>NW_015440957.1:588620-982193 GCF_000150705.2 Paracoccidioides lutzii | reverse complement strand
CCGGATAGTTCTACCGCCTAATAGATAACAGCAGTGGTAGTCAAAAATGCTCATCAAAATGTTCGCCCGCGTATATGTTGTCTCCCCTTGCCCTGTCTGCTGTCCAGTTGGCTCCCAGGCACAAGTTTAACGCACGAGATGCAGCTACCAGCGTCATTTCCACATATTGAAACCAACCTCCTGTGCGGCTTCCTCAGTCTCGATGTTTACTGTTGTCTGTGTCTCTTTTCGTCATACATTGAAAGAGCCTCCGATTTCGCGTCAATTCCCTTATCTAATTAATACACAACTCCGCAATTATATTATTTTGCTTTAACTCTCTCGTTTCTTTTCTTCTCTTCTCTTCTCTTCTCTTTTCTTTTTCTTTTTCTTTTTCTTTTTCTTTTTTTTTTTTTTTTTTTGCAACTTCGCAAGAGGGTTTGCTCTCGCCTTCTCCCTTCTGTCGTTTTCTTCAATAGCCCCATTTGGACTTCATTAGTTAGTCCTATGTGGGGATAGGTTTGAATCCCAACCTCCGTCATGGATCCCATCGGAGAGGGCACGGAGGAAGATTTGCAGAGGCGACCCTCTAAGGATCCATCCTTGGATTCCGATCGTCTTGCAGTCGATTTGGTGCCAGCAGTGGCCCGCAATGACGCCCACAGCTTCAAGCGATGGATAAAGAGCATGCGGAAGAAGAGGACCCCAAATTACGACGGTCCCCCACGCTATGTCGTTGGATGGCCTGACGACGAGAGCAAAGACGAAAGCTATCGCATGTTTCCGCCGTTCTATCGTACCCAGCCAGATCAATCGTCCACCGCATCCTCGTCAAATCTGCATACGGTCAAGACGGCTAGTGTGACGAGCTTGAGCTTTCTTACCCGTCCCCGGACTAATACCCAGACTAGCACCCATAGAAGTGCATGCCATAGCAGTGCCTTTTCCGGATCAGATGCCAGGGTATCCATTGACAGCAACAGACTGACATCTACGCTGTCTCTCGATGAAGGAGCATGGAACCGTGCCGTTCAAAGACGCCAGGTAATTCAGGAGATTTTGGAAACTGAGGTTACGTATCTTGCAGGCTTAAAGGCACTTGCAGAGGTACGGTTGATGGCATTAAATATACCCCTTTCTTTAAACCCTACAACAAGGGTACTAACGCGTTTGAAAAGGTCCTTACTACCCTAGGGATTACTGAAACAGCATTGCAACGAAGCGCATTTGATCTCCTGAGTCTGCACGAAAGCCTCCTTACCAAATTACAGGAGGCAATGCCTCGCTCAGATAGATTTGTGGTTCCGATATGGGCCACTGCGCGCCGGCGTATTAAGTTTGGCAGCGTGGATGCTAGTTTGGCCAAGGCAAATCGCAAGTCGGTAACGACAAGAAAAATTCTTGAGCCTATTGATTCCCGGATCAAATCTTCAAAAGCCATCGCAGCAGAACCCAAAGAAGCCGCCGAGGTGGCTCGGATACTGCAATCAATGGTAATCCACTATTAATCCCTTCCACCCATTGCTTGGGCCAAATCCTAACTGAGCTTCCTCTTGCTCCAGCTTCCACAGTTTAAGCTCTATGAAGAGTACGGTGTCAAATATCAGCTTGTGTCAAAAGAGATAGAGCTGCTACGGAAGTCAATCACAAGCTGGGATGCTTTCGACCATGGGATTGAGGCTCTTCTGAAGAATCTGGCGTCAACTAATACCCGTGAAGCCATATCTAATCAGTGCTTCACGCTTGGTGATCTCCTCATGAAGGTTTGTTCCAATAGCTTATTTTTCTGGATTTAACAAGGCTGCCACTAACAATACTGTGTCACAGCCAATCCAACGGGTTTGCAAATATCAGTTATTCCTGGCAGAACTCCTCAAAAACACACCCGTGGCTGATTGCCCCTCCTCACATGCTATAATTGAGGGCGCTCTTCAGCGTACAGTTCTAGCATCGCAGGACATCAATCGTGCCACTGGGGACCCAGTTGCCAAAGATCGAATTCGGAAAACGATGCTTCTAGGAGAGAGGCTCGAATTCGCGAAGAAGGTATGGATCGAGACAGAGCCATCATGAATAATTGCTCTTTTCCCACGCTAATTGGTTTCAATTACAGGGTGATCGTAGTATCCTTCACGATTTTGGGCCCATTAAGGTTTGCGGAGTTCTGCATGTCGCTTATCAAATCAAAGAAGGGCTCGCAGGGGAATATATGGTGTGCTGCCTGTTTAGCAAATATCTTCTGCTAGCTACCGCATCCGAAGATTACAGAAAGTTCAATGCAGTAGCAGTAATTTACGTACCGGGAGTCAGGCTAGAGCCTGCAGACAATGGTACAGGTAAGTTGTAACACCGATCCGTCTGCACAACACACCTACCGGTAATGTGCTGACAGCGATTAGGTATTCATTGTTCGTATGCCCCCTTTTCCTGGAAAATGGTCTTTGAGATGAGAAAGCAAACTTTCGAAATAGTATTAACTGCATGCTCTGAGAGGGAGGCAAGCGGGTGGAAAGACAATCTGCTAAGACAGTCACTTGCTGAGACAGCTCATTCTTTGGATGAAAGTATTATTTTGCAGAAGTACTCCCCGATCCAGCTGGCCATGAAACCGTTGTCCGCGGTTGTTGTTGCCGGACAGGTGCATAACCTAGTTCGTCGATCATCGGTTCACGGTTCCTTGTTCAGCACGCCGTCCAATACAGATTGTGTTCGACTTCTCATCAAAGGAACACAAGCTGTACCCCATGACGGCCAGCCCAGAACATCCACCCTTCGTAGATCCCAATCTGTCCAACTCGCACGCCAGGTCGTTATCCTTACTCCCAAGAGACAAGATAGGATTCGGCTGGAAAAATGGCTCTATGACGTTTGGACCTGTGATGTTCTTCCGTACCCCGGAATGCCCGCATGGAGAGGAGAACATTTGATACGCTCATCGGCTGAATCTTTTATTCGAAGACTGAGTTCTCGTCGACCATTCACCAGGCGATCCAGCAGTCTCACCACCACTCTCACGGCTAAGTCCATTGAGCGTATCCCCACGTGCAAGGATGAGATCATCTGGGATGAAAAGGGGATCGATGAATCTGATTTATCAACTCCTAGTTCCAGCAATAGGTATGATGACATCCATGAAGAAAATCACGACCTGGACTATCGTTCGTGGGGTCCGGATCCTCAGCAACGAAGAGCACCAAAGGAACAGGGACGAGGGGGGAAGAAAAAGGCGGCCGGCTCTTTAAAGAGCGTGCTGAAACCACCAGCCAAGAAGAAATGGAGCGTTTCGATCTTCAAAGGAGCTTCTCCAACAGTACCCGCCATGGCCTCCTGATCACTTCTCCTGATGGTGGCGGCCCGAATTGTGGGTATTTTGCACGTGTGTACATACTATATAACCCGTTTCACGACTCAGAAAAGGCAACCAGGGGCATTTGGGGGGATAATTGGGGATAGGAGTTATTTCATGACGGATTGATTGAAGCGTTTATGGATGTATGAATGACAGTACGTAACGTTAGATAAGACAACTAGGTCCCTGCTACCTTTGTAGTTAACCTATGAGCAATGAGAAATGATATGAAACTGCAGGACGGAACGAAAATGCAATAATGAAATTTTCAATGGACGCCGGGTTTCTTTCACCTTGTTCGATGATTGGGGGGATCTGCGCCCCGCAGTTACGCAGCAGTTAACTAGTTAGTTAAATGTTCGGGATCAGGTGATCCCTATGACATTGTGCTCGTCCTTGTTCCAGTATAGACTACTGGCGATTAAGGCCTTTTTGCCATGCAGTGTAACAGTCAACTGGTTACCACAAGGAGTTGACATTATAATAACTTGTCAGTTTATGTTGGATTGGTTGCTCTTGTAATTGGGAGGAAAGGCTAGTTACTTCTGTAGATATACGCGGGGCGACCGCTCGGGGGCGACGGCATTCGCTAACTACGCCCCAAACAATATGATTTTACTAATCATGCAAATACTTCCGTAACTATATAATCAACCAATTTGCACGAAATATAACTATAGGTTGCGATCCACTGGGTTATGTCTCCCATGTAAATCCCGGAGCGGGAGCAAAATTTTTGTCGAACCTGTGCATATGTGCATAACATGTAAAATATGTTATGCAGATGAGCTACGCTGTTGTGGTCGTCCGACGGAGCCGCTAGACGCGGAAGTGATGACGTCGTTGAGCAGCCAGCTAAGCAATAGTGACATCAGCGTTAGGCGGGAATTCGCGAGCCGAGCATGTATCCCGGCGTCAGCAGGGGTTTGTCCTTGATATTGAGATATGCTTTGTGTTGGGTTTCAAAGGGAGGCGAGACGGGGATTTTTTTTTGTGTCAAAGGATATAAGATCGTTGGGCTTGCCGGCTCTCTCCTTTTAACTATAACCCTGGATTTGCATCAATTCAACTACAACTCGCAATTTTAATTCAATTTTTATTCTTTTGGAAGTCTATTGTAATAGCTTTCTCTTATATGTAACTAACTATATGACTACCATCTGTTGTTGATACATTGACGTTTTCTGTGCTTGAGTATCTCCTATCCACACCTGTCTAATAAAGCCCCGGGAAGCTACACGGCTTAACCCCAACTTGTGAGTCGTGAAAGCTGGATATCTATTCTTCACCTTGCTACTTGGAAAACTGACTCAAATGACCTTGTCCTCCTGGTTCTGGAATCACTTGGAAAGTACTGCATATACCCCTTTGCTATCCACAAACAATACCCGCATTCCGCAACAACGATATCATATCTATTTGGATTTAGAATCCACTGATTCTGAAAAAAATCCCGTCCGCTTTTCGAGTCTTCCATCTTCCCATAGCTGCAACGGACACCCGTTCAGTCAAGCTTCGAGTCAAATCAAATAAAATAAAAAACCGCTTATACCAACGAAAAGCAAAGAAATTGGAAAAGAAATCATGACTCGCGGAAACGTCAGTGTCTATAAGGTCTTCTACAAGGGCACCTACGATGACTATCTCGTCTTTATCGATGACGTTGCGACCCTCAACAAATGGAGGAAGGACCGCTCTATCCCGCTGGCGCAAGTCGTGAGTGGATTTCGGGTCTTTGTTACACATCGGTATGCTTTCTTTCGGTGGTTTTCCGTTCCCCATGCTTTCCATCTCTTCACGCGTGATCGCCCCCTTTCTTCCCGTTTGTTCGCTATTTGAGACACAATATATCCCACAAGGTAATGTACGGTTATTGACATGTTTTCTGGTTCTGTTCCTAGACATGGAGCCCAGGGCATCCATGACGGGGCCAGCAAGGCCATGTTGGAGAATGAGTTTGGGACATCGAGCGAAGATGAGTGCATTATGAAGATCTTGGAAAAGGGGGAAATACAGGAGACTGAGGTATGGATCTCTCTTTTGTCATTCTTGCCCCTGGAGAGTTACATCCGCTATATTTTTACTTTTTCGTCTTCTTCATTCCGCAGTCTGAGTCCGATGTGGTGTCTATTGTATCATTACAAGAGAGAGAACGTATGAACTAACTCTATATGAACAGACTCACGAACGGAACGCAACGAGGAACGAGACTATGGGTTCAAGAGTTGCTCATTAGTTGTGTGATTAGTTGACATTCTTCTCTGTAGCAGAGATCTGCCTAGGGGAGAGAAGTTAGAAAGTGGAGTCCTCTAAAGTCTGGTATTTTGGGATTGATATTATTGATTGTAGTAGTAGTAGTAGTAGTAGTAGTAGTAGTAGTCGAATTGAAACACTGTACAAAAAATATCCCTGAAGGGATTGGGAGGGGGGTTTGGGGGAGAGGGAAGCTTGAAGATGCTCTGAAGTCCTTGATTCTCCATATTCAAATTTTTTTATCTACCCTAATTACCCTTTGCATGATGGTGACTTGCTCCGTAGTAGATTATTGTATGAATATCAATTACATGGACTTACTATTCTCTCTTTTGATTTCCTCCTTCCAACAATCGTGTCGTACTCTATCGAAAGGCGTGTCTTTTCCAACGTCTTTTGGAGTGTAGAGAGCATCTGAAGCATGTTTGAGCGGTGGTTGGAATTAATATAAATTGAACAAGCCGCAAGTTTGCATACGAATTGTATTTCATACGATATTACTCAGAACTTAAGCATTTAGCATCGTCACTTCCCACAGACAAAAAGATATACCGATCATTCATAACATGTTATCATCACATCAAATTGGCTGTTAGGAGACTCGGGAAGAAAGAGACCGGAAAGGGGTGTTATATGACCAGGGGAATAGGATGTGTTGAGATAAGAATGAAATTAAAGTTAATATCAAAACCAAGCAGTTATTATCCTTCCCAGTTCGACTTGCTCATAGTCAGGGTATGGGGTAAGTCTTCCGCCGAACTACACTCTCCAATCACTGTCGTTTCCCACCACCCAGACTCTCCTGAATCTTCTCACCGATCATGTTACCAACTTTACCCATCACCTTATCAGTGACAGTTTCTATATGGCCAAAGGTGGAGTTAGCCAAGGGGTATTTGCAACGAATTGTGAGAAACATGTCCCAACCAAAGAAACAGAGGAATTCATTTGAACGCACCCTTTTTATCGCTAGAGGCCCCGTATCCGCCAGAAGTCTTCGAGCCATAAGTTTCACCTTCATCACGTCTACCTGAGCTGAAAGAGTGCTTGTTGCGATTAGATGAATCATAAGAGTCATCATCGTCGCGTCGGTTGGTGCTGGACCCATACGAGGAGGTCATTTTGTTACGATCGTCGGAGCCAGAGGAATTCTTGTTGCTTCCGTAGGTATCGTTACGATTGCTTCCATCATAGCCAGAGGAGCCGTGAGAGCTCTTTTTCTCATTGGAGGAGTTGTAAGAATCATTTACAGTGGAGGGGGCTGTGGAGCCATAGGAGGACACGTTGTTGCGATTGCTGGACCCATAAGAGTCACTGACACCGGCACGACCAGAGGAGTCGTAGGAATCGCCGGCCCCTGCGCGGCCGGAAGACCCGTAGGAATTGTTGTCGCGTTCGCTAAATCCATGGGTGTCGCTCACCCCAGTGCGATTGGAAGAGCCATAGGAGTCGTTATCATGCTTGCTTGAACCGTATGTGTCACTTCGTCCAGAAGCTCCGTATGAATCATGGCCTCCTGGGCGGCTAGTGGAGCCATAAGAGTCGTCATCATCACGCCTGGTCGACCCATATGAATTGTTGCCCCTGCCAGATCCATAGTTATCGCTACCACTTGAGCGACCAGAGGATCCGTAGGAGTCGTTATCACGTGTGTTGGAGCTGTATGTTTCATTCTGTCCAGAGGAGCCATAGCTATCCTCATTGCGACGGCCCTAGAGATATTGTGAGTAAATTGTGTAGCGAGAATCGATAGGGACATACGTTGACTCACGTAGCTGTCACTGCCTCTGTTGTTGTAAGACATTTTTAGTATGAATGGTGGTGCAGGAGAGAATCAAGAGAAGCGGAATGATTTAGTTTTGAAATGAAATTTCAATCAAATCAAGCAGGGTCCAATGCTTTTAAAATAGTTATCATATGGGTGTATCCAAGAAAGAATGGCAGAACACAAGCAAAACCAACAAAGCAAGGCAGGAGAGAAACAGATATTTATCTTTCACCAACACAGCCGCCCACGCCCGATAGAGGTGGTAATAATGATGTGCATGGAACGCCGCTAGATCCTGTATGGCAAGCGTCGCCACCAGCTAGCAGCAAGCGTGGGTTCAAAGAGGGGATGACACAGCCAGCTGAGAAGGGTAGCCTGTCCAGTTCGAGCGATTCCTCGATAGTGCCAGCAGCCCAGAACATGCAGGATGGAGTTCACATTCCTCAGTTCCGATAGGGACGGGCATTGGATCTCTGGGCGGCGGACGTTTTGATGATAATATCCTTACACAAATGCCCAGTGGATTAAATATTCCTTTGGGACAAGCAAAGCTAACCGATCTGAAAACTCATCTAGCAGAGGCCAATGGAAGAGTCTCGCTCTCGATTCCGTTCTGCCCCCTCCCCAGCTAGGATCTAGGGACCAGCCGGTAGACAGTTGGTGGTTCTGCATGCTTTGAAGAGCAGCGGTTTGAGGTCTCCCACGGAATAGTTCAGGTTAGGCTTGGGATTCGGCGCAAGAATTCGAAGTTTTCAGTTAACTAAAATACTCAGCGCATTTTTCACTTAAGCTTGGCAGGGAAGCAGATGTGTGGTGGCGAGATGCATTACGTTTGCCGAAGACAGCAACTTAGAAGCGTAGCTCGACAAAGCACGCAAGGTGGTGGAGTTTGATGTCAATAATGCTGGTTGGATAGTCCCACTGGCGGTCGTCGACTCGCCGGCCAGTGAAGTTGAGGATGCAGTTGTGGTGTGGCTGTGCGACTGCCACTAGCCTCAGTGACATCGTTAGCAGCCCACGGATTATTCACCAAGGCAACTATGTGTGCTAGTTAACTAACTGGAAAATTTGGGAGATGACTGGAAGATGACCTGAGGGCGAGGATGACTCAAGAAGGTCGGCGTTGTTATGAACATAACTAACGTATCAGTGGTTGCTTGGCTAACCAACCAAAGAACCGGTGAATATCTCTATCCTACCGGGCAAATTGGTGTACGTGCGATTGCAGTCAAAGCCTCTGCGCTATTTTTCTCGGGATGCTGCTAGCACCTACACTCTTCGAAATTAACCCTGAAACAATTGCTGGTGGGTAATTGAAGTTCCTCCAAATCGATGACGCTGTCATTCAAGCGAGGAAAGGATATGGATGACGGATATTCTGTTGCCGTGTCAGAACGGGCGGAGGAGACCCACAGTTCGCTTGGCTTTGAAAGGCACAAAGTCATGATCTTTCTTGGTCGCACCTCCGCCGTTGTGGCAAATAAATGGATGTGATTTGTGTATTTCTTACAGCAGGGATCGCCTCAGTGAATAGGGAATTGGGCCTATCCAACAAGGGCCAGGGGAAAACGACAGAAGAAATTTGTTAATCAAATAACATCTCAATGCCACGCTTCGCCGACCCCCGCAAATCCTCTGAATGTGTTCGATTTCTATTCTCTTGAGATGCCGGTCTATTTGCAAAGAGAACTGGAAGAAAAGAGGCCCGAGATGTCGAAGCAATTTGATTGGAAAGTTGGTTCAGAGATGGTGGAATATGTAACAGCATTCCACTGCTCTATGCATGGCGATTTCACTTCTTGTCTTGATTACGGAACCGCGACTCGAGGATTGGCCATTAGCATTACGGAACTGCCCCCCGTTCTCCCAAGTGCCTGGAAATGTATGTCCATCGGGATACCAAGGCACAATATCAGATCATACTGGAACATGGGAGCCAGTTTCTTCTGGGATTAGAGCTATCTTTTGCGGTCCGCAAGACTAGTCCCTGCGGAAGACAAAGGCCGAGCGAGATATGGTGTTGATTCTACTCCAGAATCTCTCTCTCGTTCAGTGTTCGGTGGGTGCCCCCACACATTGACGCTCAGCCGAGGTTAATGGCACAGTGAATTTAGCTATTTGGGCCTCCCGCGTCCTAGATCGTGTTTCACTGACAAAAATTCCATTCAATCAGCATTAATAGAAAAAGAGGGTCTTTCGGCCGTCTCACTTTCAGAACATCAGCAAATTTGGACGGGATAAAAACTTCTTATACGGAGGCGGAAGGTTTGGTGCAGAGTTTAAATCCCCACTAGACATCTTCGCATGAACATGTGCTGATTTCTGTTCGCATTGCTGTTCAGATCTCGGCTGATTGTTAAATATCAGAATACCGAGGACGGAACATTGCAAAATGGGAAATGAAAAAGGAGAAACGGGTTTAATAGGAAAAAAGGCCATTATATAGACAAATAAATATTTTGGCTTATATTTAGTTACCAAAATCGAGAAACCATTCATCATTAGGCGTGCGTGTACATATATAGTATGTATCTTATTTCCCCACACCAACATTGGAAGATCCTAACAAGATGAGAAAAGAGTTCCGAAAAATCTCCATAGACTTAGTTACATACATCAGCGGTTTTGCAAAATTTGATTCCTTAATCGAAAATACGAACACAGACAGAAGGAGTTAGATCCGGTCATTTCTTCTTTCAGAGAAAGTTTCTATCGACAGTGAACTAACTCACATTCAGCGAAACAAAGAGGAAAAGAAATGTAAACAAGTATTTGAAGACCACAGTCGGATAGAAAGGGAAATCGTTCGACATGGGAGCTGAGATCTAGCGAAAATAGATCAAAATGTGAATGGGAACACCGCCTTCAGTCAGCCACTGCTTCGTAACCAGTTGTAAAGCGCATTTGGAGACAAGCAAAAGGAATGCAGAGACAGAAATACAGAAACGGGGGCCATCATTGCAAATCATACATGTGAGAAAGAGGGTATAACGCTTTAACAGAACAACATGACAAGAGGGGGGAAATACCATACACACAAATAACCAACTTATGTATATAACTACCAAGAAAGCTCGTCGGTTTGGCAGAATTGGGTGCGTGAGCAATCTGCCTATATAAAAGGAGTATATAACGTACCTGATAGATCCAAACACGCTGCACCTTAGTTGATCAGAAGTGCTCTTTCCAAAACCTGAACCTGACTTCGTTGGTAGTACAGTCTTTGGCGGCCTTTTTGATCAACTTAGCTGCCGGATTGGGCCCACAAAAGTAGACACCGACATCCGTCCGCAATGAAGCGTCTAATCCGGCCATATAAGTTTGATCAATCAGGCCATTCCTCAGAGCTGAAAAGAACCGCTGAAAGTCCGGTCGGCCGAATTTGGTCCCTGTCCGTAACTCCGTGAGAGGATCAACTTCTTGACCAACAGAGTTGAGATATATATTGGCAGCAGTATCCTGGTCGAAACGTTGTGTGAGATAGGTGTGAATGCGTAAGAACTCTTGCCCGGCACCGGCATTCTGTGCTGACTGGGATTCTAATGATGAAAGAAGGGCATGGAACCATTCGAACGAGCTAGTGTCCTTGCAGACCCAGATAAATTCGACACGGCGCAGGCGTGGTGGTGGATTTGGTGATGCTCGTAGATGCCAAATGTTTTTGAGAATAGAAGCCCATGGGGTGACGCCAATACCTGTTCCAATTAGGATGGCGATTTCATTGTCAAACACGTCTTCAGCGGGAGCTCCGTAAGGTCCATCGATTCGAATGTTCGGCATTGTTTGTCCGTTCTGCATTGCGATTTCGTACATCCCCAGTGGGTCAAGACCATCAATATCTTTTGCTTGCTGCGGTCCACAACCTAGACGGTTACCCAATTGTTTTGTCCAATCTCCAACTTGTCTTATGTGAAGGCTAACATAAGGATCAAATGGGCATGAAGTGATTGTGAAAGGATGCCATTGTGCTTTTGAGACGTCCGGAACATTGATGAATAGCCATTGTCCTGCCTTGTAACGGAAACTGGGCTTATAAAACTGGATTTCCATGGCATCTGTGTTACAGAAAAATCGGTTATTATGCCAGCTGGGTAGAATGTTTAGAGTGATACATACCATATGGATGTCTGACGACTTTTGTGATTTCCGAAGGTTTCGCAGCCCGTATTTCCCGATAGAGCCTTTCGAATAAGTAAATTCCCCCTCCCCACAGCTCCCATCTCCAGCCTTCGTAACCGATGCAATGGGTCCAAAAGTCCTTTCCCGCAAACGGCGAAAATGGGTTGACAGTATCTCGGACGAAGCAACCTGTGGCATGCGTGTAAAGCCCCAGCATAAATGGAATGAAAAGATGGTGCGTGTACCAAAAAGTTTCAAAAGCCTGCTGCCGAATGCGATGATGCGCAGTGGTGTACATCAATAGCATGCAGAGAAGCATTACATGGCCTGTCACTCCGCCAGCTTGGGTGTAGTGAATCTGAACAGCAGTCTCTTTTCGGACTTGACTTTTCTCGACATTGAAAAAGCTGTAGAATCTGTTAGTCATCCCTTGACCTCCACAAGTTTAAAGATCCAGAGAGTAAACATACTTCACATAATGAGCGGTAGTATGGACAATGGAGAAGAAAAGCAAAGAATATGCCACCTGCCGATGGAACCACTGGGATTCATCCAAAGGAAGCCAACGAAATTTCGGTCGAACCATTCTCACGAGAGTCCTACACATAGGTAAGAGAATAAGTGCCCCATCAATTGAGAGCACCAAACCAGCACCACGAGAAATCCACACTGAAAATCCCAACGTATTCAGGGGGGCCAAACGGGCATCACTGATTTGCTTCCACCTGTTTAGTATGTCAGCGTATGTCATCCAATACAAACATGCCTATCATAGGAAGAAGATCAGTTTTACTTACCATCCAAAGATAAACATGCCGATATGCATTCCATGAAACAGGACGTAGAAGAGGATCTTGGATGCACTGAAATTTGATTTCCACCACACACGATCCATGGCCGCGAAAAAAAGTCAATGGTTCGATCGATGGGTTAAAGAGCAACAAATGGAACAAGCTATGCAAAATGGAGTATAAGAGATACTTTATAGAGGCAAAAAGGAAGGAATGACGACCAGCGATCCCTGAGAAAAGAACGAGCCCGGATACCAAAGGCGATGCCTTCTGGGGAGAGCAGCCAGTACACTGACAACCAAAGGTAACGGAAGATAAACCAAAAGGGCTCCGAAGAAAGAGAAAGGAAAGAGATGGAAGGTAGCTGAGGTAGTACTTTAGTCTTAATGGCGGCTCTCCGGCGCCGGTCCCGCCTTGAGTGTGATAATAGACCGAAATATTAAACTGTAATATCACGGACCATAATCTCACTTTCGAGGGCTGCCCCCCTCTCCTGGAACCTCTTCGAACGCCCTCAGGACCAACGCCGCTTGCTCTCCTGTTTCTCCAGTACCAATTGGTTCTGAACTTTGTTCAATCCGCACTGTAGCACTATCCATGTATCCACAATAGCCATACGCTTGATACACGAAAATTATCTCAAGAGCCGAATTCCTCCTTAGTTCGCCCGACACCTCCCCGCTATGCCCTTGTGGTAATCAAATGATGGTAGAGATATCGATTGGAAAGGAGCTTGCAGTGAACAGAGTCTGTTTCCCCCGCGCTGATGAAGCTGTAACTGTGTTGTGGCGTATGTGGGAGAAATGATGGACGGGAATGGTCGCTCGTTTGGGACAGGAATGCAAACCGAGGAAAACCAGATCAGGAACAAATGCAACGGTGGCGCAGTTTGAGAATTGTTGGAGTTATGCCTGTTCTATAGGGATTTGGGATTCCCCCCCGTTTCTGAGGCACTGATGAGACAACCCTAAGCGCGTCTAGGAATCAGCTGGATTTTCGAGCTGGCTTCGCCGCAGGTTTATTCCGCTGGCAATCAGCACCCTAGAGAAATCGCTTCTTGTTGGAATTTCTATTACTTAGTATTATTATTATTGTATCTGCCTTGATGAGTTTGGTTTGTGGTTATTGTTGTCGCCGTTCGTAGTGGTGATGGTGTAGCAGAAGTGCTTGTGGTTGTAGTTACGCCTTTCCGGAGTGGGATGTGGTTTGATGAAGCTCTCGTAACGGCGCTGGTTGCGGCGCTGGTAGCCAACGGTTGGACCAACTCGTCTTCTCAATCCCAGTCCAGCCTTGGAATACAGCAAAGTCCACGAGATTCTACAACTGTGTCTTGCAAAAGATTGGCTCCGGTCTCGGGTGTGTTCTTCAGCAGTTTTGATGCAGAATTTCTGTGCAGATAGTAACCGCGCCGTGCCCAGCTGCTGGGTTACCTGGTTGAACAAACAGGATATTCGGATCTTCAGGAGGCCGTTTACCAGAACAGAAAAAGATCGGAAAACATCAGAAATGGATGTGATAGATCTAGGTACGCTAATTGTTGGGGGAAAGGGCTTTGAAATGTAAATGCGGGCAGTTAATCTTTCTCTATAGACACTCCCTTCTAAGCGAAATGGATGAGGCCCAAGGCGGACAAATTCTCTCCCGTAGCGTCAACCCAAGGGTGGCAGCAGTTCCTGCTCATAAGTGGTCATATATTGAAGACAAGTCTCATTCTCCCATCCAATGACCTTCTATGCTGCTAAGAGCGAACCCGCCATGATTGAATTGATTGTTCGCGGCCTTGGCGAGTGATTCCACTATCTCTCCCCAAAGTCAAAATGAAAATAAGTAACTTGCTAAATTCACCTGCGTGTTCAATTCAGATAAATTGGCAATCGGCCCTAGTTCCTCGAGTGCAAAGGGTCCCTCTATGCGGCATCGCGGATGTGCCAACAAAACCAGGGGATCCATTGGTAGGCTAATTAACGGAAATGCGAGGCCATGCTCTCTCCCTTCCTGTTGGAATTTCAGTTTTCCAAGCAGACGTCGAGCTTTCTCCAACCACCCAAAAGAATTGGAGAGGGGTAACTGACTGAGGCCTGTGTGATTTGTCGCAGTTTGAAAGGAAGACTAAAAATGCTAGTCGCTGAGAGAGTTTGTGTCAACCAGTTGTGACATTCATGCTGGCCATTGCTTCGGCGTCCCGGCCGATCCATCGAACAAGGTCTGAACCGGCCAATGAAGTGCATTCTGCAAGCGCTCAATCACCCTCGGCGCCGCTTGGCAGCCGAGTGTATCTTTTCTATTTTTGTCAAAACCCAGCCAACTCCTCGAGATGAGACCGACACGAGGAAGTCTTCAGACACATATCGCTCTGGTGCCAGTGGTGGAAATCAGATGAAAAACCTTCCAGCTCAAGATAACTAAAATACGGGTCGGGGGGGGGGGGGGGGGGGGGGGGGAGAAATACTGCTAAGAAACATTTAAAAAATCTTACCGCATACATTTGTCTCGTTTCTTCTGAGCGGAGGATAGTACCACTAATCCATGGAATGGACACGAGCCATTCTCAATAATACAACTGATCTTGGGTGGTAGTACTATACCATGTCCTGAAAGGGGACCTGAATACCCCAAAGAACTGTGGTACAGTGACTACGGGATGGAATGAACTTTCGAGGATCGCCGAAAGTTCTATCCTCTCAATTTTAGAGGAAATTCCGACTTCGGAAACTCACTTGTTGTCTCTCGCCCATCAATAATAGATGGAATAGGAATTCTCGAGGGTATGTTGAGGGTGGACTTCCACACGCTATGCTATTCTGTGTGATCATGTGTTGTGGCATGGCAATGGGGCTGCCATTGCAGCGCTTGGCCAATATGTGGGAGATGGGCCGTTGTGGATTTGAGTTCCACCTTTTGAACCCTGTGGGGAAAAATTGAAGCTCCTGCGGCAAACAGCGCAGGAGTTTAGTTGAGTTCAGTAGCGCGATGGAGTCAGAGAAGCTGGCTGGGTTGAGATAGAATGGTTTATTTAATCAGGGGATTCTCTGGGTTGTTCATGATGTCATGCTTGTAAGAGAGCAGTGGAATCCACTAACTATTAGGTACTGGGTGATAGATGGTGTGATAGCGCCCAGTCACTTGAGATCACATTATATCTAGTTTGGGAGGATTCAACACGTAAAATGGATTGGCTGGAAACCTGTGGTTCGAGTTACTGAGCGTCCCTTGGCAAATTCAGTATAATTTCGTATCGAGATTGAAGTCAAAACAAATTGCAGACGGGCCTTGACAGCTTCTATCTTGTCGACTCTACACCCAACTTTCTCCACTCTGCGCAGAGCATTTGTTGTGCTATATGTGATATTACCCGTTGTTCAACATGATAATATTCCGTTTTCAGCGCGAGATTGGGTTGGTCAAGTATGCAATAATAAACTGCAAACTGCAGCTGGTATCAGATGCGGGCTGGGAGGTTCCAAACTTCCCAGGAGTTATCAGTTACCAAGTCCTTGAATTTCTCCAGGTTGATTTGGGACAGCAACTAGCCTTCACCTAGGTGAAGGGCAGAGAGGCCAAGGGGCCATGCATGATGATGTATCCTCGATCACATTTGCACAGACGGCAATTTTCCCAGGAAAGACGGTGAATCTTCATCCCAGAGGCTGGGAGTTTAGGACGGGAGGGTCGACAGAGAAGACTGGCCTGTCTCCAGGAGTCCCACCGAGCCCCAATTTATTAATAGCATAACTAAAGATTGAAATCAATGTGCTTGGCCTGGGACCAAGCCGACCACAAGCCCATCTCGGGCCTTTGGTCGTCTTTGATCTCGTCAACTAGTTAACTACTTTCGACACAAGCCTGTAGCACGGCTTCGCTTCAGGCAAGCAGTGAACATCGGCCCCTCCATTGGCTGCAAGCCTGCAAGCTTTGTCGTGTCTCGTCTTGGTAGCAACCCAAGCATCACACTCCCCGCTCTATCATTCGTTCCACCATCCCCTCTCCCAATGGGCTGCCGACAATGCCGCCCCGTAGGTCCTGCTTGGGAGACCATGAGGAGAGGACAAGAAGCTGGAAATGAAAAATCCATATTAGTGCCGTTCACAAAAAACCAAAATAGTGTCAGAGATGTCGGTCTGTGACATGGTTGAATCCTTTTCAAGGGCCTAATAATCACTCCTCTGATTTCTATGTTTTCTCCCGGCTTTCTCTCTGCAACGACTGTAATTCAGTCAGTTCCTCACATTAGCGCCACAAAAGTGCTGTGATAGCGAATTGCATCCCGGGGATTTTTTCAGAGAAGAGGGGTTTGGTTAGCCGCGCCCATGAACGAGGCGCATACCCTCTTATACAGTAACCATTCCCGCATCCTGCGGTCACAGGTCACTAATCCTCATACACTACATTGTAGCATAATAATAAAAATAATAATAATCATCTACACAAGCGATCGTTATTCTGATCTATCATCGGGATAAGACCGCAATTTAATGCATGGTTTCCCCTACACTGAGCCCCTCTTCTTCGGCCAAAGATCGATACTAATTTTCGCATCTCCAACATCTTGTAACGCATCCTAAACGTCCTCTGCCGGAAGCTCACACGATATTTCATGCATTTTCGCACCGTCCCAGTATCGCATACCTGTTAAACATTCAGAAGCCCCTGTCACGGACCAAAACGAGCCGATCATCGAGGGGGGAAAAATTGCCCGCTTGAAATTACTATTGTTCCCGTAACCCTAACCAAAACCCCCCCTCCGGGGAGCAGGCCTGGCTGCAAAAGCGCAAAACGCAAAGTTCAAGCTTGGTATCATCATTATTCCTACATTACCCGCCAAAGCGCCCAACTCTCTCTCCTCCATGCTCCCCTCATAGTTGTGAGGGAAACAGCATCGCTGAGCGACAGCTTTTTTTACCTCGACGAAGTTCCACCAGTTGCGGTCGCCGAGTCTCAAGTGTAATATATTATCATCTATCTTTCGCTGGTCGGAAATTTTCCTGTGCGATATCCGAGAGATTTATTTGCCAGATTTGAAAGCGCTTGAGGCAAGCAAAGGGACTCTGCTTCGTTTCTTGGGGGTTTTGAGCAAAAATAGCGTATAGTTCAAGAAAAAGAAATAGGATAGATCAAGGATGGGAAAGTTAATTAAGAACCACTGGGCTCGACTGATCGTCCTAACGGCAGCAACATGTACGTTTTCTTTTGGTTCAATTCCAAGATATCGCTTTTCTTCACTTTCTACCCGCTAACACGTTATGTTCTTCTCCCAGACCAATTCGCCGCCGGAGTGCACGGCTTCTTCTGGCCCAAGGTCTTCTGGGACTTCCTCACAAAGAGCCTCGATGGCGCCGTAAAACCAGTTCCCGTGCTGCAGATTCTGAACGTATTATTTGGACTACTATGTCTGGCTTGGGAATGGCCACTGAAACCCCTCGCCGGTACTGCGATGCATCGCAGCATTGAGATGCGACTGCTGGTGTTCCCCATCAGTACCTTATGCGCGATATTGCTCTATCAGGGCACCAATTCGGCGATATATTACCTGATCGGAATGATTGTGTATTTCTGGGCGTATAGTGAAGGAGAGGTGAGTAGTCTTACACCCGATTCCGACGTAGAAACCTCTTTCGTTCTAGGTCGAGGCACCCCGATCTAACTCGAATTTCTCATTAGATCGTTTGCCCCGAGCCTTGGACGCTGCCCAGGAAACCAAGGCCTGCCTCATCGAAAGTCTAAGGGCAAAGGAGCGAGTCCGTCCTTTATAGAAGAGACTTTTCTGTATCAATTTGACTTGACTGTGCATGCGTCTGAGCCATTAAGTGAACAGAAAAGCACAGATTACGCTCATCAAAAGGCATTTTCTGCTCGCATGAAATCCCTTCTTCACCTGCCTAGATCCATACCACATTTTCACATTCATATGCATCCTCATTTTGTTCCTGGCAGAAAGTACATGGGTCTCTCAACTTATGTGGTTTTATTCGAGCGTTCATATAGATGGCATTGTTTGTTCTGGTGTTCATTTTTGGCTCACACTAATTATTTCCCTTCTACCTTCTGCCTTGTTTGTCATTCAGTCGCCTTATGGGTTTTATGGTGGGACCTATTATTTTATGGAAGCAAGGAGATTCCCTCATCTCCTTTTCGTGGTGGTGTTTTGGGTTTGAGTAATATCTATCAGCAAAGCGATAACTGCAACTTCTGTAAAAACGAGGAGGGATATCTGACAGGATAGCTTCTCTCTAAACGTAAGATAGAGATCATGTATATAGCTTTTCTCGTACGAATGAACGCATTGTAAAGTAGGACAATCATGGTTGATATAATTCTCCGTTCCATGTATTTGTCAAAGAATTGCTTCAAACTAGCGATGCAGCTTTTAAGCATTTCTCAAAGCCTGCTGCTCAATTTTCATCTGACAACAACTCTCATTTTTTCAACAGGTCAATAGTTAACTTTATCTTAAACCCAGACATCACATTAAGCCTTTTCGTAACCCGTCCCAATAATTCTTTCCATTGGATCTATATCACACTGAGGAGGTCTTGCACAGTAACTACATCGCAGCTGGATGTATCATTTGCAGAGAACAAGAAAGCAAGATCTACCGTTCTGTTCTGCCATCTGATATTGATGCCCTTATCCCGGCTAACTAAACCTTATTGGGAGCGGCCCGTAGTTCCAAGGCTATATAGCGCAGCATCCCTATCTCTGGCCTCTTTAGAGCTAACAACCACATCGCAAAGTTCAACTAATAATAACCTTGGAGGCATTGTTGCAGCCTGGGGCCTGGGGATACGAGGCAACGCATCCTCTGTGTGGTCTGCCACAAAAACCCCTTTTCTCGTCTGACAAAGATCCAGCCTGTGATTTTGCAATAACTATAAGTACTCTTGAACCAGGCAGCTTTGGTGTTTTGACAGACACCTTTGTGAACTGACTAACTTCATCCATTGGGCATTATACGGAATCACTATTGCAGCTGCGATGCCCTCTGTGAAAGAGGAAGGGGAATCCAATGGAGATGACTTCGTCGCCTCTCCATCTTTCAAGGGCATTCTCAACCGTTTCATCTATGACTCTCCGCCTAAGAAGCCGCTAGAGGCCCTGGGGTCTCTCAAGCGAAAGCTCTCCAATGACGATGACGAGTGTATAACAGCAGTCCAGGAAATAAGACGCATCACCCGCTCTGTCTCCCGCGCCTCCCCAAGGCCTCTTCCGTTCCCTTCCCCGCAGCGGCAAAAGAGCCAATCTCAACCAGCCTTCCCATCCCGTAGAATCACCCCAAAATCCAACCATGCCACATCCCCTGTATGTAACCTCCGCGACACGATCCCTGAAAACCTCATTCTCCTCTTCATAGGTGTAAACCCGGGTATCATGACCGGGCAAACGGGCCACGTCTACGCCCACCCTTCCAACCTATACTGGAAACTCCTACATTCCTCCGGCATAACGACGCGCCGTCACCCCCCCTCAGACACCTACCGTCTACCTGAATTATACAGCGTCGGGAACACGAATATCGTCGCGAGACCGACGCGGGATGCAAGCCAATTATCGAAGAAAGAGATGGACGAGGGTGTTCCCGTGCTAGAACGGAAGATTCGAGAGAAGAGGCCTGAGGCTGTATGTCTCGTCGGCAAGGGGATTTGGGAGGCGGTGTGGAGGGTGAAAAGGGGGAGGGCGATCAGGAAGGAGGAATTTAAGTATGGGTGGCAGGATGAGGGGGAGAGGATGGGAAGGTCGCCGGGTTGGAAGGGGGCTAGGGTGTTTGTGGCGACTTCGACCAGTGGGTTGGCGGCTGGGATGAGCATGGCGGAGAAAGAGGCTGTTTGGAATCAATTGGGGGAGTGGGTTAAGAAGAGGAGGGAGGAAAGGGAAAAGGAGGGAGTTGCAAAGGTTGCGGTTCCTGCGGCCGTGGTTGAAAATGGGGATGGCAGTGTGGATAGGTGAGTGGGAAGGAGATTTAGTGCTGTATTTTTTAGAAAGGTGTGTTTTGGTCTACTTATATCCATATACCTGACGTATCATTTACGGGCCATTTGGTAACTATATAGACGGCGTTGTAGATGTGCGGATATCCTGAGCATTGGTCGTTTCGGCCTGCACTGTGCACACAGCAAGCAGATGTCCATATGTCGTGCTATTTTAGTCATATAAATACATACAGATAGAGATAGTCAATGCACAACGCAAATGAATCGCAAGAACGAATTATCACTACTATCAATGATATCGCTTCTTCCTTTATTCTTTTCTTTTCAGCCATAACACCAACCGTCAACCATCTTCATCACTCACATCTTCAGGTATATCAAAGGGCAGATCCCTAGCCTCACCAACCCTTCCCCCCCTTCCACCCCTTTCACCGTTCTCTTCAAACCACTCTTCCAAATCCACATGAACCCTCAACTCCTTCTCAACAAGTACATTCCACACTTTCCTCAGCTCATCCTTCCCCATTTTCTCCCGTAACCCTCGCTCCCGAAATGCAAGTAACACTAACTCCTTAGCCCACGGACAAGCACGTATTGCCCGGTAAAGAACCTCTCGTGCACGCCCCCACTGCAACAACGCAAGTTCAAAAAGAACATAGAGTTTCCAGGTGGAAGCACTGGATTGTCCGGATGGGGATGTCACGGCTGATTCTAAGGCGGCACGGGCAGAATGGACGGTGGAGCCGGCTGAGACGCCTCGATGGAGTTCAGCGTAAATGGAAAAGAGATGGGCAATGAGAGTCGATCGAATCGAGTAATCAGTTGTGGAGCTTTTGCTTTCATCATGCTGTGCCATTGAGTTAGTGGTGTGTTGGCGCAATATGGAGCGGACGCGATCTTCGATCCGGAACCGAGACTCGTTCCACATGAAGAGGTTGAGGAAAAGGGTGTTTTGCGGGAAGTGTGAAATGGCGTCCGTTAATTTTGAGCGAAGGATGGAGGGTTTGAATAACCTTGTTGCCGTGGCGTGGTGATAGAGCAGTTTTACTTTCGCCTGCAGGAGAAGCTCATTGAATATCGTATTTTCTAGCCTATGTGCGAGGAGGCGGGAATAAACTGTTCCAAAAACATTCATTGAAGCTTCGATATCAAGTTTCTCGGAGAAATAAACTAGTAAGGCATGACACTCGACAGAGTTGACGAATATGTTAGGGTTCCGAGATGTGAGACCATACTCTTGTGTTGTCTTGAGAAACTTGTAGAGGGTCAGTAATTTCGCGAAAATATTATTAAGGCTATTCGGCACACTTACCATCTGAGTTTTCAAAAATGCTGCTGGACTGATAACTGTGGTGGATTTCGTGACATCCGCTAAGATGTTAAGATCTGTGGCACCATTTGAAATCGCGAGCAATAATTGCACTGCCCTGTCGTTGTTGTGGTCTGCAAGTACTTCCCAGATCCAAGTTCGCCATAAGATTATGCTAGAGATTTTATCCTCGTCCTTGAAAGTGCCGCTCATCGATAGTGCTGTGGTCCAGACATGCTCCGCTGTTGCTATCTGGCCACTGCGAAATTCAATCAGAGCATATGCATTATATAGCTTCAGGTTCGATGAACGCTTCTTCAGAAGGCCTTTCGTATATTTTTTGGACTCCTTGGGATTGAAAGTGAACTCGAGCGCCACAGAATATTCTGCAAGATCATCGTGCTGAGGCAGGCGATTAACTAGGTGTCGCAGGGTGCGCCGAACCCACTCACCATCGACAGGACTCATATCATTCATGTACGATACTTGCCATGTTCGGAGCTCTGAAAACCAGTTTTCATTTCCAAATAATGTATCCAAATTGTTGGCAAAGGTAGGTAAAGGGAACATGTTTGCTTTGGGCTTTACGGTCTCATCTGGGCCATGAATAACTTCCGAGAACCACTTTGATGACTGGTCATCCAAATTATCCAGTAAATTATTGCGTATGAATGGATCTCTGCGCCATTGAACTAGGATATCCGCGTTTTCAGACAATGCCAAGGGTGGCAGGCCGCAGAAGATCATGAAGGCACCAATTAGCAAATCGGGCAAGTCTGATAAAGGGAGAAGGAAATCATTGATATCCGAGGACAGTATCACCCGATAGGGATCGTCTTCTTGGACATCATCAAGAGTACGAGCCGGGAGCCGTGAATGACGCATCTGCTGTCGTTCACTTTGTTCCCAGGATTCAATAATAGACCTTTCATCTATTTCCCGGCTGGCGGGGTCAGACTTAGAGTCGGGCGATGACCGTTCTCCGCTATCCCAGCCTCTAGCACCGACTTCCCCTATCCTCGGTACCTCACTGTCCCAAAATTCACAAAAGGCGGATGTGGCTGCATTTTTGGTTATATCTAGCGATTTGGGATGGAAGAAGTTAAACTCCAGCATTGCCTGCCAAAGCGCTACAGCGTGCTCTACAAACCCCGCCTCTCGCATGAAGCAGCTCAATCGAAGGATAAGATATATATTGATGACATTCGGCTCGGGGCTATTTTTGCGTGTTCTGTTGATCCTCAAACAATCTATGAAAATCGACCGACATTGCTCGTATGTAAAATTAACGAAACGAGTCTGCTGGATGTCTAGGTATTTAATCCAAAGACTGGTGTAGTCCGGGTTCACCTGTAGTACGTCTTTCCACTTGTTTGAGAGAGTTTTGGTGTCGTAGAGTATCGACGCTTCTTCCATCATACCGAGCAGAAGACGATCCCGAGGAGCTTTCAACGGCATTTTATTCAGGGCTTTCTCGTACATTGATATCTTGATATCTGCAACGCTCCTCTTCTCTGCTGCAGTGAGTATGCGCTGTCCATCACTGTTGGCAAACCCAACCAAAGAATCCTGATGGCGGATGAGCTGTAACCATCCATCAATATCATCTGGGTGTTCCTCAACTTTCCTGGATAGTTCATCATTGAGCTTGCGGGCATTCTCGTCATAAGAAGCTAAATCTAACTCTGAAACGGCCTCCAAATCCTCCGGGAGCTGTTCAGAAGGTTTGAATTTCCCTCTGACTGATCTGTAGTCAACAATAGGGTCATCATTAGACTCTGATTCCGTAGAAAACATTCCACCATGGAGCTTCCTTCGCTTTCTGGGTTCACCAGAATTTAGCGGCAAGAAATCTTTTTGAGAGTCAATTGCAGGAATACTCTCCGGCTCAGGCCTTACACGAAGGATCTTCATTCCCCCTTTTGTCTGCCTCCGAAGAAATTCTCTATACTTCTGCTTTGAGCTGTCGTAGCCAGCCACTCTGTGCCCGATTACCACAGTATTTGCGTCCCCATCGTCGCGATCAATCCGGTGACTTGTGGGGAGTCCGAGAATCCTTCCAGAGCCGGAGCGGTAATATTCGGGAATACTGTAGTGATGCAAAGTGCCGTATGTCACATTGTAATTGTCGCCCCCTCTGTCTATGAAAAAATATTCCTGCTCATCGCCTTTATTTGCCAACTGCTTGGCGATTTCGGGAGGTTTGGTAGGTATTGATTCTATCTCTCTCCCAATTCGAGAACGATGCTCACCATGACGATCCCGGTCGTCCTTCCGCAAACTGGAATGGCTCCTATGTTGCGAGCTCCTAGATTCATGCCTGAGCTGTTCATGCTTGCTAGAAACTCTATACTTTTCGTGGCAGGAACGTACTTCTGCTTTGGCGGAGGATGAAGCTGGCGGAGATGTCTTTGGCCTGAAGCTCGCGAACTTTGGGACCGGCTTCCTTTCCTGCACCGATACAAGTTAGCATGACCAATGTCAATATATCAGTCACTATAATAATGCGTACCTTCTCGTCCCCTGACTCCATCTCCAAGCTGTCGCAAAACTACTTTTCTCTGTTACTCGCAGCGTTGAGTTGACCTATTAAGATAACTGCCGTCGTGTAAACTTGCTATTTTGGTTAAATCCACTTTCGGGAAAAACTTCTTTTTTGGGCAGATATTTTTTTGACGGAATCTCTAACTAATTAGTATTTGATCCCACCGCACTCGTTCTCATGGAGAATCTTGGAATACCCACGATAGCCAGCGGAGAGGTCCCGTCTCTGAGGTAATTTCCCATTTGGTGATGCTACTGGAAACGGATCTTGTTTTTTAATTCCGAAAACCTCCCGTTTCCATCCTGTTGTCACAATGGCGTCCTCTCTCACTGCGCAGCTGTCGCAGATTGCGGCGACCTCCACCCACCAGCTGGATTTGAAGGCTCAAAGAGTTGCCCACTCGAAATCTTTGATATTTGAACAGAGAGATGCCGTATCTCAGAGTTTCGATACTCTTTATCAAATATGTTATGAGGGATTTCAGGAATTATGTGCGCTGGATTCAAGATTTTCCAAATTCAGGCGGACGATCTTCAGCGAGCAAAGCAAAACAGAAGATAGGCTGGATATGAACGCAGAACAGAACAAGGAGCTGGACACTGTGTTAGAAGAGTTTCTTGCCCTTGTTGGAAGCCGCCTTCTATTACAGCCTGCTGTCAAGGCGGTTGAGTGGCTTGTTCGCCGGTTTAGGTATATGTTCTCAATTCTGAGAATATTGCTATGATTGGCTTTTAACTGACTATCGGTCCTTCAGAGTTCACGAGCACAATATCTCCTTTCTTCTACTTACATTTCTTCCATATCATACGATGGAGTTGTTCAAAGCACTTCTCTCCATTCTACCCGAGAACCTCCCGCCGACTTTCAAAATTTTGAATCCCTACAGGCGGAGTTTGACTCTACCGCCTCGACACGCAATTGTCCATAGCGCCTCAACGAATAATTCTTTTTTGGCTGCTCTAAACCACTACGTCTTGCAGGTCAGCAAGTCTCGGGCCCATTACCAAGGCCTCCTGGCTTTTTGGGCCGGTGTCGCAACAGAAGCTGTAGCTAACATGCTAGACTCTACAAGCTCGGGGAGGCGACAGGTGGAAAGGAGGAATCAGGAGGATGTCTTGCTCCAGATTCTTCCAGTGCTGCATAGCGGATTCTGCCTTAGTAAGGTTCCGGAACTGGTCATCGGTTGCTATATGATCTGTATTGTGATCGCCAATAAAGCGTCACTTGAAGATAATGTTTTGGACGGACTCATGGAAGCTATCGTTGGAACCTGGAGTCAGGAGACCCGTTTAGCAGCAATGACATGTCTGTCGGTTCTGGTGCAGCACAAAAATTCTCCCGGCCTTCCTCGTAGTGTTGTCAAATCCATTACTCGTTTCGAAAATTCTCTTGACTTGATTGTTGATCTCCATACGCGATATTCCATAACTGGATTGCTCCTCGGTTTAATAGACGGATGCGTCCAGGAAATTCACAACCAGAAAGATCTGTCTCCGCTGATGTTCATTGACACTGCCATACAGCGTGACATATTGGAGTCTGAAGATTTAGCAAAAGTCATGGTCCTGATTCTTCGAGCAGCTGCCGACTTGCAAGCTTCTAGCCGTATGGCTGAAGAAAGCCGAACAATTCTCTCCAGGATGATTCAACATTTTACCGAATCAGAGTCATTGGCACCTATACTTCAAAATGCCATTGGGGAATCTAATATTGATATTAATGCACTGGAGATGGCCCTTGAGACAGCCCTGGGAAATATCGCAGCCCCAATGGCCATAGAAGATGTCGAGATGGAAGACGTTGCGGATGCCGTTGAAAAGGAGGATGCATTTGCTAAAGCGCTTGAGGATATCTCACAATCCACTGAAGAAGTTTCCTTTCTTGCGGGAGTGAGTTCATCTACATACGATCAATTGGCATATGCTTTTATACTTGCCGCTGGAAGCAAGGAAAAAGTGCTTAAATTTACTGATTTACCTATACTGAGACGAGATGCGTCTTTACAAAGTCCCCTTTACCTTTCTTTCTTCATTCGGTTTTTCTCAGGTCCATACCCTCCGGTTAGCAGAACAGCAGCTATTGAAATAGTAACAGCATATCTTTCCGAAAGTGTTTCCAAGTCCTTCAACATGCAAGCAATTCTCCCCTATATCGTTTCTTCACTCTGCGATCCATCAGAGCGAGTCCGGAGAGGAACAGCCAGTCTACTCGCCTCCTTTGAGCGGACATGTGCGAAGGTCAAGAATGAGGATGAGAGCAAACCCCAGAGTTCATGGGGCTTTGGGGATATCTACGGGAAGACGGAGCGATCTAAATCTCTTCGGTGGATATCTCCACGGAGTGTATACAAGGCCACCCATCGGGCTTTATTACCTGCTTTGGAGGAATACGTCCTGGATCCGACTCAAATAGGAAGCTTGTTAAAAAGCGCAATTCGTGGGACATCTTCTACTACAGATACTTCCGATTCCGAACTAAAAAAGTCGGTTCGACAGGAACTTTTTACATTCCTTTGTTCCCACGCTATTTTAACCCCCCTATATGCGGTAAAGATCCGCCTTCTGAAAATCCTTAATCACATTGGCAAAATTGGTTCTGCAACCAGAACTGAGGAGCTTTCTCCCATTCTTGACCAATGGAGACTCTTGGATGATGATAGCGTTGCTAATATCGCCAAAATCGAGCAAGTAAATATTCCCGAGTTGGAAGGGCAAATACTTGAAATAGTATCCGCAAAACATAAAAACTCCGTTGATATTCTCGTCTCATCCGTCACCTCTCAACCATGTGCTCCAAGGACCGATTTCGTGAAAGCCGTTTTCACGCGGCTCAGCCAGATCTGGCCGTCGCTTAAAGAAGATAGTAGGACGAATGCGGCAGATACATTTCTCGAGATGGCTTTAGGTCCATCTACTGTGGATGGAGAACTGCCGAATGCATGCAGGGATCTTCTCCTCACCGTTGATCTCTCTGGGCATATCCTCTCCCGCTTTCTTAACAAGATATCTGCGTACATTGTTGACACTGAGCCTCAAGGTTCCGCTGCAAAAAGACGGCGAACCAGCCAGAACAATATGGTCGCAATGAACACGAGGGACCCCAAGGAGTTGAGTCAGATGATTGGACAAGTTACATTCATCCTTGAACTTATTGATGGATCGAGTCCAGAAAATCATCCCCAGCTCCTAGGTGGCCTTTTCCAAACCCTTGCCGCACTGCACCATTTGAAACTGAAGCTCCAGGCGGAGATGGGTTACCTTTTGAGTCTTGTTCTAGGAATCATGCTTGCTATTATCAACAAAGCGAAGTTATCGCCCAAACTCAAATTTGATACGTCAGTCATTCGTCCTGACCTGATAATTGATTGCGTTCGCACATCGCAAAGTCCCCAAGTTCAGAATAGTGCTCTACTGTTGGTAGCAGGATTAGCGACTATTGCTCCGGAGCTCATCCTCCACAGCGTAATGCCAATATTTACGTTCATGGGATCTAATGTTTTGAAGAAAGATGACCAATACTCCGCTCTCGTAATCGATCAGGTATGTTTCTGCATCCGTGATACGTTCTCATTTGATGAAAAGCTCTAACACACCACGATTAGACCATTGATCAAGTGGTCCCCCCACTTATCCAGTCACTACACAACCAAAAGAGAGACGTGGTTTCCGGGACCTCAGAGCTTCTTCTCAGCTTTACTGCTGCGTTTGAACACATTCCATCACATCGTAGATTGCGACTGTTTGAAGCGCTGATTACAAAACTCGGCGCCGAAGATTTCCTTTTTGCGGTTTTCGCAATGCTTGCAAATAGATATGGTACTGATCGGGATGTTTTGGGTATGATGACCAGCCTTGTTGGCAATCTAGGAGTGGAGCGGCAACTTCTCGTAAGTTCTTTCGTTGTTAAGACCGCCCCGATCCCCGTCTTTTATTCTGACTTCCGCGTTACAGTCATATACCAAGTACTTGAGTCTGGTTCAAGATGCGTTACTGCCAAAACCAAATCTCTCTCATACTCTTCTTGGAGTTGGTGGTGAAGACGGTAAGGATCCGTCGAGGATCGCCGCCAACCTTCTGCAGACATTGTCTCACCTCCTTCAAAGCGCGTCCCTAAGGTCTCAGATGAACAAGGCCTTCGATTCTGATGATGCCGCTGTTGCTCCAATCCACAACCTATTCTCTCGTATATTAGAGCAGTTATTGGCCTTGGCAGATACTGTTCGAGGGAATAAACCAGTTAGCAAAGCCTGTGGTGATGCCCTGGGATCGCTCCTGGGAGCCCTATCATTGGTTGATTTCCTCGACACCATTGAAGTTCTCCTTCGACGACCCAATGATGATCTACGCAGAAGAGTACTAAGATTATTGGAAAATAGACTGGAACAAAGCCACGACAGGGACTCTGCTTCCCAGTCAAGAGTTTTGGTCTTTTTGTCAACCTTGGTTGGAATACTTGAGGAATCTCCTGATGTGCTCCTGAAGCACGCGGCTGTGGTTTGCATAGACAGGGTTGCAGAGAAGTATGGAAAGAAAGATCCAGATTTTGTGGTAGGAGCAGCTAGAGTCGTTGCTGGGGAGAGTTGCATTGGCCAGGCTGATGACCGCATCCGCGTAATTGGGATGTTATGTCTTGCTTCCATCACTGAAGTCCTTGGTGAAGCCATAATCCCCGTCCTACCGGAGATCTTTTCACGTTCCTTTGGTCTTCTAAAAGCGACCTTGAGGTCTAGCAGGAAATATCTTCAATTGCACGATGCGATCTATTCGCTCATCTCTGCCCTTCTTTCCCATATTCCGTGGATGATATCAGATTATCACCTAAATAACATTCTTCAGTTATCCTTCATGTCGGCGGCTGCAGACCTTCCAGAAGAATGCAACGATAACCGTCGTGAGGCATTGAGACTTCTTGCAAGGCATGTGGATGTTAACGAAACCTTCAAAGCTGTCGAGTTTAATTGGTCGTTTGCACTCTCTGAAGGCCCCAAGGTAAGTTATCTCACTCTTTCCCCTCACTCCTTATTGAAGCTATTGTGCTTATAATTTAGCAGGCCGTAGGTGAGTTGCTGGAGGTTACAAACCTTTGTATCGAAAAGCATCCAAAATCTTCAACCATCAAAAATGTTCCTGTTTTAGCCAAACTATTAGAGAAAGCACTTGACATTCGTCGCACACAATTCTCTCTGTCAGATACGAGCAGATATGGGGCAGATGACGTTAATGATATTGAAAGCCAAGTGAATGATATGGCGATAAAAATGATCTACAAGCTGAACGACACTATTTTCCGCCCCCTATTTGTCCAATTAACGGAATGGGCTACAAAAGGCATCCGGGAATCAGACAGCACAGGACGGCTTTTGAGGCTTACGACGTTCTTCAAGTTCCTCGGGTCATTCTTTGGTACTCTCAAGGTGAGTCGAACCACGATTTATAATTCATTTGTTAAGTGTTTGGGGTTGAAACTAAACCTTACTTTCGTTTAGTCCATCGTCACAAGCTATTCAAGCTATATCATTGAAAGCACAGTTGAAATCCTAAATACCGCTCGATGCAACGACAAAGAGTCTAAGGGTCTATGGTTAGCAACGATGCAGATGCTTCGCAGCTCCTTTGAGCATGATCAAGATGGTATGTAGACTGCAAAGACAAATAAAGCTTCTGTTGTCCCTCATATACCTTGATTCCATAAAGTTCAGAGCACCTCCCTAACAAACTGTCCTAGAATTTTGGCAATCCCCTACCCATCTGGCAGCAATATCCACACCCCTAGTCACCCAACTCTCCCGCTCCACCAACCCGCCAACTCTAAAGCTCATCACCGCCGAGGCCATCCCAACCATAGTGGAGCTCGCTTCCGCCGCTGATTCGCCGGAAAACCACAAGGAACTTAACACTGCCATCATGAAATTCATGCGTCCCGGAATGAGCAGTGATGGTAGGAACGGCGGCGATAATCCGTACACTCGTCTCGCGGCCGTTAGGTGCGAATTTAGCCTAACAGAGCGTCTGGGCGAGGAATGGCTAGCATTGCTGCCGGAGATGCTGCCATATATCAGTGAGTTGATGGAAGATGATGACGAGAATGTTGAGAAGGAGGTGAGGAGGTGGGTATTGGCTATCGAGGAGGTTTTAGGGGAGAAGTTGGATGATATGTTGGTTTAAGAATTGGATCATGGGGGGGGAAAAGGACATCTTAAGGGCCATGAGTATGTGCATTTCCCAGTGTCTCCTATAGTTTGGCAAAGTTGCAACAATTCGTTGGTTTTATACCGATATTTAGGTTAAATACATCTGATGTTGTTTCATAAGTTCAAGCAATTTGACAGTCGTTACCTTCATCATGTCATTCCTCGATGATCAACGTATTAAAACAAAAGGGCTTCAAAAAAAGAAAATAATAAGTAAACAATCGCAAGCCTCTCCTTAAGCTTTGAAATTGGTGCGTCTGACAAATTATAGGAGCACATCGATTCGGTAGATAAATAATAAAAACCCGCATATATCATGGGTATGCAGTTGCATTCGTTGTATGGCAATGAAGACAGGTTACGGATGGAAATTGGTAGTTTCACACCGCTTAGAAAGGTGGTGGATTTAAATCGAGGCCATCAACTGTCAATTTGAACGCATCATTCCTTGAATAACTCCCTGCAACATCTAAGTCCAGCCTTCCCCGCTCGCAATCCTCGAAGTCCACTTCTGTAATTAATATATGATCACAACTATCATCATCTGAGACGTTCCAGAGTGGCCCCGCCAAAACATTTCCCATGGGGCCTACTATGCAAGAACCACCACAAGACACGTATGGGTCGGATAACAACGATGTTGTGGCTACCCCTTCTTGGCCATCTGCGGTATGGTCTGGCCATGTAATTTCGTGCTCATCTTTCGTTATTATGGATTTTCTGTGGCACTTTTTGCAACCAGAAGGGGATGTGGGATGGGTTTGGGTTTGGGGGACGGAATTTATGAATGGATCTGCATCTAGCTCCCGACCAGCCACTCCATCTATGGTGGCGCTGGTGGCATCCTCCTCGACTTCAGGGAATGGATTAATTCCACCATCCGATTCGTGAAGGTCGTCTGTTGTATTGGTAGCGGAGGCGGTGGTATTTGGATCATTGCAAGGCCACACAATCTCGTGGGATCCTTCTAACGTAGTTATCGAGGACTTTCTTCCTGATAGCGCCTGTCGACGGCTGATTGGGCGAATTGACGTTTTGTTTTTAGCCACAGGGTGACTTGAGGGGTTCCTGGACTTTTGACATTTCGTGATCCATGACGGAAGTTCGCTTTGGCGAACACACTGGTTGGCGCTGAGTACAATAGTCCTTCCTTCAAATGCTACAGTGCGCATCAACGGTAGCCAGGTATCACGCCCATCTGCAGTTGGAGCGAGGTACAGGTTCACATTCTGGGAATATAGGCTCTGTCGTAAAAGGGGCATGAAATTCTCCCAGCAAATAGCTGCTGCCAGGGTGAGCTTTACCCCATTAATCTCGGTAGTAACAGCCTTGAGAGTTGAAGGCGACCCCTGTGCCCACACCAGCCGTTCAGTGCCAGTTGGCATCACTTTTCTTCTTTTCCCTAGAGTTTCTCTCTTGGGGTCCACGTATACAACTGAACAGTACAGACTCCCACCAGCTCTCTCAACCAAACCAACAATGAGCAATAATCCCGTCTCCCGCGCAACCCGTTCCAAATATTCCCTTGTACCATCACCACGGTAATTCTTCCCCTTCGCTACAGGTAGGGCTCGCTCGATAAAGTCATCTCCGGCGCCGGCAGGGGTATCCCCAAGGTCAACTGCGGAGTGGTAGTAGTTTAGATACTGGTCACGGCCATGGGAGTCGCGAGCTCCAACAGAACCTCCGAAGGTGCATGTCCGAGGATATCCGCCCAAATATGCCTCTGGAAAGAGGAGAACGTGAGCTCCTCGGGACGCAGCTAGGTGGGAGGTGCGCTCCAGAGCCCGTAGAGTGTCAGACAACGTGTTGCGGGTTCGCGATTGAGCAACGGCAACATTGAGCTTTTGCGGCATGACTGGAATGAATTCCAAGGCGTTGGTGAAACGGCTGAAGAGTAGGCTGCAGTGATCAGGCGCCCGTGATTGTATATGGTGATTAGCAGAGCACGTCGCCAAAACCCATTCCACAGCGGCTACTGAGCAGCAAGACAGACTTTGACGAAAGTTGAGCCGAGGGATGAGGTCAAGATAAGGTGTCGGTAGTTAATTTCCCGCCGCGTCTAAAGTGATGATGTAATACCATGATAACTAACTAGTTAGCGCGGGCAGTTCTTGGGCAAAACAACTTTCTTGGACGAGTTAACTAAACTACATCCGGAAATTCGTATACATCGGATCCCAGTCCGGATTCCCAAGGATAGGAGAAGGATGTGATACTTGGTTCAAACTGCTAATCATTGAGAATTTCTTGTCAGTGGAACAAGGTAATGGTATGAGGTATGATAAGACACTTGTTGACAACGCACACGCTGAGGCACTTTGATGCGCGGATTCAAAAGCAACGAAGTCTACATTCGATTGAGAAACTATGAAGGCGATAAAAGCTTCCTCATCCAATGACAGTAACATATAAACTCCTTTGTTTTTCTTTGGCAATACCGAAAGGCCCGAAGAAACATAAGAGAGTGGAAAATGAAAACAAAAGATTTCAAATTCATGTTTCAACTGATATATTACGATCCCAGAATCCTGGAAGAAAAAAAAGGTTGGACGGGATCGTACTCAAAGATCGTTGAAGGGAAGGTTTCCTTTATTCTCGTCTCGAACAGGCCAAGCCCTTAACCGCCTAAACCTCCTATGGGAGGTAGGGGAAAATGGAATGGAGTGCATCCAGCTCAAGATCGGACGATTGAAGAAAAACGTAGACAGATCGAGCGAGGAAAGAGACGCTTTCTTTGAAATAGTTCCTGGAGGGAACCTCGATAAAGGGTAATTCGCATAACGCTATGAAGTGAAGGATGACAACCTCAAGTTCATGCCAAAATAACAAATTAGTTTCCTTTTAAAATTTTCGTTAATTCAACATAGTTGAAAGGTGTTAAAAAGGGACATCGGCTTGCGCCACCGCCAGAATATACCGGGAAACAAAAACAACCATTGGGCTCCGGGACAGAGCTGCTCATTGGTATTAGCGTACATGGCAAGCTAAAAGGAGAAAACATAAAAAACGCCAAATTGCCCTCCAAACCCGCATCAGTAAGCAACCTTGGTACGCATATCCTAGAGAATAATGTCAGCGACGGATTCGTGAAACCAGAAAGGGATACTAAAACAGAAGGGTAAAACTTACTGCAATTTTCCGCTCAATTTCTCGTACCGACCTGTCCAACTCTCCAGCAATTTGTTGTTTCTTGTCATTTGGAAGCAAAAGATAGGTTTCGCAAAGATCGCCATCGATGGTGCCCTTTGCGGGAGCATAGTAACTCCTATATATTAGATGATCTCGTCCAGCGAGCGGAGGATTCTGAGCGGCAAGCTGCATCTCGAGACTTTGGAAAAAATCCACTTCTTCCCGGCTAATGAATGGTATCAACATCCCCACAGTCCCTTGAAGTCCTGTCCAGACGAGGATATCTCGTCCACCCGTGACTAGTTGTGCCTTCTGTATGCTGGTGGGCAAATCCTGGGGATAGAAGTGAGCAACAAGATTTAGTCTGTTCGGGGCACCTTGAAGGTATTGTCGCTCATGAATTAGATGGGCCCCTGACCCATCCTCATCCGCTTCTTCCGATGCCTTGGCGGGACACCGGAGCAGCCACAGATTCCCGAACTTGTCTCCTCCAGCAACAGTTTCGTAATCCACCATTGTCGTGCAAGTGGTCCAACGGGAAATAACATCATCAACGAAAGGAATCAGGCGATTTTCCTGAGACTTGTAGACGACATACGTGACGCTTTCCTGAACATCGCTCACGATAATCCGACTGCCTTGTGTTTGCAGGCCGACGACAAGGTGCGGGACAACTGAAGCCTGGCATTTACGGAGCATTTGCCTCATTCCCAAGTCGTAAATTCTGACATCTGTGCCAATACCTGCCAGAAGACGCCCCTGAAAGCCAAGAAGAGCCACGGGTGGTTGCTCAACCTTTGTTTTATGAATGAATTCCAGTTCTTTGCCATCTTCCTGGAACCGGTAGATATGGATAAACCCAGCTGAACATGACCGGGGATTAACCACCATATCTTTTCCAGTCCCTACTACCAAGAATGTTTCATCATCTTGGCTCGAGAACGAGACAGCGGCCACACTAACGGCAGCCTCATTTTCTTCCAGCTCGATCTGCGAAACTACGCTTTTTGAATTTACTGGATCGACAATCTGTATGCATGACGCCCAATGTCCCGTTCCTCGTGGATAGCCAAAGTCCTCGGATGGTAGCACCGTTGCATCGCCGTTGACAGCATCTGAGTCGTTGAGAAGCTTGGCCCTTGTTGCCGGTGAAAGGATATTATTGTCTGCTTCAATGACATAAAAGAGTGGCTGCTCAGGGTGTTTAATGAATTGGCGCGGTGTGTAAGTGAGCGAGATCGTTTCTTGAAGCAGATTGTTCTCCAACTTTTCAATGGAGAATATTCTTTTCGTAATAATGTCAGTAATTTTGAACGAGAACATGGGACAAAGAACAAAATAACAACTCGGAAACAGCGCATGCTTAGGTTAATTTTCAGTAGGAACAATTGAATATTTAGTAATTTTATGCCGCATAGTCAACGTTGTGACTCGGGAAAAGATTTCATCACGTAAACTTCTCACAGGCTCAAATGCATCAATTAAAATAATTTAAAATCACGTACCTCAGGTTTTGTCCTTGGATACCAACCATGCCTTCAACGCACTGCTCGCTGCTGAAGTTCCAACCCCATTCTAGACCGACATAATCTAAAGGTGTAAGCATAAATGCCTTCGTTTGGAGATCCGAATACCCAAGCCAAGGACGTGAGCTCAACGCGAGAACGGCCTTTTGCTCCTTAACAGAAACTTGGAAGAGTTTAACAGGCTTTAAACCGAGGAATCTGGTGCGAGTATCGGATAGTTCTCCCGTCACCTCATCAAGCACCGTGCGAAGATATATGCCTGAATAGAGGCCGATATGTAGATAAAGCGTGGACCCACCAGACGTGGAATCAGCCATTGCCATGATTGACAGCGCAGATGGAGCGGATGTAAGTGCCTGGACGGACTTATTTCCGAGTGTTGAGTCCGGATCAAGGCTCAGAATTCTGACGGTAGAGTCGTCGCAGCCCACAGCGAGGAAAGAACTCCTTGCACGTCCTTTCGGAACCTCTCCCAGGCTGAGACAAGTAACTGTGCCGGACATTTCTCTTTTCTCATCGTACTCCGCAAGAGAACCATCCGTGTCCATTTCAAAGTACACAATCTCCCCAGAGCTTAGTGCAACGGCGACTTGCCGCTCATTTGTAGTCGCAGCAACAATGGAACGATGCTGAGGGGCGGGCCATTCGTTCACTCGTCTATCTGCATGGATATGTCGTATTCCCTTGGGATGCACTTGGATGAGAGAATCCTCTCCAAGTTGCTGAACCGCCAGGGTTGGTGCCGAGGATAGGAAGCCGGTATCTGTGACTTCTTCCACAGTTTCTCCAATACTGAGAACAAGAGTGCCATTGGAAAAAGACAAAATAATATAAGCATCGAATTCGTCCTCGCGAGTGAGCTTAGAGGTCCAAACTGCAGATGGAACACTCGGTAGTTCCGACTCCACTATTTCAGTAACTTCCAAGCCGTGCTTAAGAGTCCTGAAACTGCTCCTTGCCCCTGTACCACAAATAGTATATATTTGGGGTGCATCATCTTCTGTCAAGTTTGTGATCTTGCAATCCATCAATGGATTGAGAGAATTCACACTTTCGACAAGATGCACATTTTCAGAGAGTCGTGGGTGGAAATAAACAGGAGGCAGCGGTTCAGAAGGATTGGCGGAGAACGAGTCGCTAGTAAACTCGATTTCATCGTCATCATCTCCAAGTTTTTCAAATTGGTAAAAGTGATGATTTCCCGTTTCACTGGCGACGAAAAGGAACCCGCTCTTCAAAATGCATAAACTTGAAGCGATTGGAACGGTGTCGAAATATTTGAGTTTTAATCTTCTGACCTCCCCTGTTATTTGTCCGTTATCATCTTCAACCATATCAATAGTAACCTTGAAGAGATCACCATCCTCGGTTTGCAGCAAGAAAAAAAAGGCGCCGCGCATTTTATGCATGACTCCGGCGACAATACATCGTTTTCTCTCTGGGTTTTCCGTAGGTCCACTGCGACGGGGTATCGGTACGCGGAAGGCATCCTGATTTGAGTGACGGTAGGTGATGTTGTCCTCAGCACACACAAGGCAACCACTAGGACCATCTGCACCACCAGGAACCTGGAATAGCATAGTTGCGGAGCGGTCAACAGGATCCGACCATTTCCTAACAACATGGTTCAACCCTAGATCAAGCTCGTAATAAACTAATTGTTTTTCAAGCTCCTCATAGGCTTGCCCAGTTGGGTCTTGGTCGGCTTCAGTGTATTCAACTTCCAAAGCCGCAAATATCGGATTGTCATAACCGACATCCAGAGCTGTCAAAGCGAAAACCAGAGTCTGGGGTTTATGGGCCTCCAATGGCGAGGATATCGTCAACTCAGCTTGTGTATTTCTGTTGAGGACATAGACCAACTTGTTTTTCTCCACCGAAGCAATTAAACATGCTCTTCCTTTTGGATCAACAGCTAAGTACTGACCAGGGATAACGCGTCGAATCCCCGATTTTCCGAAAGTCTCGAGATGGATTCTGTTGAATCGATTCTGGGAAGGTACATATTCGATGATGGTAATCCGCCCAGAGTCAGATCCGATGATGATGTAATCTAAATGAGACACATTCAGCATAGCTCAACCAAAGCTGACAGAGAACAAGGACAGAATCCAGGGGTGCGGTGTGGGCTTGTGCGCAACAACAGGAGCTCGAGCTGTCCCAAGAGCTTGAAGAATCACTAACGTGGTCTTGACAAAAGCGATGGGTTAGAACATACCTTTGCTGCCACCAGCTAGCCTAAATGCCGCGAGCGTCCGGATAATGCCAAAAACATCTTGAGAAAACAGTGTTCTAATTTTTCCCTGTGTCGGGTCTGGCCGGTGGATTGTGAGCTTCGAACCAGACGCAGTGATGATCTGCTGTTCCTTAGTCCCCGCGAACTGGCCCAAAATTGCTTGAGTAATCGCTGTAGGGGGCTGGATGGTCAACGAGTACATAAACAACGACGAGGTGGTCGCCATGCTGGGCAATATGAAACCGGGAGATGACTATGCCAGACGACTGCAAGGGATCTGACACCGGGCTACCAGTGGGTCAATGGCATTGTCATCGGTGTGTTAGAGACTCCACATCCCTCCAAGGTTAGTCCCTAGCCAAGTGGAATTGGTTAGCGGGACAGGACAGCTTCGTGAATGTTCCAAGGTTGCCGATATCCGTGGGCGTGTGCAGCTGTGTGTGGAAGATTCAAATGTTGATTGAAGTCGAAGGTTTGTGCAGTTTCGGTGTTGTTCCATGCGACTCTAGTGGCACAGGCGAACTCCATTTCGGTAATATGTGGCGCCGACCCGGCCCAGTACTACGTCTTGGCTGGCGGGAGATAATTACTAGGCACCGGATATCGTCGCCTTCAACTTCAGCTTCAACTTTCAAAGTGACACCTCGTTGCTGCTTCACTTGAATATAGGCAGCTCTTCCTAGCACAACATCTCTGGGTCTATATTTACAAGATAGCGCCTTGATTTGGCGCTGAATTTGGTTCTTCGCCTTTGTGAACGCCCTACACAACCTTGGAATCTCGACCCACCGTCCCACCTTGCTCTCAATAGTCATGGCGGAGGACGGTTCTAAGGCAGAGGAATCGCCCATCACTTTCCATGTCAAATCCTCAAATGATGTCAAATACACTCTGACACTGGATCCGTCGACCACTATTGGTGATCTCAAAGCAAAACTAGCTGGTGCAGACTATGCTGACGTACCGGCAGAACGACAACGTCTAATCTATTCTGGTCGAGTACTCAAGGATGGCGATACGCTAGCTACTCACAAAGTGAAAGATGGCCATGCCATTCATCTTGTAAAGAGCGCCGTGCAACGCCCAACTCCCACATTTCAAGGCTCAAACACCGCATCCGGGGACAGGCCAGCGCAGGCCCGCACACTGGCGGCTAACGTGCCTACCAACATCGCTGCCGGCACAGGAAATAATCCTCTAGCAGGGCTCACAGGCGCGAGATATGCTGGATTTGCGCAGTTGCCAGGTGCTGGGATGTTTGGACCCGACGGTGGCGTAAGTTGGAAAATCCTCCTTCACACACTCCCAAAACATAATCTAACGATGCTAACGTTTCGTATAGATGGGACCACCTCCAGATTCAGAAGAGATGATAAACATGCTTGAAAACCCTCAATTCCAGTCAACGATGAATGAAGCATTGCAAAACCCTCAACTTGTTGATTTGATGATTCAACAAAACCCAATGCTGCGGGAAATGGGACCGAGTGTTCGCCAAATGATGCAGTCCCCAGCATTCCGCCGAATGTTGACAGACCCGAATGCCATCCGCCAAATGACGCAAATGCAGAGAGCTATGGGGTTGGATCGTGGCGGAGGGTTTGGCGGTGGCAGCGCATTTCCCGCCCCTGGAATAACGAATACGACACCCGAGGAAAATCGTAGTAGCCAAAATGAGAACCCATCTGCAACTGCCACCAACGATACCCAAAATCTATTCAATATGTTTGGTATGCCAGGCGCTCAAGGAGGTGGTGCCGCTGCAAATCCATTTGCCGCTCTCTTCGGTGCCCCTCCCCCATTTGGCGCAATGCCTCCTTTACAAACGCCAGCTGGCGATAACAATAATACAGGAACAACTCAGGAGGGAACTACTGGATCTAACCCACCACCAAACCCGTTCGCATCATTATTTAACCCTGCACTCTTCGGCCAACCTGGAGCCAATCCAACCAACCCAAATCAACAGCAACAGCAGCAACAACAACCCCAAAACCCCTCCAACCCCTTCTCAAACCTACAAAACAACCCATTCCTCCAAGACCCCGCTCTGCTCTCACAGATGTTACAGTTGATAGGCGGCGGTGGCCAAATCCCTGCGGCCGGCACAGATCCAGGCGCCAACGCGCTTGCAGCCCTACTTAGGGGCCCAGGCACCAGTAGCCCAGCTCCTCAAGATACCCGACCACCGGAAGAAATATATGCGGAGCAACTACGGCAACTAAACGAGATGGGCTTTCATGAATTCGAGCGGAACGTTGAGGCGTTGAGAAGGACAGGTGGGAGTGTGCAGGGAGCTATTGAATATTTACTTTCGCATCCATCATGAGGATTTTCTTTATTTTCTTTCTCCATTTCCCCACGATGAATGAAGGAAGCGCGGTTTAGTATTGACAAATTTTTGTTTTCTTTGTTATCCCTGGCTTTTTCCTGTGTGGTAATGTTATCTCGATCCCCAATCCCCGACTAAGGGGGAATTAAGTTGCTTTGCAACTGTTGTGAAATCTATAAATTTCTGTTGCGCCATGTAGTCAAAATATTGATGGGGTCTTTAAGCTTCTGCCTTCAATATGCCTTAACATTTGGTTTCCTATCCTCTCCACACATTGGATGTAGCTCGTTAATGACATACGAACAATGAATTTTCCTTCCTATCATTACCAACTAGCACTGTGATTAGCATACAGTTGTCCCTTTCTGTTCTTCCATCCGTAAAATTATGATGGACCAATTCCTCTAAAAAATCGGTGTAATTTCATAGCGCTCTATTAACGCCATGGTATCAATACCATTTCGTGAAAGCCATATCTGGCTAAGCAACATTCACCACACTTACTTGCTAGTCATTGAAGAGACTCGAAACAGGCGCACCCTGAGTGGCCAAAGGGAAGCACAGTAATTACCTCCATTGCTGGCGAGAGTAGTAACGAGATATTCGCCTGGGATGCCGGGCCAAAATACCCTAATATGATTTATCGCGTTTTGTGCCGTAATACAAAATGGGAGAATGGTAGTTGTATAGTTATACTTATATTTGAAATATTGACAGTCCATATCCCCAACGTCAAAATCACTAAAGAACCGCTAAAATAAAGCCCTCGGATTCGATATCTTTTGCCAAATTTATCATTGTAATAATAGACAGACACACTCGTGATCCGATCATTAATTACCCTAGAGGACCAGCGCTTTACCCAGAAAAGGCTGCGCTCCCTTGTCGGTGGACAGCTCTGCATTTCCCATATCATGCTGTAGTTAGCACAATAAGGGAACCGACGGGTAGAAATGAAGGTTCCATAGCAGGGTTCGGATCATTCCCATGATTGTTTAAATAAAATACTTAGCTAAAAGCCAAGCCGTTGGCTTCTGAAAACCCGGTTAACAATGTTTGTTAACTAATTAAAATAACAAAGTTACAGAAAAATGGCCGAGATAACCTTAGTGGAACGGGAGTGGATTGATCGTGAAATTATTTATCATGGCGTTCAAAAATGGCATTGAAATTTGGGCAAGAAATTGCCGAAGAATACTGATTCAATTCCGCTCCGAAACTCTCCTACTGTGTCTGTAGCCACGGATATCTATGCTTCAACTGTGAGAATACCACGGAGTACCAGTGTTTTCTGATTCATATATATATATATATATATGTTGTTTACTCAATCATCTAACATAATATCAGGCCGGTGCCCATTTCCGTACATCAAAAAAGGGGACGGACACTTAATTAGCAACTCTCAATCGAGTACATATTAATATACATTATACCACACTCACCTTGTTCTCGCTGCTAACATCACACAGCATAAATATATAAAGTGCAGAGAAATACCTGTGGATAATTGACTCCTCAATACCCCCGTGAGCAAATCTGATTATTTCAGTATTTCTGACTTTAAAAGATATATTGGATGGACCAGTTTCAGTCATGCAATGAATGCAGTGTCTCTCAATCGAACTTTGGGGGAAATTAGAAGACAGACTCAGCACGAAAACCACTAAATCCTATCAGCAGTGCCCCACTTTCCCTTCTCCCTCTTCTATCCAGGGGAAATAACCTAGATGTGCTTAAAATACCTTCCCTATAAGGCCTCTATTACCGTTTCATTTGGGCCACAGCTCTTTCAACATCGGCCGGAAGCACAGTCCAAAAGTCAGGCGCACGCGGTTTCCAGCCTAGCTGTCTGACGCCCAGAGATACAAAACCTAGCCATCCGGGTTCAAAAATTTCCCGGAAGCATTTTTCATCGTAGAATGCAGTTATGGCATCGACCTGTAGCCAGCCCTGCTCGATGCCCATCCGACAAATGGCTTCAGCAGCATCTTTCCATCTGATTTCGTCTGCAACGGCGAAATAGAAACGCTATGTTTTGTCAGAGGAGCCATGTTAACAGTAAGGGAGTGTTTTATCTTCAGCTCCTTCCCAAACTTAAGATCCTCGCCACGCTTCAAAATAATATTTTCAAGCACAAGCAGAAACAAATCAACTACATCATTCGGGTGCGTGACAGCGCGGGGATTCTCGCCCGCCCCAACATAGAAAGACTCCTTGGTCCGCCATAAAGTCCTCCAGACATCCGCCCTGCCCCCAACACCAGTACCTCGCCCGTAGATGTCCGGAGGACAGATGCTGATAGTCTTAATCACTTCATTGGATGCGTCCATGATACGCCGGTCGATGGCATGGTGAAGAGCAGTGTCCGGAAGGTCATACATTCTCTGGATATCATCAATATCTGACCAGATTTTCGTGTTGGGTTTACCATCCCACTAATTTTCTAGGTGATCAAAAATGCACCCGGTTCCCGTTAGGGGAATCAGGAAGCCTGGGCTGGTTTTTCTGGAGAGTCCTAACAGAATGGCGTTGGCTCAACCTTCGTGGTCAATGTCGCCAGTGTCCAAAATAAAAACGTTTCAGTCAATAGCTCTTTTAAAAGAATCCAAATACGCATGTATATATAGAAAGATAGATGGGGCATTGTCATACGGATTACTATGTCAGCCTCTTCAGATGCCGGTGCAATCTCGTCTGCATCGTTGAAAGTTCCTCTGATAACATGAATTGCGGGGTAGCTATCTTTCTTTGAACTCTGGCGAAATAGTTCGCAGAAGGGCCGATATCTGGAACGTTGGGAATTTATGAACGATGGCTTCTAGCACACTTCCGCCAATATATCCCGTTGCACCTGTTCTATAACAAAGTCAGTCCTCGCACACCTAGTAATGGTTGGGATGGTCTTTTACATGAATAGCTTTTTGGAGGTCATCATCCGAACAAATGTTATTATTATCCTGCTGGAATGATTGCAATTGAATACTGATTCTGTGCTCACAGGCATCAGTAGTTATTGGCGACATTATTTAAACAACGGGAAGGGTTTTGTCTGGATAAATCATTGTGTATTGGTGATTATAAATATCCAACACTAGGGATTTGAATGCATTGGATTCTGCCGTGGATATTTCCTCTTGAAGATCTACCAGGTCGTGGAGTGTGTGGGTTGCATATTCGACACAATTCCATGCCGTCGAAGATCTTTGGCTCAGTGTTTGACAATGATTTTCCTGTTCGGCTAAATAGTTAGTTATAGTTAACCGTCGGTGGGAAGAGATTTCTAAGCTACCCATGTGTCAAGGAGAGTTAGTTAAACAAGCGCCCCATTGTAGATGTCAGCCATAACTTTGGGAGGATAAATAAATAATAAATAGTCCCGTCCAATGTCGGGACATTGGATATATTAACTCGAAATCCACAATAGTTAACTATCAAAACAATGGGGATTACGGCATGTGATCTCAAACGGTGGATGATATGGAATGGATAGAACCATAAATAGGGACGGATACACGCAAGAGGAAAACAAAGTACACATCTTCGGCCAAAGGGAAATGGGATCAGAATACCATTCCCAGCCGGTTCTATATCATTCTTTGGAATTGCGTAGGCCAGCGCAAAGTCTGAATAGGGAATTAGAAAGGGTCTCACCGAAATTTGAACGATTCCTCTTCGCATATTTACCGTGTAAATAGAGACATGCAAGGCAAGATTTTCAGTCCTCTTAAATAAACCGACCAAACCCAAAGCCATGAAGAGCAACGATCTTGATCCAAGAACAGAAGCTGAGGTGTGCGTCAACGTGCCCATAGGCATAAACAGCTGCTGATGAAAAGAATGCCTAAATACATCTGAGAGTAACCCCACAGCAAGGACTTTTTCAGTTTCATGGGACGGTGTCTTCACGGCCCACAGGGTAACTAACTCCAAACTCAATATCGCGGGTGCCACCAACTCGGCTTAACATTACCAATGTTTTGGTGTGGGGTAAAGAGAAGGGATAGACGATGAATGGAATGCAACTTCAGATGAAGGCCTTCAGGTGAATTTTTTTTTTTTTTTTGAATTTTTGAATTTTTGAGTTTTACCTTTCGAACTGTGGCTACTTCTGCTTTATATGGATCTTTGGAACCTTTGAGAGTTGGTCAGCAAAACTGGGGGTATTCACCTCGATATATACATATGTTTGTTCATCATAACGTTTGAGTGAGAGATTTGGTTAAATAGTCTGGTTTCTCCCTTAGCATATTTAAAGAGACTCTCACATCTCATCAGCGCTAAATTAACTGGGAATATGATTGGGCATTTGCACAAACCCCCGTATTAATATGAGTCGATTCAAATCCGCTCTTCTGATTTTGTTACTGTGGGTGATGCAGCTCTACGCTACCCAGGGAAATGGTCCCCAGACTGCAAGGGCTTCAATGAAAAAGTAATAGAAGTGGAGTTTAAAAAGAAGCCATTGGCTGCAGGTTAATTTCGAGCAGTGACTTTTGCATCATATATGCAGCAAGTGGATGGGGATATACCTATTGGAGAGCAAAAGTGCTCCACGGTTTGCCACAAACAACGCCATGGAACTCTTGTGGATATCTCAGGAAACTGGACATATCGAAGCACGGCGTCGACATTGGAATAGGGAACTTCTCCGTATTCTCCTCGGGATATTGCAACAGGGAAATTTAGGGCAACTTATTGGAGGTTGATTTGTGAATGAGAGTTAGTTAACCACTTGGGCGGCAGAGATCATCAGACGGCTTACCCAAATTGTTTCCAAAATATATCTTCATGTCAAACCCATTTGATTGCAAAGAGGTCACATAGCGTAATCTTCTATCCAACCACTCGAGAGTTGGAATTCTGAACCATCTGTCCTCGGTTGTTTTGCATGGGGCTGTCGTCGATCGTCGAAAGTCGTTAAATGTCAATTCGATTTTAAAAAAATATTTATATACTATAAACGGCAGGCCTAGCCTGATCGGGCAAAGTGTCACCAACGGCCTGGCTTGGCCGGGGGAACGACAGTGGCTGAACTCCTGAACTTCACATCCGATTTCTAGCCAGTTAATCACCCGCTTCTCATATTTCCCACTCTCCACAGTGTCAAGGTAACCATTCACACGATAGCTGTGTGGCATTTTTCTTGATACCATTGACCCTTCTTTCTTAATTGTTAAATTTAGCCCTAGGTCCTGCGCTCTACTGCAGGGCATGGGGTCTCTCTCCAAGCTTGTTAAGATAAAAAGTGGATGTCCTCATCTTCATCTGGAACATTTGTCCTCTGCACCACTCTCAGTCCTAATCCTAATCCTATAGGTACTCTGTGCCAATTACGCTCTTTACTGCCGCGGAGCCAAAAGCTCTATACATTACAGAACACTGACTGGTCTACCCTGGATAAGTAACGGCCAAGCGACCAGCTGTTTCGCGCTTATGCCATAGTTCTGTTCCCCACTCCAAGTTGTTGCCAGAGGCATAACTCCGTCCAAGATGGTGATCCCTGATATTCGGATACGAATGCACTTCCTAGTATTGGCGTTGGCATCGCTTGCTTTGGCTTCTACCTCCAAAGCTTTCTACATACCTGGTACGAGATCTCAGCGAAACCCAGATTTTTGCTAGTTTAGTCGAACATTAACAACTAACACGAACCTCCTTTCCTTAGGATACTCTACCAAAAGTTACCGGGATGGCGATGACATCCCAGTATTGGTAAATAAGATATTTTCCGACAACAGCCAGCTCCAGTATGCATATTTCGAGCTTCCGTTCGTATGTCCTCCCACGGGCCAGAAACGCGGCAGCTCTCCTTTCGGTAGCGGCCACAGCATATCACTCAATCTCGGCGAGGTGCTTCGTGGGGACCGGATTATGACCTCCGATTTCGATGTTGTGATGGGGAAAGATGTCGAGTGCCAGTTCTTATGTGTTCGTAAAGTCGATCGCAAGGGTGTCAAATGGGGCAAGGAACTCATATCCGACGGATATCTTGCAGAGTGGATTATGGACAACCTCCCTGGTGCAACAAGTTTTGTCACTGTGGACCGGTCACAAAAATACTATGCCACTGGCTTCAAGCTGGGATATCTTGATTTTTCTCCAGTCGACGGCAAAGCAAGATACTTTATAAACAATCACTTCACATTTGTTATCCGCTGGCGCGAAGCACCGGGTAAAGCTGGTGCACAGGGTGGAAAGGTGATTGTGGGTTTCGAGATCCATCCCAAAAGCATCTATACAAATGATAGGGTTGACGGCGGTTGTCCTAAAAGAGTCCAAGGTGACCATGCTGGCTTGGAATTATATCTTACCCCAAATAACACAAGGCTCGCACAACAATACCCTGGCGCATCTTACCTCCCGGAAGACGACGTGGATGAAGATGATGGTGCCACCCTCTCCATCCCATACACCTATTCCGTCTACTTCCGGAAAGAAGACACAGTCGAGTGGTCGAATCGGTGGGATTTATATTTCAATAACCAAGGAGAAGGCAATATGACTCACTGGCTGGCAATCTTGAATTCCTTAATAATATCTGGAATGCTAGGTGTCACAGTGTTCGTAATATGGAGTAGAACGGTTCAAGGAGACGTAAAGGGTCGTAGAGATGTATCGATGGAGGAGGGAAAGATCAAATTGAGGCACCGCAAATCCAAAAGTGGATCCAGAACTCCAAAATCTGGAGAAAAGTCACCCAACGGGCTTCTTAGCGACGCGGAAGCAGACGAACTCGATTCCGAAGATGAGCTCGAGGATGTCGCCGGGTGGAAACTTCTACATGGAGATGTCTTTCGCACACCAGAATATAGTGGATTGCTTGCACCCCTCGTTGGATCAGGGATGCAACTACTTTTCATGGCGACCATCCTCCTGATATTGAGCTGCTTTGGAGTGCTAAACCCAAGTTTTCGCGGTGGCTTTATTAGTGTAGGCGTAGGACTTTTTGTTTTCGCAGGCTTATTCTCTGGTTACTTTTCTGGAAGACTTTACAAGACATTTGGCGGACAAAACTGGTGGAAAAACACCATGATTGTAAGTCTAACAATTTTCTTTTCTTTTCTTTTCCTTTTTCCTTTTTTCTTTTTCGTTTTTATCTTTATTTTTTTTGTGCAATGGATGTGTGGGTGTGTACCCAATGCTAAAATTCTCCTTACAGACTGCCCTTTTATTCCCAGGACTACTCTTTTGCCTAATTTTCTTTTTGAACCTTTTCGTGTGGGCTCAGGCGTCCAGCACCGCCCTGCCATTTGGCACTCTTGTTGGCTTGGCTGCTCTCTGGTTCCTTATCCAGGTCCCCCTCGTCTATATCGGTAGCTGGGTTGGATATATGCGGGTGAAACCCTGGGACCATCCAACACGAACGAACGCAATTCCAAGACAGATTCCACCTCAATCCTGGTATCTGAGATCTGTATCCGGGACTCTTCTTACCGGACTTGGGCCGTTCGCTGTACTTTTTGTCGAGCTGCTTTTCGTCTTCAGGAACCTTCTCCAGGACAAGAGCGGATACTACTATGTATTTGGATACTTCAGTGTGGTATGCACGATTTTAATCATTACTGTCGCCGAAGTTACAATCATTGCGACATACGACCGATTATGCGGTGAAGTAAGTTTCCTTTCCCCCCCCCCCCTTTTTTTGGCTCCCCCCTGATTACCATTTCACCCGTTTGAGTCCGCAACCTCTACTGAACGCCTCTTCTCGCTATTAGAATCACCACTGGTGGTGGCAAAGCTTCTTTACAGGCGGGAGCAGTGCATTTTGGATCTTCATGTACTGCATATGGTACTACTACGCCAAACTCCATGTCCGCGGGTTTGTCTCAAGTCTGTTATTCTTTAGCTACAGCTTCCTCGGTTGCGCTGTGTATGGCCTATTAACAGGCACCGTTGGGTTTCTGTCTGCCTATGCATTTATTCGCCGTATATACAGGTATTACTTTCATATTTACCGTTTTTCTGAGCTCCCCACTTCCCACCCTCTGCAGTTGCAATTTCGTTTCCGTTGTGAATGCTAACAAAATGTAAATATCACAGCTCTGCAAAAGTTGACTAGCAGCTGAACCAACAAGTCTACCACTCCCTTTCTCAACGCAAACAACATTATTTCATCTATCCTAATTTCTATTAGACTCCCACTTGAACCAACTGAAACTCTTCGTTTCTGCCTAGAAATGTTAAGGTATAAACAGGTTAATCAAACTACCGACCAACCGACAGCATCTCATCTCCCCTTTCCTTGCCTGTCCTCTATGTATAATGAAGCTCCTGGGATGGAAAATACGGCTCCTCCTTTTCTTTTCTTTTGTTTTTCTGGTGTTTTGGTCCTGATTTCCAATCGCTGATATGAATACTGCTGTTATTACGTCGCCCTTGTTCTTATTATTGATTGAAATGCATTTCAGCGCTGCTGACTGATGAGTTTGCCAAAGGCCAAGTTCTTTTGTCTCTTTTCCCTTTTACTGCCACTGCTATTATTTTTTATTTATATTTTTCTATTTTTCTATTTTTTATTTTTATTTTTATTTTTATTTTATTTTATTTTATTTAATTTTTTCTTGAATAATACTAGAAACCTGAAAATTTTGTTCTTTTAATTTACCTTATCCTTGTTCGGTTTCATTGAGATAAATAAAGAGTCAGACTTTTGTAATGTTGTCTTTGCTTCTCACTGTCGCACAGGGCTGCAATTCTTTCCATTTCTGCATGTTGTGTTTTGTCCCCTTCTCTTCTTTCTGGCTTCTATGTGTAGTAAGTTTATTCATCTCTGAGTAAATTAAATCACTGCCAACTCCGGCAAGATGGTCGCTGAATGATATCCGTGCAGTTTACAGCCACCAAAATCAGCGCGTGTGCCATTTCCGATATTAGAGTTTGGGTAATGCGAAAGTGATCACGCAAGTTTTTCAATATCTTTTATGTGGTAGACAACCAAATCCTCCAGAATGATTTTACCTCCCCTTAATTTCGCCCTCCATTTAGTTTCAAGTTCATTTCGTAGGCAGACTTTAGACCTTAAATGCGTCCACCTGGTTATATGGCTTATCGACTCTTATTTTTGAACTTTCAAGCCTTAGTTCAGCTATCTGCAACTATTTAATAATTTGAATAGGCTGATGTTTGACAAATACTTGCAAATTCAAAGCCACGAGCTGAATTAAGTTCAGATTTTCAAACCGGAACTCTCCAACTCCGTTCAGAATATAGATGGAGTCTCTTCTGTGTTCGCCCCACTGGGTGTGGATGGAGGGCCATTGGAAGAAAAACCCAAAGAGAGGAGGCTGAAATATAGAAAGTCCAAAAATGACAGGATGATACATTCAGGTACTATTACTGTAATAAGCAAGGAACCCCTAAAAGATGAGAAAACCCTGTGCTAGCAGAAATTGTGTAGATGCCCAAAATGTTCGCTCTTAAATCTAAGGCATATCCACAATGCTTCCGTTGGAAAAAGAAAAGATAAAATAAAACAGAAATAGGAAAACCCTTAACACAGATTAAGTGGCAGTAACGTTGGAAAGCAAAACTGAAAACATAGAGAAGAGTGCGCCTAATATTATTCCTGATACATTCGTTTGTTTCATTTCTCCTCGATCTAAAGCTAATACGCCAAGCCAAGTTTATTAAATGGAAAAAAATGGAAAAAAAGGAAAACGACCTTTCCCTGTGAACTCGCATCATGATGTTGGTTCGAGATTCGATCATCTGCCTTAATTAGGGTAGCCTGTTTCTTAGGTTGATCACGGTCGGTTGGTTAATCCGCTGCATAATTACAATCTGAGGCTGAGGTGTTATTCCTGGCGAATATGACTTTATGCCCATACCAGCTTGGGCGAATTGGTAGGAGTAGTAGGAGCTGTTATCGTTATCATTATTGAGCGTTATTAATGATGGGAAACCGAGGTGGAGGTTGCGGGCGTCCTTCGAACAGTCGTCTCCACCAGGCTGGAGGGTCCAGCGGTCTATGCCCGCCATGGAGGGAAGGGTAAACATCCGAAAAGAAGTACCAAATGTGACCAACAACGACGCCGCAGAGTTCATCCTTTGGAATGATGCCATGTACCACGAGGCTGAATGCGATCAGAACCCATGGAAGGTAGGGAGCGGTGAATACCAGCAAGCCAAGGAAGTTGAGTCTTGTTTCTGGATTGCGTCGGCTCCAGATGTAGACAAGGCTTGAGGAGAGGGCTGAGCCTAGGAATGGCAGCGATAGCAAAGGGGATATGAGGAGAAGGAATGAAGTGGCGTATAGAAGGAGCCAGGAGAAGTCGGCTGAGGAGTGGCCTGATGCTTCTTCCAAGAGGCGTGAGTATCTTTGGAGGAAGAAGACGTGGAAGATAAGGTCTAGGCTTAACGGGCCAAAGTAGATGAATGTTGTAACGAGTCGCCAGTACTGTTAGAAAAAAAAAAAAAAAAAAAAAAGGAGAATATCATTAGAATACAACTCGTGTATAAATCTAGAGCATAATGATAATAAGCAACAATTGGAAGGCGACCTCTCACCTGTGACTTGATGTATACAGAGCGGAAACTGTAGAACAGCTGGAAGGGAGTGATAACATCACACTGAACCAGGATGGAGGTCACTACAGTCGCAACCGTCCACCATCGCGTACAAGGAGGCATCTCATAGAACCATTGCTCCAGAGGGAACTGGCCTCCACCCAGAGGGACATTACCCCAGACAGCGGCCATGGGTGCCCTGGTTGGAAAGGCTGGCGAGCGTTGCTATCTGTCTACCTGAAGCTATGGTGCAGGAATGAAAGAGTTAGATTACTAGTAAATTTAGTTAACACATTCCCCGTTGAACGGAGAGGATATAACATTAACGTTAAAATGTTAACATTTAGTAAGTTCATGATGAGGTAATGCAATCCACATAGTTAGTTACAAGCGAAAACCCCCAAGAGTGACCACTCAAACCACCATACCCCACATAGGCTCGATTTTAACTCAAATTATCTATACTCAACAACCCCTAATCAAATTAAATTAAATTACACTAGGTTCAGGGCACCTTATTGTATGTCTGAGAGAACCGCAATTGCTGCGTCTTGGTGGGGCTCATGAGCATGGCAAAGACTTAGAGTGTGAATGAAGGCTTAGTAGATTGAATGACAGGTCATTCAATACATTCAATAAGTGAAATAATAAACTTTTGAGCTTCTCCTCTAGTTAAGCCTGCTAAGCATTGAATCCTGCAGATAGATCTTTTGTAGTTTTGCTTCTTTTTCTCATTTGTAGCAAATAAATTCTAATATTATTTTTTTATTATAGTGGTATTAATTATTCTACATTTATGATAATCAGATCTAAATTTTTATTAAACTTTGAATAAGATTTTTAAATTATTATTATATCAGATTTTTGATATTATTTATTTATTTATATATCATAAAATATAAAATATTAAAAATATTTAAAATAATATAAAGTTATTAAATATATTAATAAGTAAATAATAATTTTATATTAAATATTAAATTATAAAAAAAACTTTAAAATTAAAAAAAAATTATTTTTATTTTTATAATTATAAAACTATTTTATTAATATTTAAATTATTAATATTATTAATTAAAAATTATTATAGAATTAAATAATATACTTAATTTTAATAAAATTTAAATAAAAACTAAGAATATTATTAATAAAAATAATTTTTATAAACTATAACTTAAAGTTAAATTAATTAAATATAATTAAAAATATAAATATAAATTAAATATATATTTATAAATATTTTATAAAATTATATTTTAATTAATTTTTTTTTAAAAAAATTATAATATAATTTTATATCTATTTTTAAAAATTTAAATTATATATTAGTTATATAAAATTTTTTTATTATAGATAAAATTAATTATTATTATTATTTTTCTTTATTTTTAATATATATAATTTTTAATTATATATATTTTTTAATATTAAATTAAAAAAAATATAATTAATTATATAAAGAAAATAAAATTTTTATTTAAAAGTATATAATTAATAAATATTATTTTATTTTTTATATTTTTATTAATTTTTATAAAATTAAAAATATATAAACTTGTTCTCTATTATATATTTATCTAAATATTATTTTAGTGTAGAATATGTTACGGCGCAGCTGCTTGAATATGGATTAAGGTTGATCCGCCCCGCTACGCTCTAAAAGCTGATCTGTTCCGACCCCAACCATATTCAGTCGCTCAGATTGATTCGATCCGATCCCCAACCACTTCTATGTTCTTCATTCTAATCCCCAGTTAGTATTCTCGTCGCAGCTGACTAGTTAGATAAATTGAAGTTTTTGTTGTTTTATCATCTTGACTCTAGATTGAGCTATAACATTTATATATATTAATTATTAATTATTATTAATAACTAACTTGTTATAAAAATTATAAATAAATTAAATTAAAAAATTTAAAATTTAAAATTTTTTCTATTAAATTTTAAATAATAATATAGAATTATAATTATAAAAATAAATAAAAATAAAATAATTAATATAAAAAAATTATTAAATTTTTTTAATATATTTATTTCTATTAAATAAATTAATAAATAACTGTTAGTAAATTTTTATAAAATATTTTAAATAATACTATTTTGTAACTTATATTTATAATAATTAATATATATAATTAAAAATAATATTAAAAAAATTTAATTAATTATATTTCTAAATTTTAATAATTTTTGAAATAAATAATTTCAATCATGTCTATGTATTTGACTACTCATTCATTTTTCATTCTACTTCTCAGTTTAGTATTCTTGTCGCAGCTGCCTAGATAGATAGATGAATTGAAGCTATTATCTTGTATCATTCTGACTTTAGTTGAGTCATGACAAATAAAATTCTATAATTTTATGTATTAATTTGTATTTATAAAATAAATTTATAAAATAGTTAAATTCTAGTTTAACTAGATAATTATCATTGTTAGGCTCAGCGCCAGGGCTCAGCGCCGGGGCTCAGCGCCAGGGGGGCCTAGGTTTATCTCCATCATGTGACCACGTGATGGCGCCCCACATGTAACCCAGTGGACCAGTACAATCTGGTCACGTGATCATGTGGATTGTTTACAATATGTCATGTGACCATGCAGGCTATTTATAATCTGAGCAGACTCTGACATCTTTTTTTCTCATCAATTTTAGTATTTTATTATATAGCAGTTAGCAATGCAGAGAGATTTTATCTTAGACAGCTCACATCTGCTCTCTAATATAATATTAAGATTTCCTTTTACTTTTCACTCAGGTTTCAGTGGAAAATTTGAGTGTCTCAGTTGAATTAGAACCTATCTATTGAGAATCTGACAATATGTTCAGTCAGCTATTGAAGAGAATAGTATAATGTAACATCAGATGACCACCACAAGCTCTCAACCCCTTGAAAGAGGTCAAAAGAACTGGTGATACCTTCTAATAAGATCAATCAATCAATCATACATCTTAATTAAGAAATTCAGAGAGGTAGTTCACTCAGATAGTGACTGTATTTATAATGAATTGACAGTGATTTTTAATAACATCTTTGATGATGAAAAGACATTGAGAGATACAATCACATGTTTGAAAATGAAATGGAATAATACTACTAATCAAATCATTGTCAAGTAGAGTCAGATTGATGAGCTAATTGCTAAACATGATGAACTTAATCACATTTTGATTTACATAACAGTCAGTAATTAAGCAGTGAGTTGAGATATCATTTTCTCTGAGACTTTCAGAAGGTCTGTCAAGATTGATGATTCAAAACACCTCACTGACAGCAAGAAACTGAAATTTGAACACTGACTCTCTCAGATGAAGAACAAGTTCTGAGAGAATGCTGATCACTATCTCACTGAGTACATAAGAATTACATATATTGAAAACTGAACTGATGAGAATGCAGCATGTCATATTATATCTCATATGAAAGAAAACGACCCTGAGCAATATCAAACTACAGAAGAGATATTTGAGCATCTCAAGTCAATATATAAGAATGCTAATAAGTTGCACAATATCAAAAGTAATTATTGCAAGTTGATTATGCATAATAAGAACAACTATCATAAATTTGTCACAAAATTCTTACACCTAGCAGATGAGGTCAAAATTATTAAAAAAAACTACAAAATAGACTTCAATGATAAACTGTTCTTTGATCTTTAGAGAATAATAGCAGTAGTCAATACAATCATCAATACATACTCTGAGTTTCAGAAAATCTGAACTCAGATAGCTCATATTTTTCAGACAATCAATGTCACTCAGAGATCAAAGATTTTGTAGAAAAATAAATCTAATATCTTCAAGCAGAACATCTCATAGACTTTCAATAGTCAGACTCTTCTCAGCATCTCTGCTACAAAATCCTCTGTCATCATTAAGAAAGTCTCAGACATCTATCTAGACATTCAATGCTACTACTGCAAGAAGAAAGATCACATTATAAGAAACTACTCTATGAAGCAGAAGTCTCAATAAATAATCACTAAGCTCATAAAAAGTGATGCTTCTGAGTCTTCAGCAGATTTGAGAAAAGAGTAAGTCTGAGAGAAGACTTCATCTCAGATAGTTTAATAGTCTATGAGAGGTTTAAGATAAAGAACTTGATTGAGAGAAAAAGCTTTAATATACTAATTAAGTTAGTCTATAATAAAATTGCTACTTCTACAAATTCTCTTGCTGATACTAAAGTAAATAATGTGAATTTTATTGATACTCAATATGTCATAGAGTTGATGAGATTTTTTAATAAGAAGTTTCAAGAACTCTCATTTAAATGCTGTATAAAGAGATTTAATAATACTTCTGATGAAGTAATAGACTGTACATTGACTCTAAATCTCTGAGTTATTGATTAAAGATTTCAGAATATTTCTCTGCTGATAATAAATCTAGATCAACATCTTGTCATACTGAGACAGAAGTGATTGACAGCATAGAATATATGACTTGATGTAAAAAATCAATATTTGATTTAATGAAGTAAATAGTCTATCCCTGAACAGATAGTAGAGCTAATGTTGAAGATAATATCTTGATTAATAGTGAAGTATTCAGACCTTAAGTCTGAGTACTATACAGATATGAAATGAAGAGAGATCAAACTGAATAAGAAGATCAGATAGAAATATCAGACTTGACTCTGTAAATTGAAAGAAATTAGCTCAGTCATGACACTTAACACAAGACAGAGATTGATCTGGAAGAAGATAGCACTGCAGATGATGAATAAGAACTTCATTGAAGCTATTTTCTTTTATGATTATATGAAGAACAAGCACTCAACAGTCTTCATAATCAGTTTATATAAAATTGATAGACAGCTTGAGAAGAAGTGAGATTTATTGAGAGCTGAGAATGAGTCTGATGAGAAGTTAATTAGCAACTTATCAGAATAATTAAAAGATTGAGAGAACTGTTTCTTAAAAAAAGCATCAGATAAATTATCCTCTCTATGAAAGAATATTGATTTTAAAATAGAGCTTTAGTCTGATATTAATCTCATTCAGAGTATTGAATATATATCTCTATATAAGATGAATCTAGAGGAGCTAAAGGCAGTAAAGATCTATTTTAAAGTCAATCTAGCAAAGAGCTTCATCATCTCAAGTTTAGTTCTCTACACCTTCTCAATTCTGATTACTCATAGTGAAAAGAAGTTATGATTTTGTGTTGACTTTCACAAGCTGAGTGTTATAATAAAATGAGATCAGTACTCTCTGCCTCTAATATATGAGTTGATGAACTGACTCAATAAAGCAAAATACTTTATAAAGCTGAACATTTGACAGAGGTTTTATTGCATTCAGATGAACTCTGAGTCTGAGAATCTGATTATTTTAAAACCTACTATGAGATTTATAAATATCAGATAATTTTTTTTAATCTTACAAACACCTCTGCCTGCTTTTAACAGTTTGTTAACAGTATTTTCTTTGACTATTTGAATAAGTTTATAACAGTATTCATGAATGATCTTCTAATCTATAGCAAGAATCTGAAAGAGCATAAGTAGCAGATAAATTCAGTACTAGATTAACTAAAGACAGTAGATTTGTAAGTTAGTATTTAAAAATATGAATTTACAGTTCAGAAAATAAAATATTTAGAGTTCATTATTAGTACAGAAGAAATGAGACAGATTTAGAGAAGACAGCTGTCATTATAAAATGACAAGTTCTCATCACAGTTAAAGAAGTTCAGTTATTTCTAGAATTTAATAATTTCTACTGATGATTTATAAGAAACTATAATTGAATTGCAAAATCACTGTATTAGTTGATAAAGAAGATTATCTTATTTGAGTAAATATCAGAATGTAAGTCAGTCTTTGAAAAACTGAAGAGACAGCTGATGAAGACTTTAATACTGCACTACTATGACTCTGAGCAGAAGACTCACATTGAGACTGATATCTCTGATGAAGTGATGACTAAGATACTAAGTCAAAGATTTGAAAATAATCTTTGATATTCAATAGTCTTCTATTTAAAGTTAATAAGTGATGTAGAGCTTAATTATAAAATTCATGAGAAAAAAATGCTGACAGTGATCTGAATCTTACAAAAATGAAGAGCAGAGTTTGAGAGACTACAGCAGAAAAAATAATTCAAGATTCTTACTGATCATCATACACTGAAATACTTCATAACTATTAAGAAGCTAAATGCATATCAAGTCTACTAGACAGAGTTCCTTTTTTGTTTCTACTTTAAGATCAAATATCAATCAGATCTTCTAATTCTTTGAGACTTTTTATCTTAAACTCATTTAAGAGTTTTTGAATTAGTGCAGGATGAGGCTTGGAAGGAGTGAGATTGGCACTAATAGTGTGATCTGTTGACTCTGCTCCACACTGCTTACTCTTAAAGATTTATAGTTTTACACTAATTGTGTTGACTTGTTGTTATAGTTTGAGGATTTTTTTGTATATCTCTTGCTGTTCTTGCTTTTGTTAAACTATTTAAATCTCTTTATCAACTGATGTAAGAAATGCTTTAGTGTTTCTTTCTGAAGTAAGACTTGATGATTATTTATAGAAGGTTTCTTTTATATATATTTCTTGATTGAATATTGCGTGTGATATATCAGCTCATAGATTATATTTTGAACTCATTGTTATAGACTTAACAGGCAACCTCTCTTTAAGTAGTTAAAAACTATGAGGATACTAATATAGATAAACTAAGTGTCAAAAGAAAGTGTGAGAAGCTCTATAACTAAGATCATAAAAGAGGAGGTATATAGGCATTACGAGTACTATGAAGAAAAGAGGATAGCAATGAATGAAATATATATGTAAGATTGAATAGTAGCTAATCACTGAATTTTTTGAAGGAACTTTAAGAATTTAAAGTATTTATATATATAAATAAGTAATAATAGATTTTATTTCTAATCTTCTATAAAATGGGAAATTAGTAATACAGTGATTTGAATCTTCATAAAGTGCTGATTCTATCCTTCAAGAAGTGCTGATGTTAAAGAACTGGTTTTTGAAAAGTGCTGATCTGTGCTGATCCTGAATGCTGAATTTTGAAATGATGCTAATTCTCTAGGAGGTGCTGATTCTAAAGTGCTTTGATAAGTAGTATGAAGATAAGTACTTTAGTAAGTAAGTGTAAGAACCTAGAGGATCTGATACTAAAGTACTTTAATAAGTAATATGGTAAGCATTATGAGGATAAAGAGCTAGTATAGAGAGTTTTAATATCACATGTAGTCTCTCAAGCTCAGCTTGTCACTTTTATAATACTCAGATGACTGCAAGTATTTTCTTGTCATGAATCTCATAGTTGAGCTCTGCATCATTTATTGATTTGAAGTAGAAGATCACAGAATATCAAAAATTATTATTTAATTTTTGACTCAGTATCTTAGTTATCATTTCATCTGAAATATTAGTTTCAATATAAATTTTACATTCAGAGTTATAATAATGTAGAGTTGAAGTCTTCATCAGCTGCTTCTTCAGTTTCTCAAAGACTAATTGATATTCTGATGTTTACATGAATGAAACTATCTTCTTTGTCAACTAATGTAGTAATTTTGCAATTCAGCTATAGTTTTTTATAAATCACTAATAGAAATTATTAAATTCTAGAAATGATTGAATATCTTTGACTATGATTAAAATTTATTACTTTGTGATGACAGCAGTCTTCTCAGAATTTATCTCAATTCTTTTTGTGATAATAATAAATCTTAGATATCTTGTTTTCTGAACAGCAAACTCATATTTTCAGATGCTAACTTACAAACCTGCTGTTTTTAATTAGTTTAGTATCAAGTTCATTTACTACTTATATTCTTCAAAAGTTCTACTATAGATTAGAAAGTTATTTATGAATATTATCATGAATTTGTTCAGATAGTCAAAGAAGATACTGTTAATAAATCATTGAAAGCAGACAGAAGAATTTATAAAATCAAAGAGAATCATCTAATATTTATAGATTCTATAGCAGATTCTAAATATAGTTAAATTCTTAGACTTAAAAGTTCATTTGAATGCAATAAAACCCTTGCTGAATGTTTAACTTTATAAAGTATTTTATCTCATTGAGTTGATTTATCAGCTTATCTATTAGAGGCAAGAGATATTGATTTTGTTAGATTATAGCATTCAGCTTGTAAAAGTCAATATAGAATCATAGCTTCTTCTCACTATAAATAATCAGAATTGAGAAAGTATAGAGAGCTGAACTTGCTACAATAAAATCTTTTACTAGATTGACTTTAAAATAAATCTTTACCACTTCTAGCTCCTTTAGATTTATTTTATACAGAGATATATATTCAATATCTCAGATAAGGTTAGTGATAGACTAAAGCTCTATCTTAAAATTAATACTTTTATATAAAAAAAGTAATTTATCAAATGTTTTCTTTGAGAAACAGTTCTCTTAATTCTTCAATCATTTTGATAACTTGCTGATCTGCTTCTTATTAGACTTATTTTTAGCTTTTACTAAGCTTTACTTCTTCTCAAGCTGTTTATTAATTTTATATAGACTAATTATAAAAATTATTGAGTTTTTATTCTTCATATAATCATAAAAAAAGTAGTCTTAATAAAGTTCATATTTATTATCTGTAATACTGTCTCCTCTTAAATCAGTCTCTGTCTTGTCTTAGATATCATGACTGAGCTGATCTTTTTCAATCTGTAGAGCTGAGTCTGATGTTTCTGTCTGATCTTTTTGTTTAATTTGATCTTTTTCATTTTACATCTGTTTGATACTCAGGCTTAGAGTCTGAGTACTTCAGTATTGATCAGAGTATTATCTTCAACATCAGTTCTATTATTTGTTTAAAGGTAGATCATTCACTCAGTTAAATCAGATATTGATTTTTAACATCAAGTCATATATTCTGTGCTGTTAATCACTTTCATCTCAGAATGACAGAGTGCTAATCTACATCTGTTATCAGCAGAAGAACATTCTAAAATCTCCAGTCATTCATTCAGAGGTTTAGAGTTAATATGTAGTCTATCACCTTATCAGAGGCATCATTATATCTCTTTATATAGTATTTAAATAAGAGTTCTTGAAACTTTTTATTGAAGAATCTTATCAATTCTATGATATATTAAATATTAATAAAATTCATATTATTCTTTTCAATATTAGTAAGAAAATTTGTAGAAGTAACAATTTTATTATAAACTAACTTGATTGATATATTAAAGTTTTTTCTCTCAATCAAGTTCTTCATATCAAACCTCTCACAGACTATTGAACTATCTGAGGTAAAGTTTTCTCTCAGACTTACTTTTTTCTCAAATTTATTGAAAACTCAAAGTGTTATTTTCTATAAGCTCAGTGATCAACTGTTGAGACTTCTATTCATAGAGCAATTTCTTCCAATGTGATCTTTCTCCTTGCAGTAGTAGCACTGAATGTTTGAATGAGTGCTTATAACTTTCTTTATAATAGAGAATTTTATAGTAGAGATGCTGGAAAAAGTTTAATTGTTGAAGATTTATAAAATATTTTACTTGAAGATATTAGATTCATTTCTTTGCAAGCTCTTTGACTTCTAAGTAATATTAATTATCTGAAGAATATAAATCGCCTAAGCATAGATCTTCTGAAACTTAGTATATATATTGATGATTATATTGACTACTGCTATCATTCTCTGAATAATAAAGAACAGCTTATCATTGAAGTCTGTCTTATAGTCTTTCTTGATAATTTTGATCTCACTCATCAGATGTAAGAATTTTATAACAAATTCATGATAATTATTCTTATTGCATATAATCAGCTTATGATACTCACTCTTAACATTTTATAGCTTGTTAACATTCTTATATATTGACTTAAAATACTTAAATATTTCTTCTGCAATCTGATATTACTCAAGATAATTCTCTCTCATATAAGATGCAATATGATGTACTATATTCTCATCTGTATAATTCTTAATATATATAATCTTCATGTGTTTTAAAGAGTAGTGATCAGTATTTTCTTAGAGCTTGTTCTTTATGCAGAAGAGTTAGTGCTTAAACTTTAACTTTTTACTATTAGTGAGATATTTTAAGTCATCAATCTTGACAGATCTCCTTGTGTTCTCTGAGAGAGTAATGTTTTGACTTGCTGCTTGATTGCTAACTGTTATTTGAATTAAAATATGACTAAGCTTATCATATTCTACAATGAGCTTATTCATTTGACTCTGCTTGATAGCTGTTTAAACTGCAGCATCATTTTATTTTATCTGCAGGTACGTAACTATGTCTTTTAGTGCCTTCTCATCATCAAAAATACTATCAAAAATTGCTACTAACTTATTATAGACATGATTTTTATCTGAGTGAATTGTTTATCTAAATTCTTTAAATAAGACCTGTGATTGGTTAGTCAGTCTAATTAGAATATATTATCAGTTCTTCTTGATCTTTTCAGAGGACTGGAAGTCTGGAATAGTCATTCTAATCTTGAAAGAGACATGAAATGAGTTGCTGTTGTCTGTGTCACGGCTTCAGCTAGGCGCAGGTGAACTGGTATTCAATTGTCAACTAGATAAACTATCTGAGTGAATACTAAGATGATTTCTAAAAGATGGGTTCAAGGAAGACTTTATTTATATAGTTTTTTCTCTTTAGTGCTATTGTCATATGATTGCTACATTTATGTATTATTTATATACAGAGTAATTGTGAAGTTGTTTGCCATTATCTAGGTAATTATTATTTACTAATCATCTTAGCCTATATGATGATCAATCATCTCAGCCTGTATGATTATTAATTGCTTTGACTTATGGTGATTATGTTGTTGAGAAGATTGAATGTAATCCTATTCTACATCATAATATTATCTCCTCTTGAAGTCTAGGTATGCTCTCATACTGATAGATTATCACCTACTTCATCTGCTAAATAGTCATCCTTTTCTCAAGTCTTTAGTTATTTACTTAATCATTTTGAAGGCTCTGCATTTGTTGGATTTGCAGCATGAAATTATCAAATCAGATATGGTAATTTCTTTAGATTTTGTTTTGGATACTATGTTAAATCTTCATTAAATTCTAGCTATTTTATCTAGTATTAAAGCTTCTCACAGAAGATACAGCTTGCTAAAATGTTCTCAACTTCTTACTCATTTTCTCTTTATATCTTAACTAGTTTTAATGTCTTATTTAGCTGTTCTGATAGAGAGTCATTCATAGCCTTCCATAGTTTATCATAAGAGAATATTAGATAGATTTTTATGTTATTTAGTAGTTTTAGTCTATAGCTGTTGCCTACTCTCTATAAGGGGTTGAACCCCTAGATTTGCTCTGGCTGGCTGACTCAGCCTAGCCATCATTCACACGTGCGCACATGATCATGCTACGCGAGCTTGCTTAAGCTTGAGTTATCATCTCATTCTTTTCTTCCCTTTCTCAAGCAATTCGTCCTTGTTATATAGGAGAACTAGCCTCTAGTTCTTAGAGCTTAACCCTTTACAAATTTAGATCATAATGACAGAGCACAGGGGCTTTAGACAGAACTCTTTTCATTTGATCAAAAGCACACTGGCAAATCTCATTCTACTTAAAAGATAAATTCTTTCAAATGAACTTAAACAATGGTTTCATAATCTGACTGTAATTCTTAATGAAATGTCTATAGAAGCTGCAGAATCTCAAGAAGAATTGAACTCTCTTGACTGTACTAGGTACTGTTTATCTTGATATCACTGCAATCTTTTCTGAGTCTACTTTAATCCTTTAATCAATGACAATAAAATCTAAGTACTTTGTCTGTTAAACATGAAACTTATATTTTGAGATGCTTGTCTGTAATCCAGCTTCTTATAATCTAGTCAATATCTTCTTGATATGCTCTTTGTATTCTTTCAAGGTTTTGCTGTAGATAAGTAGATTATTCACAAAGACAGTCATGAACTGATTCAAGTAGTCAAAGAAAATAGTATTCATAAAGCATTGAAAGATTGCTAAGCTATTGTTTAGGCCAAAGAGCATGACCTTATACTTGTAGATCTCATAATGCATTCTAAAGACAGTCAGATCTTCAGTTTTAGAGTGCATATGTATTCAGTAGAAGCCTTGACAAATGTCTAATTTGATAAAGAACTTGACTTCATTTAATCACTTCATGAGCTCATCAACTAGTAGAATTGAATATCAATTCTTCTTTGAAATTGCATTAAGCTGGTGATAGTTCACATAAAACCTTAGCTTGTCTGCAGTATAAGCTATAAGAGTTGAAGAAGTAAATAAAAAAGCTATAGATGAAATAAAGTCTTTCTATAAATTAATCTCAAAATACTACTTGATAGTCTCAAGTTTCTTCAAGCTCATTCTGTATAGTGATGCATGATCAATAGCTTTATTCAGATCAGCCCTCTCTTCAATCTCAATCTTATAGTTTACATTCTTTTGAAAAAGTGATAATTGATCAGAGATAGTTTTTGAGAAAACATTATGAAATTCCTTGTAGTCTGCTGATAGCTGTTCATTAGTTATCTGTTCATTCTTCAGTTTTGCATCAACAATGATCTTCTTTTCCTCAATTATTCTATCTATCTCACAGAGACTTGAAATAAAAACCTTTGACTTCTTACTTCTTTCATGATGATGAAAGATCACACCCTCAATGAATATCATTCTTTACTATTTGTATGATTTATTTCTTCATTAAGTCTTTACAGGCCTTTCAGTAACTTTTTACTTAAATTCTTTATTGATAAGTCTTTTATGATGATTCATATCTTATTAATGATCTGATCTCATTACTAGTCTTTTCAGAATCTTTCTTGAGATTATTATATTATATTCTTTTGATATCTCATTCTTAATTATTTATGTACTTAGTCAAACTAAATATTGATTCTTCATGTCTAGTTATGTTTTCTGCTTTACTAGCCAAGACTGTTCTAGAATTATATTAGTACTCCTCAGATCTGTTATTAGTATTGATGTATTGAGAAACCTTTAGTCATCTATTCACAGATGCAAGGAGATAATTTCTGTAATTGAGTTTTCTCTTCATTCATTGAATTCCATGACCTGGTGGTCTTTTATCAGCTTCTCAAAGTTTACTTCTAAGGCTTTGACACACTTGTGTGCAAAGCTTATATCAATAAGAATATAGCAGTTTGCTTCAGAATCTACTAATGCTTTTGTAGAAATAGTATATTCATTAAAAGCTACTTTGATATATATAGTAAAAGAGTTCTCACTTATTAACTAATTCACATTCAAAGTTTCTAGTGCAACTATCTTATCTAAGAAGGAGGCTTTTCTCAGATTTAATCTTTTTCTAATTTGATGATAACAGTCTCAGTATTCACTTTCTTCAGTTTTGTCTCTTGCTTATATGAACAATTTTGAGCTATATGATCTTTGCTTCAGCAATTAAAGCATTTCACATTCTTCTTTCAATTCTCATTCTTCATTCTATTTTCAGTTATCTGTGCTGATATAATTGAAGTTGATTTATAGTTCTGAGATATAGAAGTTTCTTCACAGCTGTTTCAAATTATTGAAATTCTTTCACAACTAAGCAATCTTCAGTTATGATAATCTGACATGCCTTTAAGATAGTAAGCAGCCCAGGTGCAGATATTTTGAATCTTTTGAAAGATGCTGCAATTGATATATGCTATTGCAATCATAAGTTAAAGATCAAAGAAAATCTTATGAAGAAAATCTACTTTATAATCTTTCTTATGAATCTGAGCTTCACCAGTCAAGTGCAAGAATTTGATCATAAATATATAATAATCATCTTCATTTTTCATTATCAGATGTTAGTATTCTGTCTTTACATTCTCAAGCTTATTAACATTCTTATATATTTCTTGTAGATACTTAAACACTTTCTCAGCTGTTTTAAACTTCTCAGAATAATTTTTCTTCATTCTTGAGACTAAGTGTCTAGCAGCTTCATCATTAATTCAGTTTTTGATATAAATAATACAGCTTTCTTTAGTTGAAAAATGGTCAATGTTGACAGCTAACTTGTATTTTATTCAGAAGAGTCTGTTTTCAAATATCAATTCTTTCCTATTAGTAAGATGTCTAGAATTATCAAATTTGACTGATTATCATATTTGTTGATTGTTCATCAGTCTAATTTGAGAAGTTAAAAAGTTTACCATCTACAGTAAAGCATTTTATTTCTCTATAAGGCTATTCACTTACTGATTAAATTTACTCACTTGCTTTTTCTGCTCATCTTGTTCTACTCTAACCCTTTTTAAAATGCCTCTTGTCTTATTCATAAGATTAACAATTTCTTGATATACCTGCTCTGAATCTTCTTTAATTGTCTTAAAAAATTATTCTTTGAATATGAAATTTCTTAACCTCATATTCTTCTCAATCAGAGTCATTATATCTCAGTCTGATTTTCATAAACTATCAGATTCTCTAACTGCTTCTGATATCTTAGCAGTTTTCTCAAAAATCTCACAACAAAAGTAGATAAAAATTCTCAAAGATTTTTCACTTAAAAACCTGCTTTAAAAAGGGCAAGAAAAGTAAATAATCTTAATATTATGTCACAGCTTCAGCTAGATGCAGGTGAACTAGTGTTCAATTGCCAACTAGATAAGCTATCTGAGTGAATACTAAGATGATTTTTAAAAGATGGGTTTGGGGAAGGCTCTGTTTATATAGCCCTTTTTCTCTAGCGCTGTTGCCATGTGATTGCCACTTTTATGTGTTATTCATACAGAGGGTAATTGTGGGGTTGTTTGCCGTTGCCTAGGCAATTGTTGTTTACCGATCACCTTGGCCCGTATGATGACCGATCGCCTCGGCCTGTATGATTACCGATCGCCTCGGCCTGTGGCGATTATGCTGTCGAGAAGGTTGGACGTAATCCTGTTCTACGCCATCACAGTCTGTTGTACTGTCAGATCCTTGCTGAGCAGGTTCTACTCAATCCTGAGTAGAAAGGATAGGATGAAAAGCTTAGTATTATGTTAGGGAATGAATGCGAGCTGCATAAGAAGGAAACTCTCTGCATTGCTAACTGCTATATAATGAAATACTAAGCTTGATGGGATGAAAGGGGTGCTGGGCCCTGCCCGGGTTATAACAACCCGCATGGTCGTGTGGTCACGTGATGAGGATTAGGCCTAATCGGGTGCCGAGCTTAATCCGACGTCGAGTCTAACCGGGCACCGGGCCTCGGTCGGGCTCGGTCGGGCGCTGAGCCTAACATTGAGTTAATAATTGAAAGTGAAGTACGATATATTAAAAAGATGCATAGCTCCAGCAATTGAGAATGCTTCTTGATTTTTAATGACAGTTATTGCTAGTTCAAGACCTCTCTCTATCTCTATAGAGTTTCTTGCATTTTTACTGCGAGTTGGTGACATTATTGTGTGTTGAAGAAGTTAATTGAATTTTCTAGTTCTGCGTTCAATTTAGATGTTCGCTCATTTGGTGGTCGCTGGTAATTACGTTAACATAATGATGACATAAAAACTGGACCTTCGGAGCAACAGATAATCCACATCTGATACCCAAGCCCGCGCTAGTCCGTTCCCTGCCTAGTGTGTTTTCCCGTGTCTCCAAAGATTCAACGCGTAACTAACGAACTAATTAGTTAGCCCCTTATGTAAGCCCTCGCGTTCCTTGCGGCATCAACTAACCAACCTCCTCAATATAATCCGGGACCTCCCAAGCCACCCGATTTTCTCTCTCCCTTTCTTCCAAGTTCCCTCTGCTGCTGGGCAGTTGTTCGCGCCATTCCGTACTGCGATATCTTTTGCAATTGCTAGATCATCTTTTCCTACAACCCCAGCAAACCTCCGTCCTCTTAAATTCGGTCACCTAAATAAAATACTTAAAAGAACAAATTCCCCCTCCTTTAACTACCCACCCACGTGACAGCTTCGAGATTATCACACACACTCAATTGCTGCTAACCAATACTTCGAGGGCGCTATACTATACTTGCCACAGCTCCTGTAGCTTCTTGTTTACGTTCCTCTTAAGCTCAACTTGCCCTGCGCGCTCGGAAGCCCTCCCATCGTGCTTGCGCAAGTCCACACCAGCCGGTCGCTCATATAGACAATGTCATCGAGGGGTCGCGGCGGGAGACCAGTACCGGCAGATAGTCCACAGGCACGACGGACAAGTGGCGGAGGAGTTGGCTCAAGATCTGAATCCGCAGTTGCCGGACCATCGTCGAGAGGAGGAATCTCAAAGGCGAAGAAAACTGGAAGGTATGGGAAGGGCGTAGGAGGTCGGACTACTGACATACAACGTATGTTATAACATGTTATATTCTTTCCATTCCGTGCCGAGATATATTCCTTTTGAACATCCTCACACATAGCTCAATTGACCACTGGCAACCATGATACCATCTCAAACTATTAAACTAACATCCTTAATTCCCCATATCCAGCGGGCGACCCACTGCCCCGTCGTCGCCGCTATCGACCAGGCACAGTAGCCCTTAAGGAAATCCGCCGCTATCAAAAATCATGGGACCTTCTCCTCCTCAAACTTCCCTTTGCCCGTCTAGTCCGTGAGGTTGCCGTCGACCTACTGCCCGCCGGCGTCGGGGAGGAGCTTCGATGGCAGTCCCAAGCTATCCAAGCCCTACAAGAGGCTGCGGAAGCGTTTCTCGTACACCTATTCGAAGACACGAACTTATGCGCCATACATGCAAAGAGAGTAACAATCATGCAAAAGGATATACAATTAGCACGGCGGATACGCGGTGCTTGGGCTGGTTTGGGATGATAATTTTTCGTTTCGCAACGTTGCGGATCGGATCCAAATCCTCGAATATTTTTTGTTCTCTTTTGTGTCCCAGAAGGAGGGGAAACGAGGAGTAAAAAGGATGTATATAGATATGTGTGATTCCTCCGCCTTCTGTCCTGTTCTTTTTCTTTTCGCATCTGTCATTGTACTTCTTCCCCTGAAGCGTTCCTTTTCTCCCTTTGCCTTTATATTTCATTCTTGCATTGGGTACGCATTTGGGTGGTCGGTCAGCCGGGTATATACAACTTGTTATTTTATTTTGGTGTTCTTGGGAAGGGGGAGGGGGCATTATCGGCTAAATATGTTCCGTGCTGGGATTTTGTTGGGCGTATGGGAGTTTGTATCTCTTTTCTTTTTGCCGTTCCTAGATATTCTTGCCAATTGGGGTAGAGAAAAGTTAATATGGGCAACAAACAAAAAACAAGGGTAGAGTCATGGCATTAACTAAGAAGTGCGACTCCGTATTATCTTCCACTGTTCATGTCGGTTAAGAATTGTACAGATACCTTCCTTTTCTCTTCTTTTCACTTCTCTCGTTTCCTTCTCGAACTTGGTTCTGTTTTATCAACCACTTCCCTATATTCCACCCCTTGTCCCTGTTGCGATAAAACCTGAACGACCCAGGATGGAAGGGAATCACAATGACATTAACTCTATTTATATAGGCTGGAAGAATTAAACAACGATCAAGATCCAAAACTCACTGCGTCCTGAAGATAGAGAAGAAATAAAAAAATGTACAGACACGTCATGGCAACCTTGAACCACCGGTATATAACCCAGCTATAGAACGCCAACCATGTAGGTAAATTCCATACATATATCACCACAAGGACAGCATAAAATGAAGAGCAATAATAAACCAAGTCTAACTTTCATTACCCTACTCTAAACGGAAGGGGTATTTCATCAAATCTCCACAGCCTTTATAATCATTTCCGACGATCGCCCACCTCCCGGCTCACCTTCTGGCCCATTATTAGACGCAGAAGAGCTAGATTTCATCTTCTTCAACACAGGCGGTAACCCCAACAGCGCAATATCCGCCTGCTCCCTCGTTGCTCTCGCCTCCCCCGATTTCCCCTGCGAGTCCAAAGTAGCCGCTAGCAGCTCCTCAGTAACAGATATCCACAGTTTATCATCTGCCTTCCTAGCCATGGCCCGGGCAGCCTTGGCGCTTTTCTCAGACTGCTCACCCACGACGCCCCGGAAGTATTTCCAGCTCATAAAAGTCAGTGCGATACAGGTTACTTGGCTGTTGCTGATTGCCGTGGCGGCTTGGAGAGAATGGTGAAGGTCGCGTTTGGTTTGGATTGTGGATTCTGGGTGTGTCGTGGCTGATATTAGGAAATAGGCGGCCTGTATGTATTTGTTTGAGCTTGTCCGGCAAAAGGGTTCTATCGAGGAGAGGGTCTTGGAGGCAGCGGAGTGGGAGAGGCGGGAGGGATCACGTAATATCAGGGCAGAATTGAGGGCGGCAAGTATGGCGGTGTCACGTCGCGGATCATTGCGGGAGGACTTGCTGGTAAATTGATTGAGAGCGAAAATGGGTCCTTGAAAAGTTGTGAGTGCGGCTTTGAGATCACCTGTGCCTTGGGAGATAATGCCGCTTGCGTATTCCATGAGACATTTGGTTGTTTCATCTAAATTATCCCCCAGCTCAGATGAGGCTGCATGCAGTTCTTTTAACGTCTGGCGAGCGAGGGCCCAATCGGTTCGGGCACAGGCAAGGAAAATTAACTGTAGGAGCATATTGCAGTACAAAGCTCGTCGCCATTCGATCCTCGCTGCAGCAGATGATAGTGACTCGGGAATTTCCTGTGGTGTTTTGAAATTACCTGGCGTTCGATCAGTGAGATTCTTGTAGAATTGTATCAGGGATTGTTATTTGCTCACTTCTTATCATTTTTAATCCCTCACTAAGATACTTCTCAGACTTGTGACCATCTTGTGAGTTTTTTGCTGTTAATGTGACAGAGCTCAGAAAATAGCACAAGGCATAGAGATCATGTTCCGGAAGCCAGCTTAGTGCCAGTGATACATTTCCATCGCTGACTTGTAGAATATCTGTGGGCTCCACGGCTGACGGCGACAGGGTTTTATGGCTGAGTGGTATTGAAAAGCTACCGTCATTCTGCCAGTGTGGATCATCTATCTTCTGATCCATTACCTTTTGCATTATCTGAAGCTTTTCCGCTGATTGCTTGACATCATACTCAAGCAGGCTGCAACATATATCCATAATTTGGATCATTGTACTTATTTGTGGAATGTCGAGCACCCTGTTGTCAAGCTGGTAGCTCCTTGCTGTAGCTAAAGCTCGTTGTGCTTGCTCTATAGAGTCATGACCTGAAGAATGCTGCAGGCGTACTAGGGCTTCGATTACCGAAGAAACAACAAGCACTGCTCTGTCCCCGCTGCGGCCAGCCAGGGAGGAAACCTTCTGTAGGTTCAGGATGGCGGCGGAAGTATCTTGCTGTGAGGAGGAAAGTGAGAGTGTAACTCGAAGTAGACGGAAAGCATATTCCCAGGCAGTATGACGATATCTGATACTGTCAGAAAACATCTCTGTGTTTAAGGATTAACTAAACTCACCCTTCAATGTCACGAATAACACCATCCACATGCTTCATTGCAGCCTTTGGGTTTGACTTATAGAAAATGCGGGCAAGCAGCTGCTGCATACAATATTTTAAATCATACATACGGTTCTAGAGGGGATAGTCAGTTAGGGAACTAGACAAGTTTAAGCAGAAGGATCTGGCTGACCCTTTCACATAAATCAACCTACATCCCACGTTAGCATATTTTCGTAAAATAAGAGGATATCCGTAGCCATACCCCTTTACTCAGGACGCTCTCCGCCTCGGAGTCATTTTCTGTTTCTTCATATAATATCCGGGCATACCGTAACCGCACCAGCGCTTCGGTTCGGGGTTGTAATTTCCAGTTCTTTTTCGAAGAATCAGCAAAACCTAATATACATTTGTATGGGCTGAGGGGGGGCGGGTGACTGATATGGGTAGGAAGTCAAACCTTCAGCACTGCGTTCAGGCAAGCCAGACCAGTAGCTATGAGCTTGTAGTACTCGTCGGTCTCTACCTCATTACGCTCAACTGCAAGTGCTGTGCCTTGGCTGTGAGCCGCATCGATATACTCATCTGCCAGCGAAAGAAGCAGCACATGGTAATCAATTGCGGGTTTTCCAACTCCTTGGTGCTGTTGTGGATGTGGCATCTTCACGGGGGATTTGGAGCGCATGTGTTTCAGGGACGGAGACTTTCTAGGTGGAGCTTGAAGACCTGGCGTGCTTCGCTGTTGCAAACCGCTCACTGATCTCTGCTGATGCAAAGTGGGCTGCAGTTTTATTACGGCCTGAGGGTATACCTGAGGAGACTGTGGGTAGGAGGCAGGTTGAGGATGTGATTGAGGTCGGGGGGGTAGTTGCATTGGATACTGCTGCTGTGGCGACGGATATGTATCGGGTCGGTTTGGGATAGAATAATATTGCGGAGACAGAGCTCCGCCGTATTGAAGCGGTGCATTATTTGCGGGCGGAGGGCGAGCTTGGATTGGCCGCGGTGTGTAATTTGGGGAGGGTTGATTCACTGTCTGTTTGTTGTTGATAGGGTGAGCATTGCTGCGACGCGTAGGGAGCCGCGGGCAAGACAATCTGGGAATGGGAGACAGGCTTTGAATATGCCGGATACGAGGCATTTTGACTGAAGTCGTAATGGTGCTGCGCGGGTGGTAATCGCGGTTGTTGCGCGTGCGACTGAGGCCGGATATTGGGATGGAGTTGTGTCTGGGGGTATTGACCACCATGCGGAGGCTGGTAAGGCATGATTGAAGGGACTGGGAGACAAAGTCTTCACATACAGACGAAATCTGTTAAGCCCGGCTACCTTTTTGCCAAATTGATCTCTGGATTCTACGATCCCCACCCAACATCTTCAACAACTTGCGCTTCAAATTTCATTTGGGAGTTCGAGGAGAGGCGAAGAGGCGGAGCGCCAAGAATCAGGTGACCTGCGTTTAACGACGTCATCCCAGAGAAAGTAAGGACACTATCTAGATCTTACATGCATTTGATAACTATCCTTTCCTACCGCAGAGAGAACAAATTCTAAAACATTTTACAGGAGATAAAGAATAATGGACGACACCTATGTGTTTGGACATTTGTTCGCAAGAACATTTATGTTCCGACTGAAATAATAGTGTCTTGAACTGATACTTCAAAATAGCCAGCTTTAGAAATAAACATCTCGTCTGGCTGTCAACCTGGTCTCAAAACCAAATGACATAACACCAATGCCCGTTGACAAAAGGGAATGCCATCAAAAAAATCACTCCGTTTGGAGATAACATCCGACCGCCGTTCCACAGTCTTGAAATTGCCGCAAGGTTCAGGATCAGGAATCTTATTCGAACCCCTATCAGAAACCGGTATCCTGCGAGAAGGGTGTGTATGTAGACTCATAAGGCACACATGTCTGTGATACCACTAATGATGGCAATCATGAGTATTCAAGCCACCAGTGTGGCGACCATGTACGCATATCGACCTGGTGACAGGAGTGGTAAGGGGAAAATGCGCTGTGATGATATAGCAACAACGTTGTCAGGTGTAGTTTCCCAGGTCGATTTTCTTCTCAAGGTACTCCTCAACTCCAGTCATTCCAAGCCGATTGCCCAGGTCCTTACTGTAGCCCCTATAGTCCACCTCACCTAGTGGTAATGCCGTTCAAGGCAAAGGCTAAGGTGTTATTTTCCTGTCTATTGCATAGGACAGGACATCGTCTCCCATAACACACTCAAATGCACTTCAGAACAAGATCGATTACACCAAAGAAAATATCTCGGTCCAATTCAGCTTCTTCAATCCCCAACCCAACAACAAGAAGTCTTCTTTCATTTGGGTTTTTAGTTACGATCAAACTGGCAATTTGGCACGCATAGAGCTGACCAATGGTTTCTCTATGGGTCCCACGGGCACCAAGCACAGATGTCGCAGTCAGGTTCGGCAGCGGAAGCAACCCGTCTTCACTTGGGTCCGAATGAGAATGATAGCCATCAGTTCCGGGGTTTGTATTCTCTAGAGGTACATGTAGCTTTGAGAGAATCAGCATAAGCATATTCAAAAGGAAGATACAGAATCAGGGATTTATACCCATTGCCCTAATTTCCCGTTTTGCGATGTCGTCACCAGGATTTTGTCTGAAAATGAAACTGACATCACGTCTGTTAATACTCCGCCCAATACCGCAGAAGCTTGCTTTATGGAGGCTGGGAATGGAAGACCAGTTTGATCTGGCAGCGGGCCGGCGCTCTTCGTCATCGCCTCGAGCTGGTCATTGGGAGGTATCAAGATGGCAGACATGGCGACGAGGAGGGTAAGACAAGATATGGGTATGAAGTAGTGAATGAATAAGACTTAGAGGACAGTTTTCCCAAAATCAGTTTAGAAATAGTGTGACACAATTAATTCTTTCCAATACAATTCTTGGAGACTTCACACCTTTATCACCGACGTTTTGCGGTGAGAGCAAATAAATCGTGGGGAGGGGCGTCTTCACCGCCTTTTGTGACAGAATCACTTTACTCAATATTTTGCTTTGCGGCATCAAACGCAGAAATCTGTTATAAGGTGCTGAAACGCTGGAGCTCATCACGCAGGCCTTTCTGCTTCAGACAAAATGCAGAAATTTGTCCCTCGACAGCGGAAGCACAAGAATAAATTAAAGGGAAACCAAGACGCGGCACAGCAGGATACCAATGTCACGGAGCTTGCGGCGATTACCAAATCGGAGAAGGAAAAACGGCAGAAATGGAAAGCAGAGCTACAGGCGCAGCAGCCAAAGATTTCTGGTAAAAAACAAAAAAGACTTGCTAAATATATTGTATGCATTTAATCTCTTTCTCTCTGTTTTTAGAAGAGAATAATAAGAGTAGATTTACTAACTTCTCTTCGCAGGAAACTAAACTCAAGAAGGATGAAAACCTCGCCCTCCTCAAGAAGCTCGCAGAATCCAAAATAGATACCAGTCAATTACAAAGTTCTCGAAATTTAGGCAAATCCAAGGACAAAAGGTCTCGATCTTCAGCGCTGAATAACAAAAATAGTAGTGGTTCTGTTCAACGGGCGCAATCTTATGACAACGAGGGAGATGCTATAAAACTTGTCAAGTCCGCCTCCCTGGCCTCCGTTAATAAATCTACCAGTGTTGTCAGCTGCCATATTAACCCTTCAATACCAGCTATTGGAAGTGGTTTGAAACGGCCTCTGGAGGTTGGGGAAGATGGATTCCCAGTTATCAAGAAGCGCAAACGTGCTCCGAAGCGAAAGCTTATATTAGAGGAACCCTCCTGGGAAGAGTTCGAGAGTGACGGAGCTAGCGATGCCGTGACAGAAGACTCAGGCACTGGATCTGGTAGTGGTATGAGTGATTCTGGGTCAGACGGTTCCGGGAACAACATGAAACCAGGACAGAGCGAAAGTGAAGATGGTGAGGAAGACGAAGGAGATGATCAGTCACCCTCGTCCGGTGACGATTCCGGTAAGGAGACAGTAATTCGACCGCGGAATTCTGCATTCAAAGCGTGGGCGGTACAACAAATAAACGATGCAGTAGGCTTTAAGCCTACTGAACATAATCTTCACCCAAATCACTTGGCGCTGCCAAAGAAGCAAGCAAGGCCACGCCCAGTCGAGGAAGAGCCTTTACCAGCTGAATTGCAAATACCAAAGGGTAATCCAAATAGAAAGGCCTTTGCTGTCCAGGTAAATCGTCCAGAAAATATACAATCATCACGTCTGGGTTTACCTGTCGTAGGGGAGGAGCAAAAGATCATGGAAGCGATCCATAATAATCCATGTGTTATTATATGGGGAGCTACTGGAAGTGGCAAAACTACGCAGCTACCGCAGTTTCTCTTCGAAGCAGGATATGGAAATCCGGACAGCCCAAATCCGGGGATGATCGGGATTACTCAACCCAGACGAGTCGCGGCTGTCAGTATGGCGAAACGAGTAGCGGATGAGCTGGGTCAATATTCAGATCAAGTATCATACCAGATCCGATTTGAAAGTACAGAATCCAGCAAAACAGCAATAAAATTCATGACTGATGGTGTTATGATTCGAGAAATTTCCCAGGACTTTTCCCTTTCCAAATATTCGATTATTATCATTGATGAGGCCCACGAAAGGAGTTTGAACACAGATATTCTCATTGGGATGGTCAGCAGAATAGTTGATCTAAGGAAGACTATCCACGAAGAAAACCCCTCTCTAAAGCCACTGAAATTGGTAATTATGTCTGCTTCACTACGTATTTCAGACTTCCTACAAAATGAAAACCTCTTCCGACAGGGACGACCACCTTTAGTGCAGGCCGAAGGACGTCAATACCCAGTCACCGTCCACTTTGCACGCCGGACACATCGAGACTATGTTGAGGAGGCTTTCCGAAAAGTATCCAAGGGACACAAGAAATTACCACCTGGAGCATTTCTCGTTTTTCTGACTGGACAAGGCGAAATCAAGGACTTATCCAAACGTCTTAAGCAAAAGTTCAGATCTACGCACGCCTCTGAAACTTTCCAGGGGAAGGTGAAACTGTCAGCAGCGGAAGCTCCCCTTGAAACTGAGGATATTGAACTTGGAACGACAACGGGCCCGGGAGGTGATGAAGACGGTGACAGCGATATCGAGATTACTGGCTTAGACAATGATGAAAATGATGACGATGACTTCGACCACGAAGAGGGTGTTGTTGACTCACGAACAAAAGTCCATGTCCTGCCTCTTTATTCCCAGCTTCCGACGAAAGAACAGATGAAAGTTTTCGAGCCTCCGCCTGAGGGTTCCCGTCTCATTGTGCTCGCCACCAACGTTGCAGAAACCAGTTTAACCATTCCCGGTATCAGATACGTATTCGATTGCGGACGCTCCAAAGAGAAGCAGTACGACGTCTCAACTGGAGTTCAGAGCTTTCAGGTCGGATGGATCAGTAAAGCTAGCGCGAGTCAGCGTGCTGGACGGGCTGGAAGAACAGGCCCCGGGCACTGCTACCGGCTCTACTCCTCTGCTGTCTTTGAAGGTGAATTTGAAGAGTATACCGAACCGGAAATATTGCGAACCCCGATTGAAGGAGTTGTCCTGCAGATGAAAACCATGGGACTTCATCATGTTATCAATTTCCCTTTTCCAACACCGCCAAATAGAACTAGTCTCGCTAATGCAGAAAAGCTACTACAAAACCTTGGGGCCCTTTCCGTAGATGGCCAGGTCACTGAAACAGGCCGCCATCTCAGCCTCTACCCCCTCTCCCCACGATTCGGTAAGATGCTTCAGATCGGCCATCAGCATGGCTGCATACCCTACGTCGTAGCTATGGTTTCCGCACTCGCAGTATCAGACCTCTTCATACAAGAAAATCAGCTGGATCTCAACCCTGTCAAGAAGGAATGGGATGAAGATGATAAAATCTACACCAACGCAGATAGGCTCGAGGACACTGTAAGAGAAATGAGACGGAAGAACTACGACCGATCCCGCCGTATCTTTAGCAAATACGACGACAAATCCGATGCCCTCAAATCTTTCGCAGCCGTCTGCGCCTACGCATATGCGTCTGATGGCGAATCCTTCTGTTCTCAAATGTTCCTCCGTCCCAACGCAATGAAAGAAGCCTCCCAACTGCGCCAACAGCTTTACGAAATTGTCCGCAGCAACAACCCTGGTATCATGGACCCGTTTAAGTCCCACCTCCCGGAACCATCCGAGAAACAACTCCGCGCCCTCAAACAAATCACCGCCGCAGGATTCATCGACCACATCGCAATCCGCGCTGACATGGCCCCGGTCCCTCCAGAAATTCCCCGCAAGCCCCGAAGGGCGATTGACGTCCCATATCTAACCCTCTTCTCATCCCGCGACAAGACCGCTAAGGGACTCGATGAAAAGGCCGTATATATTCAACCCACCTCCGTCCTCTCGCACCTCTCAGTTGCTGAACTCCCACAATATCTCATCTACTCACATCTCCAACAATCCGCTCCCAATGCCATATCTGATACCCCAATGAAAGTCCGAATGTTCCCCCTAACTGCTGTAAGCGGGCTGCAGCTCTCTTCTTTGGCTCATGGGACACCCCTGGTTGAATATGGGAAACCGATTGGGAAGATTGAGTCTGTTGCGGGTGCGCCGGATAAACGCGAGTGCTGGGTTATTCCCTCTTTAAAGGGGGATCCGGGAAGCGTTGGGTGGCCGTTACCGGCGAAGAAGGTAATACAGAAAAAGGATAGGAAGCATGGGTGGGTGATTGAGAAGTTTATTAAGTAGGGTTGTATTCTTTCATATATATATTAACTCATTGATTACCTGGCGTCTTAAATCAGAAGAGAATAGAAATGACTACCTTCAATGAGTGGCCAGTGCTATCTGTGCTGCATATGCTTGCCCAAAGCACAAATATCATATTTATAGTATGATAGTGAAATAATATAATCTACGTAGGTATTTTTCAATGATGGTCAATGACGCTCGAGTTAATTCCAAGTTGCTACACATACGCCATCAGTCTGCAGCACAGCATAAACGTACGATCATAGTGTCATCGTATAACAAGGCGGACGAAAAAAATAAGACCTTCCCTCAAAATCGCTTCGTTCTCCCCCAAATATTTCAGGAAATTCATATCCAAACAGGGGGGGGGGGAATGATAGAACCCATTGTAGCCTTCACTAATCCCACCTAGACTGACTCCGATAGTAATTCTCATCACGATCCCTATCCTTTATCCTGACCACCGTCGTCATCTCTATCCCTGTTCCCGCCGCCTCCCACCACCGCCACTCCACTTCCACTCATCTCCCTGCTCCCCTTCCCCTCTAATACCCAAAGCTTTCCTCAACCTCTCACTCTCCTCAATCTTCGCTTCCGCCAACTCGTGCACCTGGTACGTCTTAAACTGTTTCCGCTCAGCCTTTCCCCCCTCGCCCAGTCTGGAACCAAACGCGCGACGCCTCCCATCACTCTCACCATTCAACTCCTCTTCCAACTCCCGCACTAGCCTTGCCCGCATTTCATCTAGTCTCTTTTCAATTTCCTCTTCTGAAAACTTCTTTTCCTCCCCCTTCTCCTCCGCCTCCTCATTCTCTTCTTCCAATCGATCTCTCTCTTCCAGGATCTTTACTTCGATGGCCCGCCGCCGATCGTGCTCAAGAATCTGTTTATCAGGCTTGCGCTGTTTGAAGTTATTATTTGACTGTTGGTCTGAGTTGGCGCCGGTAGCTGAGAGGGGTGGGTAAGGCGCGCCGTAGCCAGCATCCCGTGGTTTTAGGTGGGAGAGGTTCCGCTGAACGTAGCCGGAGGTACCACTCCCACGTGGGGTGGAGAGGCCAACGTTTGAGGACATGGCCGTATGAACTTCTGGGCTATGATGCTATGCCGAGAAGAGAGGTAGTCGGCAGCTTTTGGGTACAACCAATATTGTTTGTGTTGATTGCCTTTGTGAGGCGGGAAGAGAGAGACAGGAAGTCGGACACCAGAGGCGGTGTTGACTTATACGCAAAAGAGCCCCGCCCCTGTGAAATTTGATATGTCCCAGCTCTTGTCGCCTTTGATATCTCGATGTCACTTCCTAGAGTGGCCAGGTAAAATGTCCGCTTTTCCCTTTGTGTTTTATCAACTTCGCTTGTGCTCAACTGGGCTGTAAAAGTTGCCGCTCCAGTGCCAATCCAACTGCTCGATATCCCGGGAAAGCTTAAACGGTATTATATAACTGTGAAGGAAGAAAAGAGCTTCCTCTTTCCTCTTTCCTTGTGTCGTGCAAATTAAGAATACTCGAGTGGCAGTGTGTTTTCCGTGGAGTTAGAAGAAGGTCGACAGAGATGGGTTTGTTGTTGCGTCCCCAACCTCACATATCGCTATCGCCACGTGATCTGAGATCGAGCCTACGGCAAGCCGAGGCTTAATAGGGGCCGCACCAAGGGAGTAAAAGGGATAAGGGGTCCTTTACGTATATGTATAGAAAATAATGTATGATTATTATGAAGTTAATCTATTTTTGTTTATTAATTATGCTACGTGTAAAGAAGTTAAATGCAGCGGTAATATAAGACAATATACAAGTAAAACACCCACACAAATTCGTGGAGTGACCACTCGAAACAAAAATTCCCTCGAGCACATCTAGAGAAAAAGAAGCCCGCATACAATACGAATAAGCGATGAAAATAAACCGACACGTATCTCAAAGCTTAAGTCTGCAAGGCATATAGGTAAATGGCACACCAGTCGAACTCACCCCTTCCTTCTATCAACCTGCCTAACTCCATCCAAACACATCCCCAACACTAATCGTACTCCACCTGACCCCAGCCACCGAAACAAACAAAACCACCACGTCCACAACCCCCAACACCACAGCTCCCATCATAAACCTCGGGCTAAAGATCCGATACAGCATCAGATGTCTACGCAACCAAGCCGCCCACATCGTCGTTGCCAAGTTAATCGTGGCATAATACAAGATATGCGTAGCAGCCGCCTGTGCAACATCAGAGAGGAGACGGCTCATGCCATTTTGAAGTTGCTTTGGTCCCTGAGTCTGAATCTGTGATCGTGATTGTGGCTGCAATGAGGACAGCGGACCACCCCATGAATCGACGGGTCGTTTCCAAAGCACGGTTAGCGGGACGGCGGTCGCGGAGAGTATCTGTGCACCAAAGGTATTCAGGATGACAAGCAATGGGGACCAGGGATACTTGATTGTCGTGAGCGGTACAAAGGCACTCTCCCACTGTATACTGCTGAGCGTTGCCTGGTGTCCAGTGGCGAAGAAGTGGAAAGATCCCAGTAAGCCTAGCACGACCGGCCCGAGGGCCGTGTTGCTCGTTGTCAGTCCGTTTGTATCGAGGATCTCGAGCAGGGACAGGATTTGCCATGTTTGAAGACCAATGGCACCGCCACCCATGGGTTTTTGGAGAAGGATTATTGCTAGAGAGAAGTTTATGAGTAGTAACGCGTAGCGGGTGCCGTAGATGTTAGCGTAGCCGAGGATTGTAACGACTGTTTTCTTTGGCGGAGGTTCTACGAAGGGGTCTTCCGGGTTACTGTTGGTGGGGTCAGTCATGGCGACGCTGATGCAGGGCTTTGCCCAGGCGAAGGTCGTGGTACCCGCGGCAAAGGCTATGGCTAGGACGATCTGGGCAAGGACGACGCGGGTGGTTTTCAGGGTGGCTTTGGAAATTGAGGGGAACCAGTCGTCGTTGTCAGCCGCGTCGAGGGTCCAGAAGACTGCGACGATACAGAGGCCGACGCGAAAGGCAATGCTGATCCAGAAGACAGCAGAGCCCTCGTAGGATTTTGTACCCCTGTAGTAGGAGCGGATGACGGAGGGGAGGATCAATGCGAGCAAGAATGGGATGAAAAGCTGCCACCATGCGGACGTCGATGAGGCTGATGAGGCATAGTATGTAGAGACGCAGAAGGGCATCTGTTCCTCCCGACAGAGGCGGGAGAGGGATGCTACTCTCCCCAGCAGAATGAAGACTATGGAATGATATAACCCCAGAACTCTATCCTCCATACGCTTCTGACCTATCGAAGAAAGGGCAGATACGACGCCAAAGGTAGTTAAGAAAAATAAAAGTATTTCATCTTCCCAGATAGTGTAAGAGTTCGACGCAAACCCTATGGACTGGGACACCGTAAATAATACAGCAAGCCATGCCCACAGGGAGCTTGGGAGGGGAGATGAGATTCGTTTCGGAAGATACAAAAATGTTGATCCGACCGCAAATATTCCTCCCACAGCAATTCCAAGCACGAGTGCCTCCACGCGGGACAACGGCACGATCCGCACGCCTGTTGAAATAATACCACCCAATATACCAAGACCGGACCCAACACCTATCCGTCGAAGCGTTGGAAACGAAAGGTCAGTGCGGTCGCCACGGATGCCTCGGGCATAGAACACTAGCAGGACAACGCCGGCAAAAAGAATCAGGATCCCCTGAATCATACTGGGGACATCGAATCTTGCCCACAGCCCACGACAGACACGCAACGTATCTCTCTGGTACTCCCGGTATAAGTTATACGCATTTTGTAAGGCCGATCGATCTCGATACGAATCGTGGTGCTGAGATACAGCAGCCCACTCCTGCTCTGCACGCGCCCAGATCGCCAACGGCCCAGACGTATGGCTCTCATCCATGCCCCTGGCAGTGGCATACGAATGCTGGTACCGCTTAATCTGCGCAGAAGCAAGCCTATTGACATGAACCAAGTTCTTCAAATCCTGACCACCCACACCAGAAAATGCCTCCGTAATCGGGGAACCGAGGTTGTTAAACGGGATGGGTAAGCCCAGCAGCAACGCTAGCGTCGGCACAAGATCTATCTGCGGTACTGGACGTTCCTTCGCCGTCCGCGGCGGTTCGAGAAACAAATCGTTCGTCCGCCCAAAGACCCCCCGCTTGGAATACATCCACAACGCAGCTTCCACCTCATCGTCTGACTCACCGCCGTGGTCACCCTTAGCATCCATTCCATGGTCCCCCATAACAACAAGCAAGGTCGAATCATCGAGATCCCTTATCACATCGCGTATGAGCTGATCCATCTGGCCCAGTTTAGCAGCCATAGCCGCATGATCCGGCCCGTACCGGTGACCCGCATGATCGACGCCAAGATAATGGCCAACAATAACGTCCCATTTCGTAGCATTGTCCGCCTTCAAGAGCGGGAAGAGATGTTCTGTAACCCCGTTGTCGACAGTGTGTAGGTCCCAGACATTAAACGAATCGTAGGCATGCGTCAGGTTCGCTTCAAAAATCCCTGGAAACAATTTATGCCACGTATCATCACCCAAATGTACGATTCGTTTCCCGGCATTATGTAACTGGGCGATCAAATTATCCTCGTCGATAGCGGTGCCCGCAAAATTCGAGCCCGCGTCTATGAACGTCGGCAGGGTGCCTGTGGTCAGGCCTTTGAGGCGCTGTAATGTGGTGGTGGGCGGATCAGCGATGAAGGGCAGAAGGAAAGCATTATCAGGCGACTGCCTGGCAGTTTCGTACAGGACTGGGAAGTTGTTGTGGAAACGATGTGGTTTCTGTCCTTCAACCGTTGGTCGGAAGGGGATTGTGAAATCATATCGGAGAGCGTCAATTACGATGACAATAGCCTTGTCGAAGGTCTTGGGATGCCAGCATCCGCGACCTGAAAGTTGCGAATCCGTCCCTATCTCGGTCTCCGCAACGGATCCCTCAAATGGTAACACCGTGCATTCGGATTTATTCTCCAGCACCAGTCTCGTCAATAGAAACCCCTTCGTGAAAAAGAATATGCCAACTAAATGAATGAACCTGTATTCCATCACAACAAAACAATCAGCCCTAGCACCCGAAAGCAACCAAAACAGGATGGGAAGAAAACCAATCCCACTCACAAAAACCATCCCAAAACCGCCAACACCCCCGCATGCTGAATCTTAAACAAGCCCTCTCTCAGTTTATTCCTCTGCACATCTCTCCTCTTCGCTGCCTTCTGAAGCTTCTCATCGTTTGCCGTCCCTGAACCTGCACCCGCCAACAAACGTTGCCTCTGTGCCTCCTCTTCCTCCGCCAGTGCCTTCGCACTCGCCCACTGTGCCTTTATATTTCGAAACTCATTTGCTGAAGATCGAAGCTGGCCCTGGGATTGGGGAGCGCCCTTGCTGCGCCTGGCATTGTTCCATACGGGTGCGGCGGGCTTCATTGTCGAAAACTGCGATTGAGGGGGAGAGAGAAGAGGGATTTATCGTCCCGCGCTGAAGATGGAAAAATGGAGAGTAAGGGGTTTGAATACGAAAGTTTCCTTATCCTTATCCCGCGAAAGGGGAAAAAAAGGGGGGGCGGGGGATATATATATAAATCTCTCTTTCCTTCACGGACGCAACAGTGGAGCAGTCGGCCGTACCATATATTCTCATACCCATGACGGGGTGACCTTTTTAATTTTTTATCATCCTCTAATAAATCAAATTAATCAATGACCATCCATGAAATTTCCCCCCCCCCCCCAAGTTCCGTGCCACAGCTTCGTTGCGTGCCCAGGTCGGGTTTTGGTCCGTAGGAACTAGATGATTGTAGACGGGCAGGTAACTCATGGATTGTCGCCCGTGATAGGTTTTTTTTTTTTTTTTTTTTTTTTTTGAAGAGTGGAGAGGGGAGGGGTGTATGGTATATATTAAAAGTTGTAATACATTTGCTAGAGGTACAGGCAAATTGATATTTGCAGTGCTGTTGTGAACGGGGAATTGAGCTTCGGCCTCTTCCGGTTCGCACGGAGATTACGCGGAGAAACTATTGGACATATAGTCACGTGAAATATAATTTAGGGGCTGCGGATAAGAATATATATACATACATATGCTACATGATTTTTGAGGGGTGTTTTTCATTAGAAGAAGAAACGATGAAGGAAGCAAAGAGTTTTCCATTTTGGAATTCAGCTACTGATCAACTATACAATGTGTAGTTTTACGGTTTAAGATCGAGAATAGATGTATTGCTCTACATCTTCAGATGCACAGCTTACTACGCTAAAAAAAAAAAAAAAAAGTAAAATAAAATTGAAAAATTGAAAAGGTGAGAAGTTGACACGCGTAAATATAAGTGAGAAAAATGAAGAGTGGGTATAAGCAATGAAGAGAATATCACAGCAGTCAATTCAGTTTAACTACTCGATTGGATAAAAGTGATTAAAGTGAATCCATCATTTGATTACCACAGGAGAATCAGATAAATCAAGTAGGAAGGGCAAAAATAGAATAACAAGGAAATATACGCGAAAAGGAGTAATGAAAAAGGGAAATATGAAATAGGAAATCCACGTCGTCATCCTTTTACTACCAAAAAGTATCCCCTAGGTACGTTTCAGGGGTGCTCTTTGGAAGTTTGTTTTGCATTTTGGGTCTTCCAGGTTGACGAAAAATGGGTTGTCAAATAGAGTGAACCATGGAAGGAATAATAAGGTAAAGTGGGAGCGAAAAGAGGTATGCCAAACCAAAATAGCACAACTACAAACCTCCAGAAAAATTGTTTTGCTCTCGCTGGGTGTTTGAATCTGTGTCCATGGATTGTATTGATGTTGTCTGCTTTAAAGAGCGAGGAAAGTTATAGGTAGTTATGGAGTTAGGTCGTTGCAATTGTTGTTGTCGACGTTGTACGGAGTCGACCGCGGAACGAGGCAGGAATAAATATTAAACAGTATTCAACTTTCAAATGGGAAAGAATCGTAATGGTGATGGATCACGTTTGCCAAAAAAGAAAGAAGAAAGAGAAAAGGAATAACGGAAATGGGTTGCGGGTGCGGGTGTGAGGTACTAATACGAAAAAAGAAAAGAACTGCTCCACGTGCTTCACTCCCCCTTCGAACTCTCCCATCTCTCTTCCCAGTCTCCCAGCTTCTTCTATGACCACCTCTTCTCATCCCTAACCCTATCCTTCTCCTTCAAACCCCCCAGCCTCTCCAAATCCAAAGACTGAAAACCCTCTCCTTCACCAGCCCGCGACTGATACGGTGGCAACTCCTCATCATACGGCTCCAACCCCACACTCCCCTTCTCACTAATCCTCACAACAACAACGCGGCCAGACTGCCTCTTTCCCGTCGACGCATCCTCCTCTTCAGGGAACGTGATGCGGATTTCCGGCACGGGACTTGGGGGTGGGCTGGCGCTACTGGAATAACAACCGCCACTAGCATTGCGGCTGCGCTTTTCATCAAAGATGGAGGACGCGGTGATGGTTAGGCGGCGCGTGTTTCGGGAGCGCTGGTCGTGGTACATGGGGAGTTCTGAGTTTCTGAGAGATTGGCGTTGCTTTCTGCGGCGGATGACGAGGTAGGCACCGATGAGGGTCAGGGAGATGAGGATAAGAACTAGGAGGGAGATGAGGAGTTCTATGGTTGTTTGGGAGAGGCCGTCGTTGTCATTGTCGTCGTTGCCGGTGTTGTCGCGGCGGAGGATGGTGCGTAGAGAGTCCATTTGAGCAGGCGGGTCGTTATAGACGATATAACGGGGGGATGTAGGGGTGGGGCGAATGGTTGAGGATGCGTTGAGATGCGTTGAGATGTGTCAAGATGCTTTCGTAAGGGGACCGTCTGAGCGGTAAGAGGTATAGGGTAGGAGGGCAGCTTGAGTTAATGGATTAAACAGCAGCGATGACGGCGGCGGCGGCGGCGGTGGTGGTCATGAGGGTCGAGAATGGTTCCTTCTACAAAAGTCAACACCATATCGCAAGGAATGAACGGCGCACGGATGATATAATCTGTGTAGGCACGGGCATGGGTATAATAAAATATGGAGGAGGGTAGAGTAGTGTGTACTATACGAACCGAGGAATTGGCGATATCGATAACTTTAAGGATAGAGAGTGCGTGATATGCGATAATCAGAAGTGGTCGTTCAACAAGAGGGAGCGTAAGGCTGCCAAGCGCTGGCTTGTTTCTGCTTGGAACGTTGGTGGAAAAAGGTACGACAGTAGATGTTTTGGCGACCAGAAGGAATGAACAGCAAGGTGATCAGCTGAAAGAATGAAGCTGATACCGGCTAGAATGAAGGAATGACAGATGGTTGGATAGAAGAGGAGGATAAAGGAGAGGAGGAGAGGAGAAGAGAGGAGAAGAGAGGAGGATGAGGAGAGAGGAGGAGAGAGGAGAGAGGAGAGAGGAGAGAGGAGAAGGTGAGAAAAAGGGAGACACAGGACTAGATCACAGCAAGGAAAGTAAGGGAGTGTGTAAAGACGATACACACATCATGCAGTTGTAATTTTAGATTCATTGGCCCAGATGAGCCAGTTCCTGGACATCCTGTCCCCGCTTGGTCACACCCGTACGGTCATACCGCACTCCTCCCTGAGTCTAAGCAAGCAGGTTAACTAGTTAACTCCTCCTTAGAGCCAACTTCCGCCAATCTTACGCCAATCTTATCTCAAAGCACCCACCCAGGCAATTTCAGGTACCAACCAACCGCAGCTCAGCAAATCATCTCCCTAATACCCTTCCAACCTAGTCCAGCGCCGCTAGTCTCCATTAATTACATCAGTGATCCACAGCTCTAGTCCCATCCAGGACAAATCCCCAGAGACAGTATGACGCGTGTTCCTCACAAGCAATCTCCGCTGAGAAGGAAAACCAGGCCAATCAACAGGCTGCTGGTCCCTTGGGATGTATGGATTAGTCATTTCTCAGTCGACTGACGCTCTCCTTGGTGTGTTTCACCAATAGCCCGGGTGCATGGGGCACGGGATACAGCGCGCGTAGTCGGATGCCAAAAAATGGCTGATGTGCGAGGACAGACATGTATAGGATTCCATAGCTTAAGCAAGCAATACGTCGGTTTTGGTTTTCTCTGGATCTGGGGTAAAAAGCGATCCCCGTTTGTGCGGTAACCCACGGGTGTCATATCTTTTTGGATATTTTCATCAGCAGTGTTAGTAACTACTCTTTAGTGGGAAGGCTGTTTTTCAGAGAGCTTTGGCAACAATACGGAGTGAGAAATGATAAATCTGGCCAATCATTCATCAACAACCATTCATGCTCTTGCCTGTGGACCTTTGATGAAAGATATTCAAACAACAGCGTGTTGATTCCAGAAGATCTGTCTCTTCCAGCTCCTCGCATCCAACATCTATGAGCTAATACTTGCTTGGCGGTGATCTTCGTTCATCATCTGGCACCATGTCTAACCACACAAAATTTGAATGGCATAATTCCTGAAAAAACGACGAAATTTCTACTTCTCCACGACCATAAAGAAAATTATTCAATATTTAATACCCCACTTCTCCCGTGGAATCACCCCCGGCGTACACTCGGAAACTTCCCGTGTTCCAGGCTTTCTTCGAACTTTATCTCATCGCAAAGTTTACGGCTCGTTACCTTAATCACGGAGTAATTACGGAGTAGAACTCGGCTAATTAGGTAGTTTTACACACAACAAACGTTATCCGCCGTGACTAGTCTCTGCAAAATCTTAGTGATCCAAGTGTGTTCTATCTCCAATGCTCTAAGTCATAAATAGCGACCTATCCCACATGCATTTCAATCTGGATCTCATGTACGGGGAGATGGTAGGGAATTTATTCATCAAGACCGGACACATAAAGAAACCGTATTCCAGCCTTAAATCTGACCCCACGGAAGCACCTCTCGTACTGTGGAAAGGTTGGCTATATACACACCAACTCCACAGAATCATGGCAACCACCATGCACATTGTTATTCACAAAATTTCATTAATTCTCTATAATTTTCAGTCTTGACTGAAGTTCTCTTCATGCCCACTCCTCTAACCAAGGGGAAGCTGAATCATTGAAGTCCCACTATTGGAGCAGCTCTCTTCTGCTTTTAACGGAAGAGGAAATATCTCAACTGGTTCTTCTCAATCTTCTGGTTTTCTTGAGTGTTACCGTTTGCTAAGTTGACATTTTCTTGTTTCTCTGCCAAAAAAAATTATTTATTTATTATTTATTTTAATTCTGGAGACTGGACTCGCTTCAACCGGCGGATAGGTGTTGTTCAAGATCACCATGGTTGACCTGCACATGGCATCTACTCCCTTCAGAGCCAGTGGAACTATTGATCCGGCGAATCTCTTTTGAGAAAGACGCTTCTGAGGCTCTTGGATGCCATATGAGAGGCAAGGGGCACAATATTACCCTATGAGTTTTCATGGCAAAATCCGGCACATATAGCTATTTTATTTGTCCCTCTTTCTTGCGAAATATCCTCAAATCACATAATCAACGCGGGACAAGCAAAGGAAGAGCCGGCTTGATCGTATCCATGCATACATGGGGTATATACAGGTTATGTCCAAGAAATCCAACCCCAAAGCTGAAATTGTGGATCAAAACAAATAGCCAGGCTAGAGAGTGGTGGCCCCTCTTTCATCTCCTCTACTTAAGGTTGAGCCGATGCCATGTGATCGGTTACTAGCCTGGAGTAGTTAATGGACATTTCTGGATCCAAGGGTTGAATCAGTTTCATCGCAAACACCTACTACACCAAGATGCCGGATCCCGCTCTCTCTGCAAGATTGAAAATTCAGCATTATTGAGATTAGATTTCCTATCATCCCACCTGCAGTCTGGCACATTACATAAGCGCCAGCTCCTGGATAGAATCTCGGAAGCTCCCCCAAGGTCCGCACCAGCCAAGCTTTTTTCCCCGTTAACCTTCCAAAGCTGCATGAAGTCTATATGCGAGTCTAATTCTTGTTTCAGGGCCTAAATGGGATTCCAAAGCATATACATTCCTCAGTTTCTTGAGGGTCTGCTGGTGCACGCAGCATGAGCTATTTTACTACCCGGATTTTCAAAGGACTAGGTTGGAATTCGGGGCAGATGGTTTTTATTCCCCACCTGTTGGCCTTGATCTTGGATGGTTGTATTGTTTTATATATACATACATCTCTTATAAGGCCGAACTGGGTTGATAGTGTTATTCACCTATTGTGATGAGGCATGCAAACCTCATTGCAAGCTTTACCTTGTTGTTGTGATTAGTCGGCTGTGAGATACATGTTAGGCCACAGGCCTTCAGTGTCAAAATATTCTGCTTCCTCCTTCTCCATGTCTCATATCTAGGGAAGTCCTACATAATCTATACCGACCATTGGCAAAAGTTTGCTCCCCCTTTCCTTAGCAGCAAGGAACTGTGTTTTCCCCGATCCCACTCCACTCAGTTTACGTTCTTCTTTGCTATTATATCTAGTCTGTATTGATGTCAAACTCTACGAGTGCTTGAAAACATCTTCTTCCTCTTTCTGAGATGCCAACGTGAGAACGAGGAAATAATTCTCAGAATCAAGAAAGATAACACAAATACAAAGTTTGTAGCAGCTGAACTGTTGGTTGGAGTTCGAGTGCAGGGAACTTTGTTCTTCTTCAATGGCATGCAGCGATCAACTCCACAAATAATCAGCCATCCACCTAAAATGAACTGCCACGAAAGAAGGGTGTGATGCCACCCGCAAAAGAAGTCTCTCGTTGGCCCAGCTTCTAGCGCTCCAGAAGCCGGCAGGGTTAGTGACTTCCCCTCACACACAGGCCGTCGTGCCCAGTTTGTGGATAATAATAATGTTTGCCAAACAAGGAACAACCAGAGAAAATTGGAATTGCCATGGGAGGGTTCGCCATCCACTTACAGAGCGCGGTTACGCTATTTACCTCTTCGACCGATTTCCCCTAAGGCGTTGGGTCTTGGTCTGTGGAGAGGATGAGTCCCTCAAGGAGGTGGTAGAATAGCTCGCGCCCGCGGAAACATCAGTTGAAGGAACACTCTCCATTCCAGCCGCTCCGGATCTCCTTCGTCCGTCCCTTCGACTTCCGCATTTGATAAGTTAATGCGAAAATCAGCCGGCATTTCATCAGGATTCAGCAGCACCTTCCCATCCAGCAAGGTGTAAAGCCTCTATAAAGAAAAAACTACGAATCTCAACCCACATGTAACACCATTTCCCAACCCACTATCTCTTTCCGTCGCAACGAGGGCTGGCTCCGCGTATCCACACCCGGCATCTGTCCGCTCATCCAGACAAGGAGATCAGGCAACTCCTCAACTATGTTTGGGAAGACATCACATTCACATGTATGCTTTGCAATATGGAAGTGAACTTCTTGGAATTTGCCACGATTGGCAGTGGAAAACATTATCAATCCATCGGAACGTGTTGGCATAGCATAGGTTCCAAACGGGATCTGCCCTTAACGGTTGAGAAATGCTCCGCTGAGGGCGAAGCAAAGGTTGAGATAATCAGGAGCAGTCCGATGCTAGGGTGAAAGCCAGATCGTGCGGTTAAGACGTCCAGTGAACATCCTGAATATTGTTGAGTTCGTAAATGATTAAGGGATTTCGAAAAGATTTGAAAAAGGGGGAGAGAAATGTCCTGTGGTACTATTTTGCTAGTTTGTTATGCCTACCTACACTAGGTACCATTGACCTCTTCTTTTTCGTACAGATTGTACAGAGGTATATAGCACAGCCTGGTTCAATTGTTAATATTAATTGAACATACCACTCTCATGTGAAAATATATTTCTATAAGAACCAGAAGAAGAATTTCATTTATCTATCCCCTCAAATTTATATGACTTCTATTGTTCTGCGCTTACATACTTGCAAGTTCAAAGGAATAATGGGAAAGACGAACTTCCCCATCTCCTTAATCACCATGAATTACTGAAGAACTCCACATATAAACAGCGCAGGGATAAAAAAACGAAGAGAACGAGTTCAGAATAGGAAAAAAGAGGCATATCATATGAAAGTCTGGATTCACTGTTGGTCACCCAAACCAGCTCTAGCAGGCCGGCGAGTGTCTTAAGTACGGCTTGAGCGGGCATGAGGCCCCTTTTTTCACTCCTTATGTTCAATGTGACAGGAATCGGGGTCAAAGGGATATATCACCTTTGTCTCTGTTTTCAATCCCAGAGAGAGGCCGGAAATTATTAAACATCTGTGAACCCAGCGCTTATATTTGTGTTCCCCCATCTCCTCATCCTGGATACTGTTTCATATATTCTCCGGAAAGGTGAAGCCACTGCTCCAGAAGGGAAGGTAGAAGAGATGGCGGGGCGAGCAGCAGCAGGGTTCCACGGTCTATTGGGACCAGCAGATTGTTGACGTTGGAAGCGCGTGGAAACGGCAAAAGTATGTCCGATGATTCTAGGGGCTATTTTTCAGATTACGGGGTGAGTTGTATTGTCACAATGAAGCTATACATCCGTACGGATTTTGTATAGGAGTATCTGGATATGGGGATATCCTGCCCTATATCAGTAAACACAGGCGCAAAACTGCGTCTCATGTATGGACTGTACAGTGCTGCTGTAACTAGCTCATTCTTGATTCTTTTGGTATCAATCGGTAGAGCTCATCGAAGTTGATTGAGGCAGAAGAGAGGGATAGGGGAAGGAGTCCGAGTAGCCGGGTCAGTGTGGTTCTTTCTATGCACGTATGCAATAACTTAATGAAGCTGAGTGGGTGTATGAACCGCACCTTTTTATAAGCGGATACATGCATAAATGTATCACAGGTACTGTGGGTATGTATAGAGAATTAGGCATCAATGACTTGGGCATTATTCCTCGCAGACGAAGAGGATGAATGAATTTGTCTTTCCAGTTTACATTGCATTGTTCACGATCAACTAAAATAATAATAGCGAATATCCGCAATTCCCTGTTTTGTACAAAAAAAAACTATTCACTGGAATATATGCGTTGGCTAGAAAGAATGAGGTATACAGTGGACGAAATGGACATACTCTACCTTACGATATGTCATCTCTAGTCGATCACGATCTTCGGTGGGGTGGAAATGATGAGCATTAATCGGAGGGGAAGTATGTCGACAGGAGCGAGTAGGAGGGGGCCACGGGAATGAATGAGTTTGTGACATGATGATGATGATGATGTGATGATATATGATGATGATCAGTCGTTGGCGGAAATAAGGCGGGGGTTGGGCGATTTTCAAACTGGATCAGCCCGAATACGAAGCGCCTCATTTCAACCTCAGATAGATCTGAAGCAGGCAAGTTACTCCTTTCCGGAGTAATCCATCAATCAGTTTTCAATCCCTTCACTGGGAGGTGCTGAAAGAGATAGCGGGACATTTTCATGATTCTGGGTGAATAGTGTGGAGAGAGGGAAGGAAAAGGGACGATGAGTTGATTTTGCCGGACTGCTTTTTTTGAGAAAGAATTGGTACCTGCTTGATGTATCCTCTTATTTTTGAGCCTGTTTTCTCTCCTTTGTGGATTAGTGAGAGAATCACCAAGGACTAAGGGTTGATATTTTAACCTGTGAGGATATTCTGTGACGTACTAAAAACAGGACTAGAAGTTGACTATGACCATAGCAAGAAAATGGAAGAGATATGGGCATTCATAGAAATGTCGGTAGAAAATTGATAGTATATAACTCAAGTCATTCTCATTCCAATCAGTCTTTGATGCTCCGACGGGATCCTGAGACTTTTCGAGATGTTGGGGCCTTCCCTGGCCCTTGACAAAGGCACAACATACATGGAGTACACTGCATATATAACGGCACATACTCAGTACAGGTCCTATACATGGACATACATATGCATAGTTGCACTGCGTAATATGACGTTATGAAATATCAAATAGAAACCTTGCTCAGCCGGCCCTCATTGCGTGGATTCTGGCTTTTCAGAAGCTGCTTTTATCAGTAAGCAGTTAGTTAACTAGATACTTCATGACTAATGACAAATGAATTTACACTTAACTACTTACTTTCTACCAAAAGATCTAACTAATCAATCTCCAAGTGAATGAATGGGTTGGCTGTTTCGCATTGTTGACAAGGTTCCATGCCTTGATGCCCAGTCATGCCAGTTGATCCACAGAAAAATTCTTTTTAAACGGTTACTTTAAACAAGGATAGTAACATAAAATTACAATGCCGAGAGTGGGCAGCTGCTTTTGACAGCGGCGCACAACTTTATAGCTCCAAGCGTATTCTGCCATTCTTTGCATTTTCCGTAAACGTTTCTGAAAGAGGTCCGGGTCCGTCGTTGAGCTTTTGAATGTTGCCCTTCAGGGTCTTCAAAAAACAAGGAAGTTTCCGCAGTATTACAGGCTTAAAGTTATTCTGATACACACAAGGGTGGTGTATTACCATGCGCGCCTTGGGAGCTCTGTATGATTATGGTCCTTAGAGACAAGTGAATATATATCATGAATGAAAACGTCATGATGGTCCATCACATGGTAATGGTTCTGGAAGGGTGGGTTGAGTAGTTGCTTTCTCTGCTTTATGGATCTTTGCTGGGAAGATAGGCGTCCTTTTCTGGAAAATATAGTAGTTCCAATCACAAGCCTCATTGATAGGGCGTATCATACTGTTGCTTGCATAATTATACTTATATCTGCAGATAAAATGATCAGCAAAATGGGATATATGAATGTGGGCGGGGTTCGAGAGTAATATAGATCTACTTGTCAAGCGCGAATCTTCGAAGCTGCCAGCCCAAATTGCCTTTTAGATTAAAGATATGAAGGGGTTCAAGGGGTCTCGCAGTGGCCGAGCAAATAACTCAACATGGAAATTGCAAGTAGCTAGCACCTGGGTGTATATTTGTTGCAGATAATTATCACCGCCCGGCTGTCTGCAGCAACTAGCAGATGTTTGCAAACATACTAGCTCGCCCCAGCGGTCCCAGTGGATAACCATTGGCCCAACACCCCAAGATTGGCTTGCCTTAAAATGATCGGCGGCGCTTGGTGCTGCGGGAAAGTGGAATTTTTCTCGATTTAGGCTTTCCTTCTCCAAACCGGTCAAGCCCTGCTGCCGGGGTTATGGTACAGTTAGTTCCATGGGTATCTGTGGATACGTGAGCTAGGTACCAACCAACCTTGCCAACCCTTTTTTTTCTTTTTTTTTTTTTTTCTGTAAAAATCCCTTTGATTTAACCAGATATGGCTCTTCGACGCTCGTGGTGAATTGTGGACTGGGCAGGAGTGGAGACGGATATGCCTTGCGAGCCTGGGTAAGTCTCTGGTCCCCAGTTTCCAAGCAAACGCCCGCTAGCTCTGCCAGATCTGAACCCATTGCCTATTGGATTTCGTGGGAAAAGGAATTTAACGAACAACGCTAACTGGGCAGAGGTTTGTGTCTCTTGGCCTTTTTTTTTTTTTTAAGCTCACCCTCTTTAACTGCTTTTTTTTCTCTTTTTTATTCCTTTAGGAACCCGCATGGTACTTTGTATTCTAGCTGGAATCGCATAGAACAAGGAGGCACACATGTATGCATGCATGCATGTGTATGTATGTATGTATGTTTGTATGTTTGTATGTATGTATGTATGTATGTATGTATGTATGTATGTATGTATGTATGTATGTATGTATGTATGTATGTATGTATGTATGTATGTATGTATGTATGTATGTATGTATGTATGTATGTATGTATGTATGTATGTATGTATGTATGTATGTATGTATGTATGTATGTATGTATGTATGTATGTATGTATGTATGTATGTATGTATGTATGTATGTATGTATGTATGTATGTATGTATGTATGTATGTATGTATGTATGTATGTGTGTATGTATGTATGAATGTCTGTATGTCTGTTATATGTGCTGTGCCGGTTCAACGTTGGACAATTCCAGGCAGCAGATTTGAGGATGGCAGAGATTTTTTGATTCTTGCGATTTGGGCTGACAGGCTCATCCTTCTATTTTTGCCAGGTTTTTTTGTTCCTTTTTCTTCCTTTTCTTTCCCTAGTGATGTCTAGTCCTTTTCTACAGAAATGAATCTTTGTCAGGACATAGTGGAAGTAGAGGGAGGGGCCATGGCCCATAACTCATCATCACAGTGACAGTGTGCTAACGTGCTCTATTTGCTGAAGCTTTTGGTTAGCAGATGCTATGGATAAGGACAAGGCTCTAATGGATCAGTTTTTGACTATACAAATGTAGTGCATTTCTATCCTTATTTCGTTTCCATTTGTGCAAAATTGGGTGTATTTAGCGGGATTTTAGCCAGGTTCATAGTTGGGCGGATTACTTCTCAGGGCTTGACTTTATGTTAGCCCGGGTCTTCGTGTCTGGGCGACCCAGCAGTCTAATAATTATGGAGAAAACGCGATATATATTTTTGAGCTGTTGAAAGAAGCAGCTTAAAAAAAAAAAAAAAAAGTGGGCTGATAGAATTAATCGATCATTTCTGAACCAGAAAATAATCACTGCGACGGCGCAGCAAAAAGCGATAGCTAAATACCTACAACAGAGGTACTCTATTTACCTATGTAATTGCTAGCAGTAGGAGGTACATATCTCAGAGTAGCGCTGGGGTAAAGAGGATTGCCGTGTTGGGAAGGAAGGCTGTAGTCGTTGACGACTCCCTTCCAACTGCCAACATCCAACATCCAACGTCAACGTCAACGTCAACCTTCAAACATCAGACATCAGACCAACTTTCATTCAACCTCATCGTCCATCTCTTTCCAACCTTCAACCTCCAACCTCCTTACCCCTTATCCCCGTACGATTGTTTATTCATGATACTCGTCTAGCTCTTTATCTCTGCCCATCATCCTTGGGTCTGGAGTGCAATCAGGAACAAGGGAATGCCGCTCTGTCTGTTCGCTGTGTGAGTCTTTGTACGCCCTCGTCTTATTATAAACTGTACCACGCTTCTTCCATTTCCCTCCAACCCGTCTGTCTGTCTGTCTGCCCCTCTGCCTAGTTCCCTGATCTTCGTCATCCCAACTAGCCTCAGCACCGCAATTATAAATTCAGCCAAATATAGAGCCAAACGCACAACAGACAGGGAGAGGGAGGGAGAGCATTTTAAACTGAGGACAGAAGACGCTGATAAATCTGAATCCAGCATCTTTTTTCTCTCTTTCACTGATATCTGCTTGTAACTTACCAACTAACTAATCTGTCTCCGTTGCTCCAGCGCGCTGATTTCCTTGCACAAGGTTCTGCAGTGCGATCATGCTTCCGTTTGTGTGACATCTTGATGCGTTTTCCGCTTCTCTTTGTCTCCTTTGCGATATAGCTTTTCCTCCTGCCTGTCTGTGTCTCGCTGCGTCTCTAAACTTACACACACACATACACACACACACACACACACACACACACTCACACACTCACTCACTCACTCTCTCTCTCTCTCTCTCTCTCTCTCTCTCTCTCTTATACTCACACTCTCACCTCCCCTCCATCTGATTCCCAATTCTGCCTCCTCCATCTTGATCGCTCGCGCTGCTCACTCTTCACTCTCTAAATCGCTGTGTATTATCCACTAGTCTGTGGCCGTCTCCTCACCTCTCACTATCCATCACGGTTCACGGTTCACATACCCCACTAGTATTGCGCGACATTCGCTGCTTTCTCTTTCTCAACCCGTGCCGCTCTTGTCCCTCGCCATTACACAGAGCGCCATTTGACTAGGAGGACATTCTCATCCATCCTCTCTCCTTGCCCCTGCGGCCCTCCTCGTTCGACACATTCGGCTATATCCTATTTTGTCAATAAGCAAAAGATATCCAATGAGCTATTGAGTAGCATCTCAACGCTAATCGCGCTTCCCCCCAGGGCAGGTGAGCTGTGAGTGAGTTGACCTCACTCTTGTCCGGGCGATCTCGTGGTCCTTACCTCCGTCGCCCTTCCCCGGCTACCCGCCGCAACTGCGCTGGCAAACGAAGACGGCGTTTCTTTCTTTCTTGTGTGCCCAATTCCAATACTTACCTTCTACTCTCCATTTCTGTGGACAAGCCCCGTGCCTTTTCTTTAATCCCTGCTACAACAAATATCCTTTTTCGCGGGCTTTTCTCCCCCCTCCCTTCTTGATACTTTTTTATTTATTTATTAATCTTCTTTCTTACATTCCCACCCACCCCTCCTTCCACCTAGGCTCCTGTCTCTATCTCCATTCCAACGCTGTATATTGTGTACATGACTTGTCTCGCTCGGCTTTAAACTGATAAAGAGTTTTCGAGTTCTTTTTCTACCTTCCGGTGGTAAGTTTAGTTATTCATTCACTTGTCCCTTTTTTGTTAAGCATTCACTCCAGCTCCTTCACATTCGGCTATGCTAACCGAGAGTGATAGTCATATATTACTTAACATTTCTCTTGATTTCGATTTATGTGCATGATATCCTGCAAATACATCTTCTCTGTGACCTTTTTCCTTTGCTTTCTATTTTCTTTTTAAATTTTTATTTTATTTTATTTTATTTTTTTTTTAAAAAATAAACCTCTGCACATTGTCCATTGTGTACCAAAAGAGCTTTTCCTCGAAGCTGCAAATACCCACGAGATACCCCAAAGATACCCTCACGATACCCCTTCGGCATATATTCGATTAGCAATAAATTTCACAAGATCACTCTTCTCTATCTGATCAAATTTTTTTTCTCAACATGACTTCAGGTTTATCAGACAGTACTGTGGTGCATAGAGTAAGTTTTAACATTTGTTTTCCTATTCCACGTTTCATCACAGCTGTTAACCATCGAGCTTGACCTCTAACAATATATCCAACGTTGCAGTCCCATGGCCAGAATTCTATTATCAGTTCTTTGTCCACCATGAACGGTTCTGATCGTTCTCACATACCTCAAAGCTCAGGCATTTGCAAAACTTTCGGGACGCCAAAGACGAGCTGGAACAGGAATATCTGGGGAAACAACACACTGGGAGGTGGGTTTGGCGATGGGTCAGTCGATAGTGGTAGAGTACAAGGTATGGTCTATCCCCGTCAACCTTTAATTTATATATTCTTGATGAATAACAGCTCTCTAATAATATATTTGGTCCGCTAGGCCACAAGAATCGTGGGTCTATCGCTGAGGTTCCAATTGAAGGGAAAACTGGATCTGGGTCTCTGTTATCGACTTCAGAGTCTGATGTTTGGGCGGAACCTCCCAGCTTGCCCTGGGAGTCAGTGTCCACCTTAAGGGGTACCCTGGCGAATCATGCAGGTCAAGTTCTTCCTAATGATCGAAGTACTCTGCTGACCATGAACGACATTTCTGGAGGCACTTCCTCTCCATACTTTCCCGCCTCTTGCTCCTCAGCCCTGGGCCAGCAGTCCCACACTTCAAGCAATAAGTCATTCATGGTGCAGCCCGACATACTTCACTCATCCGCAACCCAAGACTCTCCTGGTATGGTAGGTTTTTATGGCTATAGACCTGAAGAAGCTATTCGCCGTCACATCAACGGCCCTCCCTTTCATAACAATATAGGCTCACGCCTACAGATCAAATCGGGGCTCCCCTTAGGCGACATGGAAACCCCATTATCCGAGAATGGCATCAATCCTCTGAGCTCCCAATCGTTCTCCCCAAATGGAGTCGATCAGATTTTAAGGACAAGAGAGCAAACACCCTATGGACACGTCTCCCACAACTCTGTTTCTATAATGTCACAGCGACCTGCGCACTCAGCTCATCCATCTTTCCACTCCGATTCTCATGGAAGCGACCCTAGATATCGTGGTCCCCAAAACTATCTTACTTCTGGTATTGGTAAGTTTCATTTGCAGAGTGGTTATAATTATAATCACCAAACTGCACCCCACAGGCCACCCTACCATTCACACGTCTCGTACGAACCGTCGTCAAGTCGACTTAAGCCTTACTTGGCAGATGATGGAACTGGTTCTTTCCCGGCTGATGATGCGTTTGATTTCCAAGCCAATCATCCATTTGGTGCACCCCGTTTGAATGATAGAGGCCCCGCTTCACCCTCTGTCAGTGACTATACTCGCAGCGCGCATAGCTTTTATTCGGCTGGAGGGACTCCATCAACTAATTCTCAGTTCCGGACCTCTTCTGGGAGTCGTCTGATAGGGCAATTGCCAAATGGGCAAGCAGAGCTTTTAGAGCGAAAGGTCCGGAGCTTCAAGGAAGAACAAGAATTCTTGCAGTCTACGGCGAACCTGCTTCAAGCACGCTTCTCCCTTGCTCAAGACTATGGATACTCGGGATATCAAGGAGTCCCTAGAGTGAACCTTCGTTCCAACTATTATCCAGTTGCCTCGTTTAATGGACTTGGGCCTGCGTCCATTTTATCTAGGGTCCCTCATCGTGATCAGGATCCATTTCAAGTTGTCCGCAGTCCTCTTCTCGAGGAGTTCAGAACGAACAACAAAAATAACAAACGATACGAACTGAAGGTGGGTGTATGTTGTTTTAAACTGATACTTGACTTCCTCGACTTTTTAATGGCTAACATATTCATCTTAGGATATTTATAACCATATTGTTGAGTTCAGCGGTGACCAACACGGGTCACGGTTTATTCAACACATGTTGGAGTCTGCAAATAGTGATGAAAAGGATCAAGTTTTCCGTGAGATCCAGCTTAATTCGCTTCAACTCATGACAGATGTCTTTGGCAACTATGTCGTGCAGAAACTTTTTGAGCATGGTAACCAGTCGCAGAAGAGGATACTGGCAAACCAAATGAAGGGTCACATCCTTGCACTGTCGACACAGATGTACGGTTGTCGGGTTGTTCAAAAGGTATGAACAACAGCCCTCTATCCCTTGCCTATTTAGATTTTGGTATGCTAATAAGATTGCGTAGGCTTTGGAACATATCCTAACGGACCAGCAAGCGTCAATGGTGAAAGAACTCGAGAACCACGTTTTGAAATGCGTTAAAGATCAAAATGGCAACCATGTCATCCAGAAAGCAGTGGAAAGGGTCCCCACTGTTCATATCCAGTTCATCATCAATGCCTTTAAGGGACAGGTCCACCGGTTGGCAGCCCACCCCTACGGCTGCAGAGTCATCCAACGGATGCTGGAACACTGCAACGAAGGAGACCGTCAAGCCATACTTGCAGAGCTCCATTCTTGTTCTGCCGGCCTTATCCCGGACCAATTTGGCAATTACGTTATTCAGCACATTCTTGAAAATGGCGAGGAACATGACAAGGTGAAAATAATCTCGATTGTTATCTCTCAGCTGCTCGTGTTTTCGAAACACAAGTTTGCCAGCAATGTGGTTGAGAAGAGCATTGAGTTTGGTGCAGAGGACCAGAGAAAGGAAATTCTGCAACTTCTGACAACGCCAAATGATCGGGGGGAGAATCCACTCCTGGGTCTCATGAGGGATCAGTATGGCAACTATGTCATTCGTAAGTTATTCCATTCCATAGTTTAATCCTTCGTCTTCTAATGTATGTATTCCTTCAGAGAAAGTTCTAGGTCAACTTAAGGGTTCGGAACGCGAGAATCTCGTCTCGCAGATAGAGCCGCAGTTGATCCATCTCAAGAAATTCAGTTATGGAAAGCAGATCGTCGCCATCGAGAAGCTTATCTATGATTCACGCGCCAACGGAATTACGTCCGCTGAGACTCCCATAACTCGCCATAAGTCCGAATCTCATCCATCTTTGAGTGAACTAGACATCTCCACGTCCAGCGATGATAACAACCGTGCACCCGCATCCCCCACTGTCGGCAGCACTCAGAGTTCCCGAGGATCCAGTTCTGTTCTAAGCACAAGCACAAGTGTTGTCGAAAGTTCTACGGATCAACAGAAGCAAAGTCTTTTCTCTTCTGCCGCCACTACTCCGATGTCAGAGCGCAATGAAGGACATAGCAGCCTCTGATCTCAATATTTCAGGCTCCAAGTCTTCACGCTAAGCCTGCTACTATTATTCATTACTTTATCCCGCACGTTTACAATTGCCCCCCCCCAAAAAAAAAGAAAAGAAAAAGAAAAAGAAAATTGTCGCCGTTCTAACGCTTTATTTAATTTACTGCACAGTATAAACATCTTCTCCCCACCCCCGGCGTGTCAATTGACCAAGCCGCTGTCACAAATATATGTCCCGTGGTAAAAGGATAACTATAGTCAGCGTGAATGGTTTTATTGCTCCATTCATTTATGATGGCTATCATAATTTATCGTCATGACCCCCATCCATGCATTTATTACTCACTTGATAGAGCTTGATGGTTGCCTTTTTTTTTTTTTTAGAGTTTTATTAGTTCATCTACGACTGCATCCGTATTGTTAATTTCTATTTTAACATTTTTTCAAATTCTTTTTATTGTCTCTCGGGTCTACAATTATTATTATTTTGTCTGGTATACGTGTGTTTCTTTGACTCTCGCGCTGTCAAGCCATGAAACATGGATGGTTTTTTTTTTTTTTTTTTTTTTTTGCTGGGTGTCGTGGTGTTCTTCCTCCAAAAATATTGTGGTTATAATTCCTGTGATTTAATTCTTCTTCCTCCTTTCTTCCTCCTTAATTGTGCCGGCTAAATCTTGCTCTTCTTTGATTGTTATCTCCTCTATTGCTATTACATTATTAAAGTGAACTGAACGGGAACAATATTAGGGCTTTTCCATTTTTTACAGTCTTGCTACTACTGATACTTACGTCCACTCAGCATCTAGCTTGACCTGTTTTTACACCATACATTTAGATTTTATTTTATTCATTACATTACCTAACTCGTCTTTCTTCACGCTTCGTATAAAAAGTTTACTTCCCAATTTCTTGAAATATGGGAAGCGAACTAAAATAATGAACCAAACTGTGAGATAAGAAGTGCAAAGTGGATTTAAGCTCTGTTCCCCTACGACCAGACATGACTTTTTGTTTTCTTAAAAAATGAAAAACTTTAATTTTCAACGTTTTATTTTACTTTTCCTTAAGGCCAGTAAGCGAGACGTTTCAAAGAAAGGAAGATATTTTAAATTTGAAATTTGAAAATATTAAAGAGTGTTTCTTGACCTGGCTATCACTTGTATTTACTTTGCTTTATATTCTTTTCTTTCATCCTTCTCACATCTTCCTGCTGATCGAACAGAAACATTAACTTTTACTTTGTATAATTTTATTAAGGCTTAATTAATTGAAAAGTTAGTCAATTTGTAGAATACGTATAAAATGTTTGACATTTCCTCTCTTCTTATTTCTTCTTGAAACTTTAAGTTTTAAGTGGACTTCTTCGACGGTTCCTGGTTCCTAACCTTGAGACCTGGTTACGAAAGTGGGTTCTGGATTTGATGTTGAGAATTGTTTGTAGTGACTTGAAGTATTGAGTGGAGCTATGACACGGTTTGATGTTTGTCAAAGACATTAAGAAGTTAATATGATAGGTTCAATTTTTGTTTCCATCAATTTCTGTTTTCTTCTCTTGCAGCGGATATAGGCCATATCCATGTATATTTTGTTAAAAGTTTTCTTTTTCCAGACGAGGAAGGCGCGTTTATTTTATTATCGGTATCTTGTATGTCTGAAATCTGTTCAATTAGCCAACTTTATTGAAATGAATTCGTCTATTAAAGGTCTTTGGAGATATCTAGTTGTTAGCATCATGTGAAGAATCTCTTATAGATTCGCAGGAAGAATGAGACGCCCTCTCCTACAAAAATAGGAGGCTCAATTCCAGGACCCTCTACCAATGCCCCCGTTAAATGTGATGCCATAGACTATTTTCTATCTATTCCACCGCTCAGTGGCTTCCAAGATGGAAATATTCACATTGAAACCTCCGATCAACGCGTCGCTGTCTGTGGTTAATTTTACAGGCGGGGCGTCTAGGCATGCAGTCAACCTTTCCTCTAAACCCAGATCACTTCAAGAACAGCTCGAGATCAAATTCAGTACCGTATCCCCGAACCCAATTCTGACTTCTCAGTTCGAAGCTTTGGATTCTGAGTTGACCGCGATCCCGCCCCCTTTCGGGTTGGGAAGAAAATTTGCTTCAGAGGGTGAAGTATGGATGACTTTGAAAAGATGAAGAATTGCCCGCATACCAGAAATTCCAATCAGGCATGTGCATGACTCCTGGACAGGTAGCATATAGAGACTTGAAAGCGGATCAGGTATGATGTGATGATGGTATTGTATTTGACTAGGAGTTAGTTTTGTGGTTGGGGTTGAAATAAGGTTTGTGGGTCACTCCGGAGTAAAAATTAGCCTCCCTTTCACGGATCCGAGGGCCAAAATTGATGGGTTGAACATCGGCCTCCCGTCATTTCAACCCTGGAGTGAGATCCTTCTGTTCGCACATTCCTATGTATATTCATAGCTTCAGTAGAGAATCGTAAAAGATTCCCTGACTCTCTTTCTACGGGTGTCTCTCAACTAGTGGATTCGTTTTTAGCATTACTTCCACTTCAGAACAGGATCTTAGTATTTTTTTTTTTTTGAATGATTCCTTGATTGAATATCGGGCTATGATAGTAGTTAGAAGTTATAATATTCAGCAATAAATACGTAACTTTTTTTTTCCGTATTTTTGAGACGGAGATGGGGTATGGACACATTAACATATGGAATAGAAGAAAAAAAACAGAATCTCCGCTCCGTAACATCGGGAAAATATACGCTCGTGTGGGAGTATAAAAGCGAAAGTATATAGTAAACGCTGAACAAATTCATAATAAAAAATGCGACGTTGTCATAACATGCCATACTTTCCCGTTCCCATTTTTTGCGCTCCTAATCGACAGTGTCCTTTTCTAATTTTTAATTATTTAATTATTTTGGAAAGGTCATTAACGTTTAAAATTTGGCGTTTTGATGTCCTGTGTCATTCCACCATGTGATTCAGGTCAAAAACTCGAAACTTGTAAATATGTTTAGCGCAGAGGGGATATTGGTGGACGTGCTGGTTTCGTAATCATCGACTCCATTTTGTAAAGTCCAGGCTGGCGAATACGCTGGTTTCCGGTTGCGGCGCCCATTCCGAGCTTGGAGAGGAGTTTGACTTTCCAGATGGATGGATAGGCAGTTCCTCGGGTTGGGTGACAGTTTTCGTATTCCGCCGGTATGGGGAATATGTTCCTCCTTCACTGGGGCCGTCAGTGGTACCCTCCACCCCTCCTTGTGCTGATATTGATGCCGATGCAGTGGCACGATCTCGTAGCCTCCGAATCTCACGGAGACGGTTGTGCCAGGATGACAGGTGTTCACCTGAATCACGGCTTGAGACTAACGAGTAGAATGAAGCGTTTAGTGCGATAATACGGACGAAGGAAGCAAGATTTTTGCAGGAGATAACTTTTGGTACAGCGGACGCGGATAAGTCTGGGAAATCCGATTTAGTCATTACCTTGACGACATAGAAATATCGGCTAAAGTCGAGGATATCGGTTGGTTTCTGTTCGGAATTAAGGTTGTGGAAGGGACTGATCCTGCAAACGGGGGTGATCACGATATTGACGAAATTGAACTGAGACGGGATGGTGTCGAAGTTGAAAGCAAGGTTGGAGCGGTTGAAAATGATGTTCACGAAACTGTTCCCGATATGTCGCTTCTTATTAACGCACTGAGGATCGGTCTCGAGGTTCGTGGGCATCATTGTGGCAACGTGGTAGATGATTTCTGTCACTCGATCGCGCCATGCATATGTATATTCGCCGTCATGGTCGCTGTGCAATCCCTGAGTATTGAATTTGGCATCCTTGATTGAAACTTTTGTTCCAAGACCGCAGAGGAAATAGTCGTAATCTGGACTCCCTGACACGTTTGCTAGGATTTCAGCCTCCTGAGTTTGACCTTCTCCGATATAGATGACCCCAATTTTATGGCCATCGACAATGTCATTCCTGTCAAATGTGCGGATTGCCCGCCGGGTGAAATCGTCATCCGGTAGAGGTATAGGCTGCATGCTTATCGGCATGGGCATGGCCGTAGTTGTCATTTGAAGAAGAACATGACTTGGCAATATTGCCGTTCGTGAGGAAGGACCGTCGCTAAGTGAATGTGAACCGGGGTACACAGGTATTTGGTGTGGCAGAACTGGCGCTGTTCGCTGTTGATAGATAGCATACGTCGTTCCAGATGCTTGCCTCTTCGTAACTTGACTTAATCCACTAGCGCCCGCAGTTTCAATGGTAACGATGCTCATTCCAACAACCCAAGACTTCTTGCTAACAGGCCCATCTGACTCGGAGGTTGGAAACTTTTCAAAGGGAATAGTATCCCCCAAGTCCGAGAACGTCACTCTCTGCATGAAATCGATAAAGACTTGGCTTTGCTCATCGACCACATGATTTCCCTGATCGTCAGTGAAGATGAGACGTTTGGAGATCCAATTCACGTGGTTTGCTCTATCTTGGAGCTTAAGGGAAAGAAACCAGAAAACCATAACATGGTATGTTAGAATGTAGACATATCTTGAGAGGTCGTCAGCACTTGTCGAGTCCGAGGGCTCCGTCGACTGCATTGATGGCAGCTCTTTGATTCCTCCGCTTAACCGCGCAGGTAACGAACTAGACCGAAAGCTCAAAGGATTACCTGACTTATACCTCTCCCTCGACGTTTGTATATATCGAACACAAATCCCGAATAGGGGCCGTATTTCCTGATCTCGCAAGTTGACGTAAACATCTGGTAATCGAGCGAGGAGGGCCAGAAACTCAAGGATATGAGCAGCGATATTAGATCGAGTGATTATTTTTGACATTTTATCAACGATTACGTTCAGAGCCTTAGTCACTGAAAGGGGTATCTCATGGCAGCAGACAGACAAAGCATGTATACAGCCGCGCGAGGTGCCTTCCCAAGAACCGATGCCCTGAATAAAAGTGCGCACAATTTCGTCCTGTTCGCTTTTTGCGAAGTGTTGATGGAAACTGATTAGCATGGTAAGAGAGTCGAGAATACAAAGAGCAATATCTGCTTTTCTCACGCCAGTCCACCCAAGAGGCTCTAGAAAACTTTCATTCTTTATTTGTTCACAGAGGACACTGCGGAGAAGCTTAATCTGAGGGACTGCACTCTGGAAAAGATCTCTATTTATCAACTGTGGCCCTAGATGAGCGAGGACATAGCTGTAAACATCCCAATCTTTCTCCTGTTGAAAAAGTGAAATGACCGTTTCCAACCACAGATTTATCCTGAGAGGGATTTTCCTCGCTTCATCTGGTTGCTCAGTGGCCACGTCATTCAAATAGGCAACTGTATGAATGCTGGCAAACGGTGGAGGGTCTTCAGGCAGACCCTTTGGTTCGGCATGAGTCCAAACAGGTGGAGTCCATTTTAGAGTGCGGAATTGGGCATTTGATCGACCGCTAGATGTGGGAAGGGGCACAGATGCTTGTTCTTTCAAAGATGACCTACCACCTTGGGCCTGTGACGCGCTTTCCTCAGTCTTTGATGTGCGTTCTGAGGAAGATTCTTCGTTTATGCTTGCTCTTGAAGTAAGATCAACTGTCCGGCATAATACACTGATCAGGAATTCATTCTCTGTGGAAGAAATGACATAGATGGATCCGGTGGAGTCACAACGGAGGCGGAAAAGTAATTTGAGGGCGGTCAAGCGTGAGTCGATTGGCCTACTTCGTGATTGAGCGATTTCAATAAGCTTCTCGTATATAATTGAGGCATTCACTGGGGCGTCCTTCAATGACCTCAGAAACATTTTAACCAAGCCAATTGTCACGACATTTGCCAATGACGGTTCCGACACATCAGCAGATGAAAGAGACCTTGATAAGGGGGCGGTTGTTGATGACCTTTGTTCGTTATCACCGTCCTTGGCCATAGGGGAGCCAAATGTTTCAACCAAAAGCCTAAAAGTATCCTCGTTGCAGTGTTCAGATGCTTCCACCAAAAATGACACTAGTGCATCAAGGAAATAATATGAGCGTTCCTCAGTAAACCTAACAAGCAATGATGAAATGAAGTCTTCTTTGTTAAACAATCGGGCAGCATTGTCTGACCTATAGGCATCTTCAAATGTGCTCAGTGCTTGCAGGCGGACTTCTAGGTTCTTATCTTGAGGGAGGATAAAGTTGTTAACAAGTTCCCGGGAGAAATGTGCCCATTCGGGGTGTTTCGGGTAGCAAAGCCTTTCCGCTTTGCAAAATTCGAAATAAAGTTGAGCTTGTGCTGGACTTAGTTGACTATGCGCTGCGGCAAATAGACTACTTGATTGTAGCCGTTGTTCCCCATTCATATTCGGCCAAATGGATTGTATAGCGGTAAGGATACGATTGATATTTGCCGCTAGATTTGATTGCAAGTCGTCCATCACACCGGACCCTGAGGGGCAAGCTTGTCGCGCTTTCGGATCCGGACTTAGGGGGGAAACGTCCGCATCCAGAACCCGCTGGGAACAAGTGAGAATCAGGCGAGTTAAATCTGACCAGGTATGTTGCAATGTCGTCGAGGAATATTCTCCTTGTAGCAAACTTAAGCACACATCCAAAATATCGGTGTTGACACGGCCGTCATTTCTTTTAGCCGCACTTAGAAGGGAGCCAATCAGCTCATCAAAAGATATAGTTGGCATTCCATCCTGGCCATAGGCAGCCAACAAATCCCTAAAAATATTAACAGCGCCACGAGTAACATTGAGATTTCGATCTTGACGTTCCGTTGTTTCTAGAAGGAAGGCATGTAGCAAAGACACCATTTCAGACTGTTTTCGTGATTTTGCCAAGTTACGAACTGCTCGTGAAGTAGGACCAGCTAGAGACTTCACAGAAGCATGGATGCTGCATAATACCTCCAACAAGCCATTAAAACTTGCGTCAGGAACGTCCGACGTGAAAATAACCGCATCAAAAACAGAGAGGGAATTTTTAATGTCATTGGCCACAGTTGTTTGCTTGCAAATGGCAAAAACTTGGTCCAAAAGCAGCTCAAGTTCATTGGGATTTGGAGGGTAACGCTGCAAGGTAATTACGTCGATGACCAACTGAAAAAGGTCTCCCAAAACTGTGTCATCTACTCCGTTACCGTTCTGACGTGGTGCCTTGGATTTCTTCAATTTCGAACGCATCGAAGCGACTGTGGCATAGAGAGGAACTATCCAAGAGGCAATGGTTGGCAAAACAGGTTTGTCCGTAAAATCTAACTTCCTTCCATGGTCCGACAATGAGATCAATGCATTCACTTGGGAGGGAATCACGTCTGGCGGGAAGGACTGCGAAATACAATGGAACAAAATTTGACGGGTGGGTAAAGAGAGGTCTTGCCGGCGACATATTGCCTCCAGAAGGTTGGAACCGGCTTTTCGGGCATCAGCTGAGCTTGAGCAGTCGATGAGATAGCTGCCTGACTCCCAAAGCGACAATGCTTGCTCCGCATTGTAGTAGTGTAAGGAACGAGCTGCAGTTTCTGCTATTTCCAGTGCGGCGGCAAGTGGTTGTTCATGGCTAATCCCCCTTTGTAAAGTCTCAAAATCGGGAAGCTCTTGGGAGTCTGGGATGGTTGAGGAAGCGTTTCCCCGATGCAATGACTCGAAACCAAAGGTGACTCTACTACCCCTTCGGCCATCCATCTGTTGTGGAAATGGTTCGCCAATGCTATTCCCATGCGGCACGGGCGATTGTGACTTTGGGCGTCCGCTTGCTAGCGTCTTTAAGACATCTGCGAAAGTTGAGGAAGTTGATTTATTTTGGGGGGGGGAGGAAGCATCCCCAGAAGACATACGTCCAGTTGGACGGGCGGATCAGTGGGTTGACGTGTGACGGAACACAACAGTGAGCTGAAATGGACTAATAACGCACAGAGTTAGTTCACTTAAGGCCTGATAAAACCTCGTGTCAACATTAAAGTAGGGAACCCTAAAGCGGGAGTGGGGAGCCAAGACATGCCATCACATCGGAGATAGATCTGGGGGTAGGGTTTGGATCAACATAGAGCGGGCGCAGAAAACTTTCCATACAAAAATTAACAACTACGAATGAAGGGAAGTAAACTCTCGAGCCAGTTGTGTGTCTCTGAGATAGTCAGTTATCTTTGATCGGAATGGTCAAGGCCAAAAAGGTCAAAATAGAGTTGGGGGTCACCTTGGAGGAAACACGGAGGGTCAACAGGCTAACAGGAAACGTAACGGAACGAGGGTTGGCAGGTTGCCTCAAGGTCGTCCAGCACAATATCCACAGTAGCTATGGCCGGGAAATACAGAGGAGAAGGTGTTGAGCGCGTATGAGGGCGGAATGGAGGGCGGAATGGAGGGCAGGACGACGACGAGGAGGAGGTGGAGGTGGAGGAGGAGGAAGTGGAGGAGAAGAAGAAAGGAGAGGAGCAGAGCAGAGGAGCCGAGGGGAGAAAATGATGCTCGGGGCAGGAGTAAATCCGGGGAAAGCCCAAGCGGGATCAGCTTGGAAAATATTTGGCGCCAAGGCCGCAGCAGGGGTGACCCAGTAATTTCCTGATTGGGATGCGGAGTATTTTTGTTGCGAGGAAGCCGATGATCTCATGTCACGTGGAAAATGCAAGTGGCAGATTAGTTGTTATTGCCTAAAGGAGTACTAGGTGCTGCAATTAATGACTCACCGTCTTGGTGACCGCCCGACCGTTCGCTGACATAAACAATGCGACAGTGTGCCAAGCACCACCAAAACAAACTTCCCGAAACGGGCGGTTTGACAAAGCAACATTTTTTGCCTGGGTTGAAATCCATAACCAACCACATCGGACAGTGGCAGACTCCCGCAGTCAGGGAACAGCAAGGAAATAAAAAAACAGGAGGGCAGACACATAGGCCCCGTCCTGCATATATCTTTCCAAGTGGGATACTCCCATAGAGACTGTCTGGGAAGAAGCCCATCTATAGTTACGACATTATTATATTTCTCTCTTATACTTCTTCGTACTACTAGTAACCCCTCCGCCCACTCGCTCTCATCCTCCCGCCTAGAACTATACCCACTCCCGCTGCCATGGCTGACAACCTGGCAGCTCTCTCCCAGCTTCTTGAAGCAAGCTTAGATCCAAGACAGTACAAGCAAGGTAAGGGTCCAATGCGCAGATCCCGTTCTTGCATTCTGATCTAACAACATTCCACCCCTGATAGCTGAAGCTACGCTGCGTCAAGAGGAGACAAAGCCCGGCTTTTCCATCCTTCTCCTTCAAATTACCGCTTCCTCTTCCACTCCATACAACACCCGTCTAGCGAGCGCATTATGCTTTAAGAACTTTATCAAGCGCAATTGGACAGATGAGGATGGGAATTATAAGTTGCCGCTCGACGAGGTAGCCACCATCAAGCGGGAGTTGATAAGCCTGATGATATCCGTCCCCGCGGGAATCCAGACTCAATTGGGCGAGGCTGTAAGCGTAATAGCTGACAGTGACTTTTGGGAAAGATGGGATACCCTTGTTGATGTAGAGATTCTCTTCCGCGCAGAATTATCAAGATGGTCGCGTACTGACATGGTTTGACAGGATCTTGTTTCTAAATTCTCGCCTGACAACACCATTGTGAACATCGGTGTTCTACAGGTGGCACACTCCATTTTCAAAAGATGGCGGCCTCTATTCCGGTCAGACGACTTATACACGGAGATCAACCATGTTCTGCAGAAGTTTGGGAATCCATATCTGTCTCTTCTTGAGGTATATTACCGTTCTGTTTACCATTCTGTTACCCTATACTGTTTCAATTTGGCACAAAACACTAACTCTGATTAAATGAATTCTTGAAGTCCCTTGATACCTTCCTTGAACAGAACAAATCCAAAAAGGAACAACTTACGCAGGGTTTCACTCAACTCAATTTGATGATAAAGTTGCTATACGACCTCTCCTCGCATGATTTACCCCCAATGTTCGAGGATCACCTACAAGCTATCGCAGCCGTTCTTTTAAAGTATCTGATGTACGACAATGCGCTGCTCTATACAGACGACGAATCGGAGTCGGGACAACTAGAATTCGTGAAGGCCGGCATCTTTGAGATTCTGACTCTCTATGTACAGAAGTATATTGATGTCTTTGGAACCCATGTTCAGCAGTTCATTGGGAGTTCCTGGAACCTTCTGACTACAATTGGACAGGACACGAAATACGATATACTCGTCTCCAGGGCTCTACAGTTTCTCACTTCAATTGCGCGGATACCAGAGTATGCTGTCGCATTCCAAGATGAGGGTACCCTGAGTCAAATTACTGAAAAGGTAATCCTTCCCAATATCAGCTTGCGCGAATCGGATATTGAGATGTTTGAAGATGAGCCAATTGAATTCATTCGGAGAGATCTTGAGGGCTCAGATAGCGATACAAGGAGACGAGCTGCAACAGACTTCTTGCGACATCTACTGGAAATATTTGAGCAATCTGTCACAAAAGTCGTCACCCAGTATTCTGACCATTACCTGGCAGAATACAGCAAAAACCCATCAGAACACTGGAAATCAAAGGATACTGCTGTCTATTTATTTTCAGCTATTGCGGCTAAAGGCGTTGCCACTGCGATCCATGGCGTCACCAGCACTAACAGCCTAGTGAATATAACGGATTTCTTCCAAAAACACTTGGCATCCGATCTCGTTATGGAGAGTGGCGTGCATCCAATTCTCAAAGTGGATGCCGTCAAGTATCTTTACGCATTCCGGAGTCTGATAACGAAAGAGCAGTGGCAAGAGGTTTTGCCGCTATTGGTAAAACACCTCGGTGCGTCCGAATACGTTGTGTACACTTACGCGGCTGTAGCGCTGGAGAGGATCCTGTTCCTGACAGACGGCGTGGGGAAACCTGTGATCCCACCCAGCTCCATTACTCCATTGGCTGGAGATCTTCTCGAGCACATCTTCCGATTAATAGAGAAAGACCCGGCCCCGCCAAAGGTCCAAGAAAACGAATTCCTGATGAGATGTGTCATGAGAGTGCTCATCGTTATCAAGGACGCTGTTGTTCCGCTCACTGACAGTGTTTTGCGCCATTTTATCACAATTACCCAGATTATCAGCACGAACCCAAGTAACCCTAGATTTTATTATTACCACTTTGAAGCCCTAGGTGCTCTGATCAGGTTAGTACTGCAGCTCAACAAATTGTTTAATCATATCTAACATTACCACTACAGATTTGCTGCTCCTTCACAGCCAGCGAAGCTTGAGGAGACACTCTATCCACCCTTTGTCGCTGTCCTGCAGAGTGACGTCCAGGGTGAGATTTCCACAGCAGCCTGTAATCAAGAGAAAGGTGTTACTAATACTGGGATTAGAGTTCGCTCCGTATGTATTTCAGCTGCTCGCGGCGTTACTCGAGGCCAATCCATTCGGAACTCTTCCAGAATACTATCAAAACCTAATCGCCCCGATCATTGCGCCCGCCATGTGGGAGTCCAAGGGCAATGTTCCGGCCCTCGTCCGCCTCCTGTCATCTATTATCACCCGTGGAGAACAGTCGATCAGGACAAATAATCAAATAGAACCGATTCTGGGTATATTTCAGAAGCTCGTCTCTTCCAAAGCAAGCGAGAGCTATGGCTTTGATCTTCTAGAGAGTGTCATTGCTACTTTCCCTTCGTATGCCATCTTACCTGCGAACGCCATCCATAATGCATACAAAAATATACTGATTGATTTTCAACTAGGTCCGTGCTGGAACAATACTTCGTCCCCATAATCCGAATCATCCTCACCCGTCTTCAACACTCCAAGACAGAAAACTTCTGTCTCCGATTTGTTCGATTTTACCACTTCATTTCTGCTAATGACGCCAAAGGCTACAGCGCGGATTTCTTCATACAAGTAACAGAAAACGTACAATCTGGGTATCTCTCGCTTCTCCATACCATACATACCTTTCCTTCCCTTTCAACCCTATACTAACAGCCATTCACTAGCGTTTTCACCCCAATCTACCTCAATATAATCCTCCCCGAAACCCAAAAACTCGCCCGCCCTCTCGACCGCAAAACAGCCGTAATCTCCTTCACAAAAACGCTCGCCAACTCCGAAGCATTCGCCACCCGCTACAAGAAGGGATGGGCATTCACCTGTGAAGCCCTACTAACCCTCCTCGGCCAGTCACCCCTCCCTGCAACAAATGGTGACATCATTGCGGAAAACGACGTTGAGGATATGGCGTTTGGCGTCGGTTTTACGCAACTGAACACCATCCGGCCGACGCCCAGGGATCTCCGGCCGGATATTGGATCGCAGTATAATGTCTGGGTTGGGTCGTATTTGAAGGAGACGGATAAGAAGCATGGTGGGAGGATTTCGGCATTTGCAGAGGAGAGGCTTAGTCCTGAGGCGAAGGTCGGGTTGGAGGCGTTGCTTAGTGGGTGAATTTTAAGGTGGTGTGGAGAATTGACTTACGGAGCTGCTTGGATGTATGAATGCATGGGGTAATATTACTATATTGGTCTTGTGCGAACGTATAGTACATTTAGATTTCCATTTTGCTGTCTGAGCCTCGAAAGTACAGAATCTAATGATATGTGATATTGATGAGGCATCTGAAGCGTTCCGTGGTTAAGGGCTGACAAGAACTACTCATTCTTCTCCTGAAAATCATCACGTATAGAGCTCGATTATCGTCGCCAGCAACCACTAATATCATGTATTAAAACAACCAGATATAGTGATTAATAGTCTCCTCACCAGCTGTGGAAAGATAACAAAACATCCGCATAACCACTCATGAGAAACGAGCGTCCATGCCCTATATGGCCACATCACTGAAAATCGTGCTACAAAATTCAAGTGAAATCATGAATCGTTCCGTTGACTTCGATGTCCAAAATGCCGTCGCACCGCACCCCGTAATCTTCCCGGTCTTCCTGAACCCTTCTCTAACCCCATGTGCTCCCTGTCTTTACCAAACAGCTACATAACCCCCGCCCAACGGTTGAACCCGATAAAGGGCTAAACGTAAACTATATATGTCGTTATGTAATAGGGCATGACTAGTATATGATCCCGTTAGGTATGAACGTGCGAAAATAAGCCAAAACCATCAAATTAAAATAAAATTAATAAATAAATAAAACTGAAAATATAACAAACATACCGCACCGCATGCCTCGCAGGTCTTGGTACCGCCATCAAAGATGAGACCGCAACTTGGGCAGGTCGAGTTGTGAGAGTCGACGGGATTCATTGTATTTTGAACGTGTATTTGTATGCGTTTGGTTTGGGAGTTTTAGTTACTTTAATTTCTCTAGGTGAAATTTGGATAGGAAGGTAGAAGTCCAGCACGATATATGGTCTATTGGGAGGGGTTAACGGGGTCTTATATAGATTAGATTAGTGAGGGAGGGGTAACAATGAGGGGCTGCGGAGAGATAACTGAAGAGGTGAAACAGAAGGCCTCCATATGACCAAATGTTTTCTTTTTGTCGATATTTGAAACAAGCTTCTTCTGTATGGTAGAGGTTCATGTGTTTTAATATAGTCAATACGCATTAGGACATCATCACAACTGGAGGGTCGGTAAATCGCTGCCCAGGTGTTTAATAAGGTTGTTACCAAGCGGAGGTGGGACTGTCAGAATGGACGCTAAAATGCGCCCTGAAATGAGTATATTTATGACGTACGATGCCCGAGTTCATTATGGTCTTGCTCAAGTCACTTTCCCTTACTTTTGCTTGTATGTTTTTCGCTCTGGAAGTGTCGCACCTCCAATTCACTTTTCCACCACGTTCAGATAGGCCAGTGACCCGAATTGCTTAATCCCCAGAGAGGATCAGATCCCATAGTACGTGATTCTAGCTCCTGTGTCATGAATTTGTAAACATGAAACAGAAACACGGCAAACTGATGTTCCCATCCTTCCTAATTCCAGGAAGATTTCGACAGGAAAAACTATATATATTCCCAGGAATTTGCACCGAACACGACACGGTTTGAAGCAATTTTCTCCTCTCATCTAAATACACCTGCATTTTGCTATTCCAGCGGCATAGCAGCTCTCCAAGCCGCAATAGCACTCCTGAAACCCGCGCCATGTGTCTGCTGGTGAAGGATAACACGGCAGTCATGAAGTGATCGCTGTCATTTCCCGTCTTTCAGGACTTCAAAAGCTGGATCTTGACTGCCCTGCTGAACCTAGAAAAGGGTATGTGATCCTGCCCCGTTAATCCACTAGACACAGCATACAACATCGAGAAATATGCCACGAACGCCCACGAAAGGGGTGCATATCTCATTGTAGACCAGCATGTCTGCGCCGCCAGGATTGCAAGACCCGTTCCTATGGGTTGCTGATATCGTCATGCATTCTGGGTCAAAATATTTCGGAGGTCACTGAGATCTTCTATGTGGGGTTCTCGCCATTGGGAATGCGGAATGAGTAAAACAGCTTTTTTGTGAGGATCGGGCGACTGTTGGAAATGTCCTGGGGAATCTGAAAGGTTGGCTTGGTGTCTGGAGTCTGCGGACGTTGGAAGTCAGTGGTGTGCGGTGCGAAAGTGAGAACGTTGTGAAATTGGTTTCACGGCTCCATAGAGCTTTGAAGGGAACGGCACTACCACGAACCGCTTCTGAAAGTGAAGAGTTTGTTATACAGGCCGTTGTTGACAAGATACATGATGCTAGTCTCCAGAATGAAACTTGCTCATTGAAAAAAAATGATGAACGGTTTATGGGCCTGTGATTTCTATCATTTTGTGCAGTGACGACTTTGCTTGGAAGTTACCTAGTAAGCTCATGTATTTTCATCATGCAAGTAGCCTCGGAGGAATGGAATCTCCGATTGAGTGGCGTGCGATGCCGGATTTGACAGTTAATAGGAGGCTGTTGAGGGTTAGTGTTGGTTTGGAGAATTGGAGAGATTTGAAAGCCGACTTACTCTAGGCTTTCAGTCATTGTTAGCGGAGTAGTGATCATGGCCTACCGGATCGTTAGATAAAGGCCCTCAGAAGGCTCAGAAGGCACATGTCCCCTATCAAATCACGCTCTAGGCCTTTGGCCCTCTGGCTATACCTTTCTTTATTTCTAAAACTGTGTAGACGCCTCGTATTAGCAAGGTTCCACTCGATGGATCAAACATTTCAAGGGAACAGTGTCACCTCCTAAGTATGGGTGTCGTTGATTGGCCACCTGCGACAGAGAGTTGGATCAATCAGCTGATAAATTTCTAACATTGGGTCGGACAGCGGCTATCAAGGAAGATGTGAAAGACCATATAAGAGAACTATCGCCAAAGGTTCTATTGATTGTTATTGCGCTCTACCTAGCCCCCCGGACGCCGTGGAAATCTTCAAAAACCAAAGAGAAGGAATAATCTATTCCATAGTTGAGCATTAACTAAGTTCAAATCTTAAAATCACCGCTGCTCGTTCGCGTTCTCAGTACCCTTTTTTTTCCCCTCCCTTCTTCTGCGCTTCCCAACCACTTGATCCACCCCCCCTCTCCCCAACCCCCCACCATCCCCTTTTCGTGTCACTTCTTTTCAGCTTTCGCCTCTATCCCTTCTACCTCTTCTATTCCCTCCAACTCATCCCCCTCCCCTTCCATCCCTAACTCCTTCTTCCTCTTCTCCTCCTCCAACTTCCTATACTTCCTCCGAGCCTTCTTAACACTTCTGGCCTTCCTCTTCTTCTTCGTCTCAGCCACGATAGCCGCCCTACTCTTATCGCCCTTTAGATGAAGCTCGACTTTCTCTGCCAGGATACCCATGGCTATTTTCTGGTTCTGGGTGCGCGAGCGCGTCGCCTGGGATTTGACGACGATTCCTGTTGGTTTGTGGATGAGTTGGACGGCGGAGTTGGTTTTGTTCTGGTTTTGAGTTGTTAGAAATTAGCAAGTATACACTTGAAGAGAGGTAGGATTTGCAAAATGGGGATTCGTAAAATGTGAATGGGATTGGGAAGGGGAAGGGGAAGGAAGAATTAATGTAAGGCATCTACTTTGGCTTGGTGGATGAGAGAACTTCTGAGGGCTGAACAGGAGGTCCTTTAGCAAGTGCCATTATCCATGATTCCTAAAGTAGTCAATGACTAATGGAATCCGTCTAGGACCCGTTTGCGCAAGATGCTCTGTATCGCTGCATTGTAGAGAGCGATAGACGTAGAGTGGTTGGTACCGTGGGAGGGCCTCCCAATAAGATATCAAAGGGTCCAGCACCATCCGATTGTACCGTAAATAGTGGCAATTAGAACAGTGGACCAAGGAAAAGACGACACAATGTTGGCCAAAAAGAAAAGAAAAAAAAAAAGAAACAAAACAAAGAGAAAGTATGTTGTCAATCTAAAAGAAACTTATGGGTAGAATAGCGCGTAAAGCTAGTTGTAGGAGAGACAATTGCCATAGATGCATACAAAACTCCCCAAACCGACCTCTCAAACGAGACCAACAAAAAAGGATAAGAACAGGGACGCAATTCGATTTCTTAAAAAAAAAAAGAAAAAGAAAAAGAAAAAGAAAAAGATGATGTACTAACAATAGCCTGACCCCCGGGGCCCGATCCCTTGAGATAGGTGCCAGTAATTTCAGCAGGATTAAGCTTTGGGCGTGGTGGCATTTGCTTCACAGATAGCTGATGGCAATGCGAGAAGAATCTCACAGAGAAGTTTACTTGTTGCCATGGTTGCCTTGTCCTCCGCAGAGATATGGCTGCGCGGAGGAGAAACATGGTTAAGCCGGAGGGGATGTCATATGCGGGATGTGGAAGAGGACGACAGCAATTTGATTGGATGGGATAAGGGGAACGACTGTTGAAATGATCAGGAGGAGAACCTAAAGCTGATGACGTATAGTTAGTTATAGTTTGAAGGAATGATGTTCCAGAAGTGAGGTATATTGTTTATTCGCCTCCGAACTTTAACGAGGTTAAGCAAAAAAATGAACTTAATACGGAGTTATTTCTTATCTGGTTTAACCCTTCGCAACTCTTCCCATCTTCAACAACAACCTTTCCAGCCAGAACCTCACTTGCAAGGAGGCCAACAGTACATAACTAGTTAAAATATATACTTGCGATACGACACTCGTTTCAGCTACCGTGTTTGCTTTAACTAGTGTTTTGGTCTAGTCACATCTCTAAGTGATTTACCTACATTTTGACTCTCTGACAGCGGACTCTCTTACCGCCGACTTGTGGTATCTGAATATCTCGATAATCTTAATTAGTATACGATGAACTGCGCCATTCCAGCCCGTGACTGACATTGACCAAGCCTACTAAAACAAGCCGTACCAACCGCACATCTACCTTTACCTCTACCTCTACATCTCCATCTATATAACACATCAGCAACCATGTCCCAAACCACCTCTCCCTCAATCATCTCCTCTTTCCTACGCTGGCTCCGGCTGAAAAACTACCAATATGAAGTCACCGTCGCCTTGTACATGCTTACCCCGACAGAGAAATTCATCTTCAGTACGTCCATATCTTCCCCTTTTCCCCCCCACTTCTTCACCATCATCACACAGCTCCTCAAATCCACATTCTCCCTAACTAACAACCGCGGCTGCAACCATTACCGCAATTGTAAACAACAGATACCCTCCTCCTCCTCATAACCTCCATGCTCCTCACAGCCGCCTACGTCTACCTTCCCAACCACGTCGCAACCATCAGCAAGCGCATCTGGTACTACTGGGCCGGAGACAGCTTCACAGACCCCCCCTTCGCAAACGTCACTGCCGCTGTCACCGCCGCTGTTGCCTCCACGACTGGCAAATCTGTCCTGTCTGCTACGCAGCAGAAGGGGTATGACGGGTTAATGGAGACTGTGAAAAATGTGGCCGAGGCTGCGACGGCAGCGGCGGGGAGGGCGGTGGGGGAGCTGTAATGATGAATGTTTTTCTTGGTTGATGGGGATTGAATTTTTGAAAAAAAAAAAAAAAAAAAAAAAGGCTTCATGTCTTTTTAAATTTTTCTGGAGTGGCTCTACAGATATATTCACAATATGCAAACCCCTAAAATGGAAAACAAAAAAAAGAACAAGAATTAAATCTTATCTCAAACTCCTCAACTCCTCAATCCCATGCCAAATTAAGATCCAAGATCTAACAATGCATCCTCACATCTATTTATATATATATATATATATATATATAACGAAGGAGAATTGAAGGAGCAAAGATGTTACCGATCTCCAGTTAAAACACCCCATAAACAACGTTCACATACAACCACCCCAGTTGCATCCAACATCCATCTCACGAATCCGTCTCGGCACTCCCACTCCCACTTCCACCCTGACTCTCGACATTCTCCCCTTTCAGCTGCGCTCTCCTCAGCGCCCTCTGCCTATTCATGCGTGTCAATTCCTTCTCAATCTCCTCTAGATCCATTGGAATCTTATGCGATTGCTCCTTCGTGGGCCAGTAGCCGGGGACGGAGAAGCGTTCTTCGAGATTTGTGCCGAAGTAGTACATCCAGCCGATGGGGAAAAGGATGTAGATGCCGAACTGAAGCGGGTGGGTGGGTGGCTTAGCGGGTTTTCAAATATACCCCATTTTTTTTTTTTGGGGGGGGGGGGGGGGGGGGAGGAGTGGTGGCAAGGGAGGGAAGGTGATATTAGGGGTTATATGTTATATACCTTGAAGACTTCCAGGTTCCCGCCTTGGAGCCTGCGGAGGATGGCGCTGAGCATTGTTGATAGATTAGTAGAGATGATGCGCGAGGGTTTCTCTCTTTTATCTTTCTTTGTTCGTATCTCGCTATTTATTCCTTTCGTAGTCGTCTTGGATTGTGTTGTAGGAGGTAGATTGATATGTTCTTCTATTTCTTTCCTTCTGGTCTTTCTTTCTGCCTAGTAATTCTTTTTCATTTATACCTCTTGTACTTTCCCCATGTATTCAAAAGTGGAGTGTAGGAGAGGCCCTTTTTTCGAACAGAAATATTGCCCTTTTTCGCTTCCACGAAAGCGATGTGCTGCGGGGGACTCAGGAGGAGACCAGTTTCGAACTGGGTTCAAGCGATAGAACGGGTTCGATGTATTCAAAGCAACGAGCGAATCTCGACAGATGGAACGGACGGAAATGAAAGAGAGGGGTTCTCGAATTGCGGCCGATTGGCAGAATTACTTCTGTATCTGCGCCTCTCTCCCTCCGCTTCCGCTGTCTTTTCAGTTGGTCTCCTATTCTTTTTGTTCCTTTCTTTTCTGCACGAGAAAGATCGAAGCTTTCCAAGGCCGGATTAAAAGAGGTTTCTCGTGGCTATCTCTTAGTCATCGGCCACATTTGTCCCTAACTAGTTAACCTAATTGGGCTTAATTCATGATGGTTTGCACGTGATTGCAATATTCGGCTGACTAATCTGCCTACGCCTGCTTTGAACCTCGGCAACTTTCACTGAGTTTTCTCTGTTCAACTTCATTTTCTGGCTCGAACGGGGATACTTGCGTGAGATCCATCCGTGGATGCATTGGAGGATAGACTGCTTGTTCTCTATGTTCAGTGTTAATGTCTTGTCTTAGGGAGGTGTACGTGTTGGTCCCCTAATTATTCCCTTGTGTTATATCTTGGCCCCTTCTGATCTGCTGGTCAAATTCGGCTACATTTTCTAGCCAGATGGTCCCTTAACCGCGGTGTTTCTACATTCCCCCTCTTTTATATAGAAAGCATTCAATCAAGCGGCACGGCACATACATCTGTTCATGTGCTACCACTCTGCATCTTGATTATGAAGACCCTCTGGCTCTTTAATTGATCTCGTCTTCCTTCTTCCTTATCTTTGCGTTGATCTTTTCCGGGAAACATCTGTACTCTTCTCCACAATACAAAAGATAATATCCCTTTCGATATAACATATATCTCCTGCAATCTGGCTTTTTGGTTTGTCCAGTTCGTTGTATTTTTGCCAAAATAGTCCAAGCAAACAAAATAAATTATTTGCAAACATGTGCACCGCAGCCAAAGAAGTCACGGTAACCTACCAAGGCCGAATAGCCATCATCACCCTCGATAGACCCAAAAAGCTCAATGCCCTCGGCGGTGACCACTACTGGGAACTGGGCCAGAAGATGCGCGAAGTCGCGCAGCGGGATGACATCTTCATCACTGTCCTAACAGGAACAGGCCGCTTCTTCTCCGCGTAAGTCAATTGTCTCTAACTCACCTCTGTTTCACCGTCGATTAACATTTTCCCTCCCCAGCGGCGCCGATGTCCAGGCCGTCCGCCCCTCCGGCGACAGCGACGATGCCCGCCGCCAATTCCTCCGCAACTTCGTCGCAAACAACCTAGACATCACATTCACCTTCGCCAACCACCCCAAAATCCTCGTCGTAGCCCTCAACGGCCCCGCCGTCGGCCTCTCCGCAGCCCTAACCGCCTTTGGAGACTTCATCTACGCTGCTCCGCACACCTTCCTGCTAACCCCGTTTTCCTCCCTTGGCCTTGTGGCGGAAGGTGGAGCCAGCCGTGCCTTTGTCGAGCGCTTGGGAATCTCCAAGGCCAACGAGGCGCTGATTATGAGCAAGCGGATTCCCATTGAGGATCTGGTTTCGACGGGGTATGTTAATAAGGTTTTCACGGCGCCGGGGGGCAAGGAGGATGCGGCTGGGTTTTTGAAGTTGGTGTTGGAGGAGGTTGAGGAGAGGATGGGGACGCATTTGAATCAAGATAGTATGGTTAAGATTAAGGAGTTGATTAGGCGTCCTGAGAGGGAACTTTTGCAACGTCAGAATGTGGCGGAGGTGTTTGTGGGGATAGATCGGTTTTTGAGCGGGATTCCACAGCAGGAGTTTATGAAGATTGCGACCGGGCAGAAGAAGCATAAGCTGTGATTGGATTTGTGGTGGAATCCTCCCTCTCCTTTTTGGTAGCTACTTCAACTTCAACTTTTTGTTGGTTCCTTCAATGATTGCCTTGATGTTAGCTTTTGTTAGACAGCTGTTTTGTCTCTGATTTGCTTTCTTCAGTTGTATTCAAGAGAGAGCGCATGGTATTCTGATAACAGGGTAATCTAATATATGAGATTCATGGGAAGGTTGGTTTATTATACAATGTAGATAATTAACTAGCTAGTTAACTAGTTATATACAAAGATGACTCATAGCCAGCATGGATGTATAATATTTATCACATATGAACGTAGCTAAGTGGATTTGCGGACTGTGTTGTGTGTTTAAGGAGGAACGTTGACAGAGAGACTGGAGAAAGATATGTGTACAGCACAAAACTGTGCATCCACGGGCCTGAACTGTGATTCAGAGTTACGTAGTTAAAATCAATACATTCTTCTCTAGATAGTATCAAAAATCCACACCTGCAAGACAAAATAAACGAGGAACAGTGATCATGAGAAGAAGACATAATAATCCTACACCCTCCCAAGCTGTTCCGGTTTGATTTACCCCTTGAACTCCTGACTCGCAATGCATCTGCATCTTAGCCTTTTAATCTGGCCCGAAATATGTGTCAAAGCAAAAGGTCAAAGGTAAAGAAAACGAAAAATATAGAAGGGGATCAGTAGCAAGACCGATTCCATTATTTTTTGTTATCACGAACACCCAACTTCAAGCACCCTCTGCAGCCGCCGCTGCATCATCCTCCCGTATCTTCTTCGCAAGGATATCCTGCCATTGGCCCAGGAACTCCCCCATGCCACCGGGCCCACTTCTCGATGCATCCACGACTTCCCTGGGTAACTTATGCGCCGAATACCGCGGAGTCATGAAACCATACGCTTCTGGATCGTCACGTTCCACTAGGCGGAATTCGGGAACGAAGGGGAGGGACGTGATCTCGTCTAGGTCATCCTCGTCCTCTTCCCCATCATCTTCATCTCCTTCTCCATTAGCTTCTTTTTCCTCCTCTTCCTCTTTATTTTCAGACTCCAATTTACTCCGACCGTTTCCTTTGCCCTCCTCATTCCTTGAATCCCTCTGTCTTAAGGCTAATCGCACCACTTCTCCCTCCGGAACCCCTTCCTTATCCTCTACATCACAACCGGGGCCCTTCATTTGCAAAATCTCCAGCCACGAGAATAGCAGTGGATCCGTACGTGGTGCCCAGGGGTTAATATCCATGAGCCACACACGATTATGCGGCGGGGGAACGTAGACATCAAAGACAAAATCCCGGTCGGGAAACGTGTCGCGTAGCCTTATGTCAAAGAAAGTCTGGATTCTGTCGCGCAGGTTGTCGCGAAGGCTGAAGAGGAAGTCGAAGTGGTTTAGATCGCGCTGGCAGAGGCAGAGGAGTTTTCTGTCTCGGACGAAGCAGCGGAATTCTAGGGCGGGGTTGAGTGTTACGTATTTGCGTAGGACGAGGTGGTAGGGGATTCGGGGTGGGGAGTCCTGGACACCGGGTTGGGTGGTGATTTCTGTCTTTTCTTGTTGCTTTTGCTGCTCCTCTTCTGATACACATCCATCAAATGCGTGTTCGAGATCATGAGTTATGAAGTCGCTGCTCTTTAATAGTAGGTATATATCATTTGGAGTTCTGCATTGCATGTCGTTTGTTGCAGAGATCCAGGTTGCATCTTTGGGAGCACTCCAATTTAACTTTGGAGCTACTTTCCCATCTAATTCTGCTATTGTCGCTTTGATCTGAGCGTGTATCTCGTGCCATTCGGCAGCGGGGTCCACCTCTTCATCGTCCGAAACAGACCCGTCGGATACGGAGTAGACGCCGCTGTCATCATCAGTGACGACGGATCTGTCATCTTGTGGAGGCAACATTATACCATCTGTGCGTAGATAGTCGATGAATGCATCAGTCAGGGGAATGAGGCGGGCTTTGGGTGTTACGGCACGATATCTATAGTGGGGGTTAGCGGAGCCTGTAAAATAGCGTAATGCTCGTTTGGGACAATTAATTAGTAAAATAGAATAACATACTTCGGATGCCAGAAGTGATAGGAACAATGGAGGACATGCGACCTGGTGAGAGGAGGGAATGGCAGGTCCTTGGAGATAACCTGGAGGGGCGTTCCATCATCGTCGCCCCTCGCTATGGTGGAGTCTGTCTCTGTTGAGAGCATGGTTGTACGTTCTTTTAAAGACTCGAGATGGATGAACGACAGCGTTTGAGAAAGAATGTAGAGAGTGTACGTTTAGTATTTCTCAACACAGAAGTTGAAGACTCCACAGTCCAAACACTCAACTTGATGCATATTTTGTGATGATGCAGAGAGGAAGAATAGCCCTAAACCTAACTTAGTCTATATCTGGGGTTGCAGTTGTAGAGCTGGAGATAGAGAGATCAAGCAATTAAAGGGAATAATTATATTCTGAAGAGAGGTCTGCAGTAATAGATGAATAGATGGGGATTATTGAAATGTCTGAATCTCTCTCTCTCTCTCTCTCTCCACATCTCTCTCTATATAATTGAACAACAATTTTGAGTGTATGTTTTACACATCATGTGACACATCAAAATTTGACCCGAGCATTCAATGTTGGGCGTATGTTGCCCGGGCTGCCGCCCCGCCGCACGTGATATAGCGTATATTAGATAGCTAGCTAGGCCTCCCAATATGAGAGATTCAACCATCTCACATTCAATAGCTGTAACGTAACTTATATTGCAACATCTATGTGAACATTCTGCAGTCCGTCTCTTTTTCTGTCAGCTGTTGACTTATTTCAATCCTTGTATCCCTCTGTATCAGGCCGCATTTGAAATGTTGAGTGGAAATCCAGATACACTTTTATTCAAAAATGCTAATTTACAGCTGAAAACAGGGGTGAAGATGAGATCCTGTCCAACATCCTTTGATTTGACTATTAGTTAACTATAATCTAGGATCCCCCTAGTGGCAGTTATGCACAGCCTTGTTCAATTACCTTGATTCTGCGATAGCATAAGCGGGTGTTTCTTCTCATATCTCAAAGTAGAGTATTTATTTAGTTTATTATCTGTAAATACCTTAATATAAACTGTTTTTCTTTAATTTCTTTCGCAGCCAGCCAATGAACTATAAGCTATGATTTCTTTGATGATATTTTATAAGTTTAGATATAAATATTTTTATATTGCCATTTTATTACTATGTATATTATAGAAGGATAATCACTACTATTAATCTAATCTATATTTATATATAATAGCTCGCTGACAGGTGTAATATTTTATTTCCCCTTCACTACAGCTATATGAATATGACTGGATAACTCTGTATACATATTCAGGTATTCTATTGAGGTGTTGCAGCTACCAGCAGCTGATATTCACCTTATTTGTCATGTGACCAGTGATATACCAGGCTGTAGCGAGCATAGCAAGTGAAGCATGCTTGTACAAATAATGAAATAGCATGAATTGTGCTTTTGTTCATGAAGTATTTAGTTAAATTAATGATACATGAAGTTGGCATCCAAAGTAGTTTTAGCAGGGAGTGCACAGACCAGGCGGATGCTTAGGACAGCCCCCATATTTACCGAGACGGACAATTTCGTGAGAAGCCATGAGAATTCAAACAATAGACGGTTGATGCTTCACACTGCATACAGCCAGCAAGTATGGCTACTGATGTCCCAGATGCCCACAGCCTTCAATCATGGCACGAGGCATTTCAACATCCCATCCTGACAGTGCGACGGGTGGAGCAGGAACTCCGGCGCGACATCGCCAGCAACAAGGACAAGCTTCGTTCACTCGTCGGGTAAGCTGGGTGACGTACACTGCTGCGGTTGATCTATCTTGCTAATTACTTTCCTATTTGCGCTTAGGGTGAGATATCGAGAACTGCTAGGCACCGCGCAGACAATCGTTGAGATGAATGATGAGATCCAGGAGGTCGAGACAAAGCTATCTAACATTGGCAGGAGATGTAATTCCCGCTTGATAGAGATGCAATCGGATACAGGAGATTTGGATAGAGGTTGATATCCCATGGCTACCTATCGAATTTGTGTGTTTACAGCTCCGGGATAGTTAACTTGCGTACATATACTTAGGCGTCGATGATAGAGCGATCGCTGCGCAACTCGCCCTCCTCCATAATTGCATATCGACCAGCTACAGACTGTTCCGGAAACATGGCTCGAACCTCTTGATCGCAAAGCTCCTAGTGATATCGCGACTTCTACACAAAACCCTTTCGCAAAGCAACTGCGCACCTGTGTTCCTCGAAAACCTGCGAAATCAGCTAGCTTCACTCCGCAGGAGTCTGATGAAGCGCATCGACCGCAGGCTAGCTGCTCCCAACCATTCAACGCAAGAAATCATTGAGACAATGTCAGCTTATTGCCTTGCGACGAGTTCCTCTTCTACTGATGTACTTCGCCACTTTCATCAAGTCCGCCTGGAGGCTATTGAATCCGAACTTCTAAGAGAAGGTCCGAGTTTCACAAATATAGAAGAGAGCTTGAAGATGTTTTTGCAGACCCTACAACGCACGTCAGAGTTGCTTTCCGGAAGTCTTTCTGATGCCCTTGGAAAACTAACCACTCACCCCGTTCTCAGTGATCCTGATGTGCGAAAGCTAGATAGCCTGGGAATTGTTGTATTTAAACGATGGGTCAGCAACGATATCAAAAACTTTACTCCGTGGGTGAAGCATACCAATCCATCCAAGTTGGAGACTGGGAAAACGATAAAGGATTGGTCTAGAGAAGCGTTTGGAAAATTGACCAATGGCATGTGCAAGAATTTGGAACGATCCCAGAACTTGAAAGAGATTTTGATTTTGCGCCGGAATCTATTGAATATTTGGCTACCAATTCAGAGCTCGACTCCCTGCCATTCATCGCTGGAGATACTTCAGGGCCTCTGTGGTGCTGTGAACAAACAACTCATTACCACTCTCCACTCGCAAGCAGAAGGGCTTACCTTACTTGGGCATGGAATCTCATCTACAATTATGAACTGGAGTGACGCGGAAGAGCAAGTCTCTGTGCCATCGCTCTGGAATCATGATGTGACGTTTCTTGATTATTCTGCAGGTGCCACGGCATTCAAACAGGAGATTATTAACAGGACTCTAGGCAGGGATAGCAAAGTTCTGCAGATATCGGAATCCTACCACGCTTGGCTCTCGGGTGTGGAGGACTGTAAGGATATGATTGATGAGCTGCAGAAGATCAGATGGGATGATATCATTGAGGACGACGAAGACGAGGATGTTTTGCAGAACACTGTTGGGATCTTATCACAAGATGACCCAAGTCTTCTGCAAAAGGAATTCGAAGCTACTCTGACAAAAAGCTACTCGGCGCTTCAGACATCCCTACACAGTGCCTTGGCTAATATGGCTGGATTAAATCGAGGCCGACAAGCCGCTTTCATGCTCCGTGTCATTAGAGAATTTCGAGGCCATCTCCCCAGCGGACTTTCCAGCGAGGATCATCTATTCGCTGATGACCTTGTGCCAAAGCTACATGAGATCCTTGCCAATGATATTGGTTCTAAGCTCTCACCATCTATCTTGACCCGAGCTGTTGAGCACGGTCGTGGAGTAGGCTGTGCTGGCCGCACGTTTTGGGAAGGCAACCCGCCGCTTCCCACCCAACCATCTCCAGCTGCGTTCAAATTGCTAAAGAAATTAGTTACAATGATGAAACAACAGGGTCCCGATCTTTGGAACGTCGCTGCTGCGGATATGGTTAAAATCAGACTCCATAAAATATTTGCTGCACGGATCTCCACAGTTATCGAGAAGGGGGTTAGTGGTAGTTCTCCTCCAGATAGCAAAGACAATACACAGGGACAACCTCCAAATGGTGAAACTCCGGACGGCGATAAGGTCGCTACGGGAACCACGACAGAATCGGATGATTCGGCTCCTGTCGCGGATGTTTCTCCAGAAGTCGTGCGAGATCGCAAAATTCAACTTCTCTTTGATGTGCTATATCTAGGTGAAGCATTAGCTCTGCGGGATGCTCTAGATTTTCAAGGGGAGGATGAACTCAGGTCTACTATCGGGCTCATTAGCAAGAATGTTGACTTCGATGGGGACGCTGAGTTGGAGACACTGAAGAAACGGGCTCAGGAGTATTGGAAACAGACTCAACTTCTATTTGGGCTGTTGGGTTGATACTTTTATATTATATTCTGCCATATAGCATTTATGTCTGTAAATTTGAATGACATACATATATATCCCTGTCATGAAATGATACATACTCTCGTTGTATTGTTGTATGGTACTGTATCATAATGTTATGGTTTTGTATAGTTACTTCTTGTACCTTGAATCACATGACATTGTTTCAAGTTTTCTGATTATGTCATCGTATCTCTGTTGTCCAAGTAAATTGGTCTGCTAAATCTGAACATTTCCGTTGTCTTCACTCTCGACATCATACCAGTTTCTCCTCATATCTATCCTCGCATTGGAAAGCGGAGCTGGTATGGCAGCTCCACGCCTCCCATTCCTTTACCCGAATTTGATTCGGTCGGTAAGGTCCTGTGAACCCAAGACCTACCATCCTATAAGATTCCCCCCTTCTCAGCCGCAACAACAGTTGCAGAAGAATGGTGGTTCATATGCGACATTCCACACCAGCAGACGTTGTGATGTCGAGCCGTTTCACCAACGTTACGGGCAGGCCGCTGAATCACGACTTCCACCTCCCCAAAGACCAAAGGATGGGGGGCGGGGAGGATCCCAGAAAGGTGTAGCAGGCAATGAGCCACAGCAGGTTCGAGACAAAGCAAGAAAGAAGACCGAGCAGTCTAGGGAATCTGAGTCTCAGGATCTAAAGGATTCTGGCAAAGGGACTAAACCAGGATCTGGAAAAAAGCAGTCATCATCATCTACAAATATTTTAGTAGAATTGTCTGTGCAGGGCGATTCCGGAGATGTCAATGTGCAAAATGGGACTGGGTCTTCCGGTGGCTCCGCCCCTGCGACCGGTGATCCAAACATAAATCCATCGAAGGGTAACCAGAGCTCCGTATTTCAAATGCCAGGTCCCAATTCTTCCTCATCCCAGCAAGATGAGTCCCTGAACCAAATCACCCTGTCGAATGGTCACCATCAACTCCCACACCCTTCCTCACTTACGTACGTACATCACTTCGACACATACAGTCTAGTGAAAGATCTAGGTCGGTCTGGGTTTACGGAAGAACAATCTGTTTCCATCATGAAGGCTATACGCGGTCTCCTTGCGGACAACCTCGAGATGGCACGTGAGGGGCTAGTATCAAAATCCGACGTGGAGAACGAGACCTATCTTTTCCAGGCGGCATGCTCGGAGCTGCGAAACTCCCTACAGACCTCGCGTAATGCTGAGATACAGGCTCAGCGTTCACAGCGTGCACAGTTACAGCACGAGGTAGACATTTTGACACAGCTCGTGACGCAGGAATTGGCGGGGCTGAAAGACGACTTGAAAGAAATGTTCAATGACCAGAAGATTTCAACCAGGGAGCTCCAGCGCTCCCTTGATACCGCTATACAGGAATTGAATTATCAGATCACTGTGTCGTTGAATAGTGATGGGAAGAGTGAGGTTGAAGGATTACGGTGGATTTTGACGAGAAGGGCTGCGTTGGCTATTGCGACCGGTGCTGGTTAGCTTTCCTTCTCCATCCTCATTTTTTTTTTTTTTTTTTTTTTTTTGTTTCGTTTGTTTTTGTTCCTTTGACAATAACCGTCTGACTGAGGTTTACCTTCCTCACACTTTCTAGGCATGATCATCCTCGCCCTCAGATATTCTTCATACAAATACCATGAAAAGGAACAAGCTGTGAAAGGTTCACATGCTGAATCGAAAACAATTCTTCAACCTTTCCCTGACCTAGAGTTGAAGTCTAACTTCCGCCCAGAATCTAGTGTTACTGAGCCAATTGGATAGGAACAAACAAGGATAGGAATTGCATTACTATCTTAGAAGTATATTTATATATGTATATATACGCTAACTACCTTTCCTTATGTTATTGTTGGCAGCGAGCATTCCTTTTGATCTAGATATATATCCCTCCCGTGATTTTCTTCGAGGTTCAACCTTTAGATCATGGGCCTCTATTTGTTTCCTTTTGTTTCAGAAGCTGTATATATCCAAACTTAGTTTATAGATAAGTGGGACTATTAGTTTGTCAACTGGAGCAGTGGTGCTCTTATCACTTTCGATTAAAATAGTGATATAATTGATTCTGCTTCTGCTCAAAGATCAGGGACACGCAATACTGTAGCCGCAGAAAAATCTATCAAACGGGTTCTCCATTTCATAATGATTGCAAGGAAGAAAACGAACTTACAATATTATCTGTTAGTATTCATTAATTTCCATATCTATTTCCCCGCAGTTCGTTCGCAGAAGGGCAATTAGAAGCCGCGGAGGTACATGTACAAGAAAACCAGGAAATGTTCAGCATAACAGAACAAAGACCAGCTTTTATATAAACGGAGTTTGTGAGAGAGGGGGGGCCGACAGTTGGGCCAACCCCTTTTTATCCTGAATAATAAGAGGATAGCGGCGTTATTTCCAGAGCCAATGCATAGCTCGTGAAAAAACATGGGTTGCAAGCGCACGCATTTGCAAAATCAGCTCCTATCGAATGCATCACTATAAACTAATGGAGCTCTCCAAAAGCATTTTGGACATAAAGGCTTAAAAGTCCATCCGGAGCGCAATGCTCGGCACATTCTTCTCCTCCCCTTCAACTCCCGCAGCAACACCACCTCTCCCCTCCCTCCCACCATCGCCAACAATCCCGCCACTCCGCAGGATGTCCTCTGTAAAAGATCTTTGCTCAGCATCCATACCCGCCACCAGGGCTCTGAATGTTACAGCGTGAATCTTCGCTAGCTCAAGAAGCCTGGCGGCTATCTCTTTATAGGCACCCTTCCCTTCATTCTTCGCCCGAACTAGCAGCGCAGGGATAATTAAGGCCAAAGCTGTTGGCACTCCACCCGGTGCAATCGTGCCTGATCCGATGCACGATACAAGAGCAAGGGTAACGACTCCTTTGACATTTTCGGGGTCAACGGGTATCTCATGCTCACTACCAGCACTGGCGGGCATGCTAGTGATGAACGCGATGAGTCGGGGTAAAAGGAAGCGGGCTATTGCATCGTCAGTCGTGGAGCGCGGGGTTGGGGCTTGAGGGCTAAGAAGGATTGAGCGTAGACAACCCGCAGCGACTGTGGCGAGGCCCAAGTCCTGCAAACAGTCAAGGAATTCGGAAAGGACGCGGGGGATTAGGGGGTCTTGTGGTGGGATTTGGTGACTGCTAGTTGTGAGGATGATGGTTAGGGAGAGGAGGGTATTTTTGGCACAAGGGAGAGATGTTTCCGATTCGCGGCGTTGGGCGATTGTAAGAGTTTGAAGGAGACGGGAGATGCAGCCACGGATTTGGCGGGACACAATTTGCGGATCCTCAGAGGGAGGAGGGTGCATGGTGAGGGCAGGGGTTGTTGGGATTGGGGGCGTGTTTGGCGGTGGAGGGCAAGAGATACCCTGGATGAAGCGGTGGAAGATTGGGAGGGCTTGAGGGACGACTTCAGCCTGGCAGATGCCTGTGGCCAGGATTGTGGTGAATATGTGCAAGATGCAGGCGCGGAGGTCTGAGCGGATTATGGAGGGGAAAACGTATGTAATGTCGACCAGCGAAGAGAGGGATAGTTTGATGAGGGAAGCAGCGTCGTCAGATACGTGGAAGCGTGAGGGCTTGGAAGATTCGCCTAGGTTTGGGAGGAGTCCAGCAAGGACTAGAATGATGTTCCGCGTGAGTTCGAACAGTTGCTCGATATCATCCGAGAGATTTTCGGGTCGCGCCTCGTTGCTTGACGCGGACTGATGATGAAGAGCCAAATTGCGGGCAATTTGAACAATGACAGTCTGTATACTAAATCCTTCGGTCATTGCTAGTCTGTCCAAGGTATCCATAGTTTCAGAAAATACAGCGTCTTGATAAACGGCATTCCCAGCAACAGAGGGATGTAGGATCTTTTGCAAAGCCCGTAGAATCTCCAATCTCTGATTTGAGTGGCCATTGCTTTGCGCAACAAGAGCCTCGAAGGCAAGACCGAAGAGAACAAAAAAGAACGCCACTGGTTCGTCGCGGTAATTGATATGATTTCCTTTTCCCTTCTTCTCCCCATTTACCTTAGGCTTATCGGCATCAGTTACTTCCTTTGGAGATTCGATTTTCCCATCAAGGGCATCAAAGACAAATTCGCTGTCTTTTTCGACTAGGCTGGCAATAGCATCAACTAGGCTTAACCAGGAATCTTGATAAAACTAATTGAAAATGTTTATCAGTGGCACAGCACGCGAAATTCTTGGTTGGGAATACATACTTTCAACAAAGTTTCTCGGTTCAAGGATGCATAGACGTCGTCCAAATTGTCAGAAGCGCTTGGCCCAAGTGCGATCGAAATTTCAGGTTCAAATCTCAGGCGTGCGAATTCTTGGAGGGAAGAAAGCCACAAGGGGGCAAGAATAGCAGTGTACGGTTGAACGATCTCAGCCAGGTAATTTTGGTCATTGCTGGCTATCTGTAACCTAGCCCACGCAGAGAATAAAGCTAACTTCACCATGACACGTGCATTGGAGTTTAGCCCCTTGAGATCGCCAATCTCTCTGATTTCTGATTTTTCTATAGATTGGAGGGATTAGTAAAAGGTGAAATGTAAATCTGGGGAGAGTACATACTCGCAAAGTTTTCCAGCCCAACAACTAGCAGCTTGAAAATGCGACCCATCCTATCTACGTTAGTTACAATCCCTGTGCCAACAAAAGTTGCGCAAACATTGATAGCTTCCGAAGCCAGCTCGCAGGATGAATCCGCAGCGAAGGCGGGGGTTAGCGCGGAGCTAATTTGAGCTTGATATTGCTCCAGGAGTGACACTTCTGAAAAATCAGGATCTGGGGTTTTCCCGAACATCTAAATAATTTTCAGTTTCAACAGATCCCTTCTGAGATGGTAAATTGACAATTACGAACCTTTAATACCTGATCAATTACCTTCAAACCCCAAATCCGAAGTTCAATTACCTGGGCAGTCGATGCAGAAAATGCCATTCGAATAATATCGCCAATCCTCTCTTGTAATGCCATTTCCGCAGGTATGGTCTGATCAGGCAATAATTCTTTGCTGACCATTGACAAAAGTTCGCTTAGACAACTCATGACGAAACTTCTTGTTTGCCATTTCAGCAGCTCTTGGCCAGCGGTGGACTTATTGACGGGTTCGCCATGGTCGCCTACAACTGCAGTGGCAAATCCTGCTATTTCGTCATCTGGGATATCATGAGGAGCGGCAGTATTTACAGTTGTGGGTGCAGGCGCATCATCAACTTTGGATCGGGTCTTCATAAGAACTTTTTGACACCGCTGTATCCAATTATCGGTATCTGTAAGTCCAGTTTGTTGCAACCAGTTACGGATAATGTTTTTGAGAACCTCACTATCCGACGCACTGTCAAAAGCAAGCCATAATTCATCCTCAAGACCAGGAGATGCAGTTCTAGTGACCAAATCGGCATCCCTCTTCATCAAGTTATTGAAACCCCGAATAGCAGCATCCCGGATCAGCGCATTCTTTGATCCTAGTTCCTGCTGAAGCCACCGAACATATGCAGAGAAGTCCATGTGGTTCGGAGCGTATAAAGAGAGGTGATCCAAGCACTTTGAGCTCTCCGCAACCAGAGCCGTAGATTTCTCTAACTGAAATTCCTTCACGAGAGTGAAAACCAGTTCCCGAGTTTTTGAAATATCCCGTAGATCAGGACCAAGGACATTGATAAGCGACTCAACACATCTGCCGATAGCTACAGTTGATGGAAACGCGACCTCGAGGTTGGATGTTGCCAAAGACGAAGCCTCCTCATTGTGGCTGTCTGATATATATAACCTCGCCAGCATGCCGAGAGAACTTGATACATAGGCAGAGAAGGTCAGCCCAGCGGACCATGCCACTTTTCCTAGCCCTTCAAGGGCCCAGAAATGCACCACAGGGTGAGGGTCGCTGCAAAGCGACATGAGGACACCGACAATAGTCTGCAAATGGAAACCAGCCGCTATACCACCGACTTGAGAGTGAATGCAACCTAGAGCAATCGCGCATCCAGCACGGGTTCCAGGATCACGATTTTCCACGATCGAATCGACTAGAGAATTGATCTGATTACTAGTGAATGAGTTTCCGGATAAATTGCATAAACGACCCAACGCTTCGCACCCTATACACCGCACAATTGGATCAGGATGAGTAGTGAAAGTCTACCTGTTGTAAGCATGTGGAAACGATTATGGGAGGAGACGAGGTTTACCTGTATAAGCTCTTGCATAACCTTTTCTGTTGCAGGGTATTTTAGGCTTCCTGGAGCGGATCGGGTCTCATTAAGTGCAACTTTAAGAGTAAAAAGTAGAGCTACAGCAATATTAACTGTCATAGCTGACTTGCGTCCTGGATTGCGGTTGAGACTTTGGGCGGAGAGTAAGGCCGCTATTTGCTCCAAACTGCTTTCCTGGACTTTCGGGGACTGCAACGGCAGAGCCGTTGCGAATAGAGCGATGGCTGCATTCACGACTTCAGTGTCTGGTGGGTCGGTATACATGCCATTTTTTCGATCAGTAACAGCATATAAGAGTACAGAGTCGTGTTCCATCGCTTGACATGTTGGGGACATTAACTAAATTTGAGAGTTAGAGTTCGTACTTACAACGGCATTCAAACTGAAAACTTACCAGATTGTCTATTGTTTGGTCCGATGACTCCATCGCCATCCAACCATGAGAGCTGCCCCCTTTATGATGCCCTGAGAGGGTCGCGACGGCAAACTCGTGTGCTAGGCCAGTAACTCCAAAACCAAAATTGTCATCAAGATCCCAAAGATTGTCGAAATGAGTAGTTGAAGTAGCGATAGATGTATCAAACGGGTTTGCTGAAATAACGTCTGGATCGGCGAAAGACGAGATTGCCAGACCTAAGATATTTGATAGTGAAAGGACCTCTGAATTTACATGTTCCAGTTTGATTAATTTCGAAAAGCATTGCAATACACGTCGACGAATCATGGTAGCAAAGTCTTTTAGTTGTAGCGAGGGTGATAATCGTTGAGATATGTCCTCCGCAGATTTGAGTTTCGGAAGGCTGTCTAAAAACATAACAGTGTTCTGTAGCATCGTAGCAATGCGCCTTGACCCATCCGCAGTAACGAGTTTGCTATTAAATTCTAAAAAAACATAGATCGAGCTAAGAGCGCATTCCCGAACATGGGCCAAAAAACTCATCTCTAGAGTACCACGTTGTGCTAGATTATCTTTAGGCAGAGGTTTTGGAAGAGCATTTTTCCATAGCAGGAGGAGCTGGTTGAGATGTATTTTAGTAAAGCTAGGGCCTAGGGGCATCAAGCCGCCAATTAAAACCCAAGCTATCTGAATCTGCGTGCTTGCAATCCTCAGTTCCGAGCTGCCACTTGATTTCAATAGATCTGTGGCTCGCGATAGGACCTGGGCGTACACATCGACTGAACCATAAAGTGGTTGGAGACGAGATGTGCTTAACATCGCCGCAAGCCCGTGGGCATATCCAAGACATCGTCGTGTGGACTGCCGTGGAGTGGACAGTTGGCCAAGCTCCCTGTTAAGGCTATTCATGCAGACTGTTACACAGGAGAGAAGCTGCTGAGGGCATGCAAGTACAAAGTTGCGCAGACACTGGGTAGTGTGTATCTGAACGGTATAACCGGGGTGTTGGAGGACTTGGAGGAGTGCGTCTCGACAGCTGTCCCCAATCACCGAAAGTGCTGAGCCTAAGGATGATATGATAGAAGACAATGCACTTAGAGTGCTTGTTAACGTATGTTTGCTAGGCTCAGGTCGTTCCTGGACTACTTGTGGATAATCCTTAAGCACGCCATTAATCAGCCACTTTGCGGCGTTGAGTTGACTATTCTCGCGAAGGATTTCACGGCCAACGGTATCCTCCAAGAGATTCTTTACATATTTACTAGTCATAAGGAGACGATAGCGATTATAATTAATGGTTGGGTGATTCAGGAGAGTGACGAGAAAGTGACCAGCAATTTCGGTATAATGTTCTGCAACAAGGTTGTCTCCAATATTTCTCAGGATCTGTTTATAGCACACGGCAATTCCTGCCCTAGCTCGATTACCTGTTGAACTTCGGCAATATTGAGTTGAAAGTTGTTTCAAGAGGTCAGAAAGTTGAAATGAAAGGTGAACGTCCGCTTTTCGACTTGAAGGGGACCGCGATCTGTCTGGTGCCTCATCATTATCAGCAGGAGTTGGTTTCTTTTTAGGTTGCTTCTTGGGCCGTCGAATGGTCGGCACATTCTGTGCTTGACGTCCGTGGGCCCAAGCTTTAATGAGAAAGGCAGCAAGACAAGAGGCGGCCGCATGCCTTACAGAAGGGCTAGGACTCTCGATGACTTTCCAAATCGTAACTTTCAGACCCTCAAAATCACTCAGTGTGCCAAAATAAGGAGTGGTTTTAATTAACTGTTCAAGGCAATAGCAGGCGCCAGCTTGCACAGCGATGGCCTTGTCGTTCGTGGCCGCATGTCGAGAATGTTTCCAGATATCTTTCGCTGTCGACTCAACCAAGGGAGAACCAATTCCCGCAATGACTTTTTTCAAGGCAGTATATAGCGAACTCCTTAATCCAGCATGATTTTGGGCGGACTTAAAGAGTTTCAACAACGCGGAGCAGACGACATTCGACTGGGTAAAAAGACTGTCACCAGCACCCGTATATATGTCCCCTATCGCAACGGCGGCTGCATACTTCGTCTTCAGTTCCGCGTCATTCTTCCCAGCATTGAGTATCCCCAAGAGTTGTGTCACCGTGTCGTAGAGTGTAGTTCGGTCCCCTTTGCTGAAGATAGCACTGAAACATCGGCCAACATTGTTTCGTATAACTCTAGTAGGGCTAGGTGACGAAAGTTTTAAAATTTTAAATAATTCTTGAATAATAAATCGTTGTTGAGAGATCAGTCCCGTCTTATCAAGCGTTGCGGTATACTGAACGAGGTCTGCGGTGAACGTAAGGAGATATAACTCTTGCTGTTCGGAGGGGAGAGCATGGAGCTTGGAAACGTCTAGTTCGGTGCAGGATACCGTCGTGTCTAGCGCAGCAGATGGAGCAGCAGCGGTTTCGGTAGCCGACATTGATTCCGAACCCTCATAGGAATGCGTCGAGATGTCTTTGCAATTTGCCGCGAGGTGCAGGTTTCGAGTACTGTGCGAAGGGGGTTGTCGTTTGTCTGATATATATATACTTTCCACACATGTTAACAGGATGCCCGGATCAACTTTCGGGCCGACGTGGTACCCGGAGCCACAATTGAAGACTACATCAATTCAATGAGGAACTTCGCAGCAAAAACTACAATCCGCAATCTGCCCGGGGATGCTGATATAACTTCTCCGGTTGATCCCATCGTCCTTTGGTTTCTCTATTCTAGTTGGTCTCATGGCATCTGCATTTGGATTAATGTTTTTGGGAAGGCCTCGAGCCGTTCGCCCTTGGATGTGTGAAAACTGTCGGTACCTTAGTTCATCTGCAATAGCACAGGCTGGTCATAGCCGATGGTCCACGATTAAACATGACAAGGGCAAAAACGATGCTGCAAAGAGTAAAGAACGAGTCTTATATGCTAGAGATATAATAAATGCATCAAAATGTGAGTGTATTTCTCAATGTGGTTAGTTTCTTCTCCTTTTTATGTTGACAGTCCTTTACACAGTATTTGGACCTGATCCAAGCTTGAATCCGCGCCTTGCCTTAGTAATCGCCAAAGCAAAACGAAGTGGGATGTCTAAGAGTACAATTGAAGCTGCCATTGCGCGGGGTCAGGGTGTATCATCTACGGGGGCAGCTCTGGAGTCTGTAACTATTGAAGCACTTCTTCCCGGGTCAGTTGCTGTCGTAATTGAATGTATGACGGATCAAAAGGCACGAACACTACAGGATCTGCGTTTTCTAATTAAACATCACGGAGGAACGGTTACGCCTACAAGCTATCTTTTTGAGAAGAAGGGCAGGATCGTTTTCGAGAAAGTGGAAGGTCTGAATGTGGACGATTATCTGGAGCAAGCCATCGATGCAGGCGCCATTGATGTGGATACTGACGACCAAGGCCGTCTCAGAGTATTCACGGAACACACAGATACAAAGGCCGTTGGTGATAAACTTTCTGTCACGACTGGTTTGAAAATCGAGACTTCGGACATTATTTGGGACCCATATAGGGATACAATTGTGAAATTGGAATCGGAAGAAGATGCACATAAAATCGAAGAGATCCTCAATGCAATTCGCGAGGATTCCAGCGTCCAGGATATATACACCAACTCAACAATGACATAGCAAAAATAAAAAAGGCGGGGTGGGGGAGGATATGTGTTGCGGAAACGATAGCCCTTGATGTTTTTGTGCGTCTGGTACACTACTTCCGCAATGCCTTCATTGTACTCCGCATAAGATTTCCAACACCATCCGCTCCCATTTCGTCCAGCCACTCCAGCATCCGTAGCCTATATTCCTGCCAGTTTATCTTTATCCCCCCATCTTTATCCAGCGCAGCTAGTCCCTTTTGTGTGACAGGCCTTGTCAATCTCACAGCCAGGGATTTCCCTTCACTTTCTGACAGCTCTTCTTCAATTCTTCCAAAGCACGCTGATGAGGCTCTGCAAAGTGCAACGTTTTGGCTCAATGAAAAGACAGAGGAGAGTTGATATTTGTGCTTTTCGCCACCCCTATCATGCCCCGGCCTTTCACTCAACGCCAGCAGATATTGCGAGAGCTCCGCTACGGTGGCGGTTGGAACGAGGCAACCCAAAGCGTTGGGATCTTCCGAGTTTAGGCCTCTGTTTCGCCAGAGGAGGTTGCAGATATCCATCACGTAGCCGTTAAACCGAGAAACCATCTCTATTGGATATGATTGATCGGATGATCCTTGATTCTGCAGCGTCGTTGATGTTAGCGAATTTTCGAAGGCAGATTTATATGCGGCCAATATGGAACATAGTGTCGAGATATGGCTTAGTGTTGGTGTGAACGAAAGGAAATATATCATCTGCATTTGCGGAACAGTGATGCGGATGTTACAATTCGTGGGTGCATGGCTGAAAAGCCCTGCAAGACCTGCATAAAATTGAAGAACGGCTAATGTACCGGATCGCATCTGCATAGTTCCATCACTTTTAGGTCGCTGAGGGCTCTCGAGTATAGTTAGAGCAAGTAGTTCTGCCCTTCCAATGACTTCCGGTAGAGGGGGAGTAGGGAATGACGGAGAGGGGGTGGCGCGTATTATAGCACCCCAATGTTGGATTAGTGACGAATAATATTGAAGTATTAGAATTTTTGAGGCCAGCTTTTCATTTATAATAGCGTTTTCCAGTGGGGTGAAGTAGTTCTCACGAAGCATGTCATAGTTTTGTAAGGGTATGTACTCTAGGAGCCCAAGAATAGCACTTCGACTATCATGACCATTCCAGGAGATTAGATAGTTGCGTAGAAACTTGTCCACGGCTTGAGGCATGCTCTACAGAGAATGACAGTCAATAAAACATTGTCACTTGAGCAAACATACCCAGGAAAAACAGCACCTACCTTCGTAAAACGTACAAAGCCAACCAGAACATCAAGAACATATTCCAAATGTCCCGTATCATCACTTGCCTCATATCCCTCCTTCCCCGCCCGTATTCTATCTAGCTCATCCTCAAAAAAGCTATCCAACCAGCTTTCCAGCCTCCGCATTGCCTCCTCGTTTCTTACAAGTAGCAAGAATTTCTGTGCCATGGGGTCCACTAATGCCGCAGCAACCTGATTCGGCAGTTCAATCCTATCCAGTTTCTGAATGAAATCATTCGCATTCCTCAGTTCCTCCAGCGACGTGAAATTTTGCCTGACACGGGACGTCTGAACGGCAGGTATGACAACCTCAATTCGACTCCTTTTCACCTTCCCGCGCCGCACAACTTGAAACGTCTGTGGAGCGCTGCTGTCATTTTTCCGTGAAAGTCCCGCGGCAGCATTCATTTCCTGAATATGTCTCATCTGCTTAACCCACTCAGGGTCAGGATGCTTGAAGAAGTAAGTTGGGCGTCCCACCGATGCGTAGGCATCCCCCACGATGATGTCAGGATAATAGCTCTTGAAAACTTTCAGCAGCCCCAGGAGTTCCCTTTCCTCGCCCCCGGTTTTCCGCATGAGTTCCATGATCGCCTGGATGCGGAATGGTCTGATATGTTTCCTGCGCGTTATTAACGAGAGGAGATGGCATAGTGACCGGCGCAGACTGATCATGTCCAGGAAATTGAACAAAACAGCATAGAGTCTCGATAGATACGATTGATCTTCCATGTCCTCGTAGACCAAGATGAGCCATCTCAGGAGCAATGCCTGGGTTGTTGGTGATGGCTTGCTTTTGCCGGGTCCAAAACAGCTGATGACTTTTGAGACAGTGCCAGGCATAACACGCTCAGCTGGATAAAGATTTTTTATCAATGTGGTTACGGTGGTTTGGTCTAAGTGTTTAGACTTTGAGATGATGGTAATCAGGCGGTCTAAAAGTCGGACTGGAATGCCTGACTCATACGCATTGGACGCGATGGTTTTCGCGAGGTCAGCGACGTTTGTGTGCCGCTGTTTCGCGGGAATGGAGGCAACTGCATGTACGTATGTGTTAATTGACTGTTTTGATGTATATCATATGAAAGGGATGCAAGTATCGCTACCATTTTCCAGCTGCTCAATTGCGTCTTCCATGTCTTGTGACGCAAATTCGGTCCCTGTTTGGTTGAATAAGTTAGATGTTGAAGCACAAAATTCAACTAGGATTTCAGATGAATTGTACCCCGCTGTACTTCTCGCACCATCATCTCTCTCTATGTGCTTTATGGCTCAGATTGAAACGGAAAATTGCCTCCTGGGGCTGAGAGGTGCTTTTCCAAGGTCCCATACAACTTCATACAGTCTCACGAGTCAGGGAGAAAGAGAAGAAGAATATACGAGTTTGGTGGACAAGAGCTACCTTGTAGATTTGTGACTTTATATTTTGGAAAAGAAAATTGTAATTGTGGAGACGAATTCATCGCCATTGGAACTGGCATAACATTAATTAAGTTACGTTCAGAGTTTTGGATTTTGCGACGCGGTTAAATAACTAACGCGTCAAAACGTTTGGTCGACATGGGGAAGCAAGCTGTCAACCAAAGCCCAAATATTAGAAGGCCCGGAATTGTTCAGTATGGTCGCATTGGTCGGGAGAATCTCTGAATATAAGATATCATCCAAACTGAAATTTATGTAAGTCTTGAAACTGGCATCTACATCTTGAATTGAAAACTGTCATGTTGAGAACACAGTATCACATGTTTGGACATTGTCAGATTTAGAATTTAACATATATACACATATCCTTTGGAAACGCTATATCTGCTGAAGAGTAGAAAATTAAGAGTAATAACCGTGCCACGCGCACTCACTACCTCCCATTAGTGAGTGCGCCCCACCGTAAAGAAAATATCACTGTAACGAAAATCTTCTAGGATCACCAATCTTCAAAAATTAATTAATGGTCAACACCATGCCTATCTATAATATAAAGATTATCTATATACTCATTAGAGCGTGCAGAATCTCTAATAGATTGAGATTCATTAATAACATCATGTTGTGATTAGCTGGCATTTGATTTAAGGACTTTGATCTCAACTGACTATAGGGCTCTATTCCTCTCTTTTATTGATTTCTTTTTCTTACAATGCTTGATCTTGTGATTGACATCCTTGATAGTAAAGACTCCTCCTATCTGCACCTGCCTACAGCTGTTTTTGACAATCTGATGTCTATTCATCAAATAATGAGCAGATAACTCATTCTCTCAATATGCATTCAATTTTGTCTGCATCAGACTCCCCTTGAAGATCTTATCCAATTGCTAGGTCAGATCAAGTGTCAGAGTGTTTTTCATCTCTTGTATAATCTTATCTGCTGCTTCAATTTGACAATGTAGTTTTATGACTGTATTTAGAGATGTCGACTAAGAAGATACAGTAAAGAATCAGATCTCAGAAGATGAAGTAAAACTAGAGCATTCTTCATCATCATCAACATAAACAAGCAGCTCTGGGCTGTCATCTATATTATGTTGTCTCAAGCATTGAAAAATTACTTCTTGTTTGATTGAATAGATTTCACAGTTGGCAAATCCAGCTCTGATAATAGCAGGTTTGAAGATTTGATGATGAACACTTTCTAGATTAGCAAGAAATTAAATGACCTCTGATTTCTATTCAATAGAAATATATCTGTTAGATATATTAATATCATAAGCGCTCTCTTTTATTATATCATAAAGCTCCTGCCAATGATTTTTGCTCCGGCAATACTATAGCGAATCTACTTCCGTTTCCGCGCAGACTGCTTTGTCTTGGTTCCGGAAGCACTCGCCTCAGGCTTCGGTTCAGGGGAGTCAGGGCCATCCAGTGATTTGGGTTGCTGGGTGGTTTCGACTTCTTCGACTTCATCTTCTTCACCTCCTTGTCCGAACTCGTTGACTCGCTTAGGGTCAACCTTGTATTTGTAGCTTTGATACAACCAGATGAAAAAGATAACATCGTCTCTTAGAGTGGCGAGTCTATGGAGGATAGGCATTTTTATGGTAAATGCGAAAAGATCATCGATAAAGGTATTGAGGAATTTATAAGTTAAGGCTTTTCCCGGCATATGCGCGACGGACTACGGAAAGGATGTTAGCAGGAGAAAATACGATTTATCTTTCATCGAATGCGTAGCATAAGGATTCTTACCTTCAATCGGTAATTGATGTAAAGACTAGGCACCATCATGAGGAAACCGTAGGCGTAGACACTGCCGACCAAGGTTTCGATAACAAAAGAGTACCATGACTTATGCTCTATGTAGATGAGGCTGTAAATAGCGTATGCAGCCAGTAACGGGACCGCGAGAATATAAAGGTACTTGAAAGCGATTTCATCATACTCCTTGGTCTTCTGTTCAGTTTCGCTGAGCTTATGTTTGTCCTCAAAGACAATAACATAAGGCGAGAAGGAAAACGATGATCCTGGTGATGGACGGCGAATTCGCACATCGACGGTTTTCGTGATCTTCCACGCTTCCAGGATAATTCCAAAACCTTGACCACCGAGAATCATCCATGAAGTGCCCTCGCTGTTATCTAGCAGGTACAGGAAGATGACAGTTTGCATGAAGACGTTCCCGAGAATGGTCCGAACAGATGTGCCTACAACGTCCTTCTTTTTACGCCAATGGGACTAATCTGAGGTCAGCATGGCATCGCTAGTATAATATGATGTGCCTGACAAGGAATTCACTTACAATATCGTTCTTGAATGCCAATGCTTCGAAAAGCATATGGAGGACGCTGACAATAAATGTAGTAGCCAACAGGTAACTATTCGTGTCCAACAAGATCTCCTTGAAAGTTTCAAACTCAGTTCCATCACCGCCTGCAGGCAGGGGGCCATCTGTTGCAGCTTGTCTCTGATTCTGCTTTACATTCTCGTCGATATTTGACAACAAGCTAAATTTCCAATTCTTCATATTGTTCAGCGTTATATGGATGGGTAACGTTTCAACAGTGGAGTTTAGTTCGGTCATATGGCTCTTCAATTGCCAGAACGTATTGACAAATAGGATGGGATAGTACCATCCGTTCTGACCGGTAGCATCTCTCGCGCCAGTTCTTTCCAACTGCAGATACTGCCGTGACGCTGGAGCCATGGTAGGAAAGTTGATAATCCCGGTATCCGGTATGACGGAAAGGGTGAAGTTGGGATGATAAAACGATCCTATTTGTGTCACTCGCGGAACTTCTTCGGCCTCATCCGTTCCACCTCCGCTAAGGAGATTCTTGAGCTTTTTGACCTTCTTTTTGGGGAGATATTGGTTCAGAGGTCGATGGAAATACACAGCGTTATCCGAGCTATAACCCTTATCGTTTGGATACAGCGGGTTGCCAGTGAGTGACATAAAGAAATGCGCCCAGAGTGTGCCATTTTGCTGGACCTCCTTGGGCACTTTGAAACTTGTCGAGATTTCCCTGTTCGCTTCCCAGTCACCGATAGTGAAGTTTCTCTCCTCGAGCACCTTCGAATCTGCTGGGACAGCATCTAGTGATGGAATATGGGTATAGGGTGAGACATAGACAGCAATGTCTACGGAGCTGTCCATAGGCCATATGGGTGCGACCTGATAAGGGATGTCCACGACATTGGCAATGGTATGGATATTAGGCCGGTCTGTGAAAGCTGGAATGGATACCTGCTGTTGGGCTGGACCAGAACCACTCTGTGAGGACTTCGACCCAAATATCTGCGTAACAAAGAATTGGGTTGCACCAAAAATCGCCAGGCCTTGAAAAACAGACCTGATCAACGACTGTGTTGCGTGGTCAGCTCTGCGAGCTGAACAATATGGTTTGGACGGGAGAAGAGAATACTTACACCTGAGCCCTGATCTTCTTGTTGTTGCCCACGGCCCGACATATTGGAACTGCTGGACAATATACCGAGATACCAGGTATGATGGTCGATTGCAAAGAAAAAGGCCCGGGAGTAGTCCGGGCCTTTTAAATGAAGGGCGCAACATGCAAGGGTTGAGACGGGGACGAGCAGACGGCGCGTCTGCGATTAGTCATCAATCTACCACCTCATCCCAAGAAAGGTTAAAGATGCCATACAAATGCCCTTTACATATCGTGGTTCTCCTTTAACAACAAGAATGAATATTTTACTCCATAACTATTTAAGAATTCTATATCTTTGTTACTCTGGGAACTTTGCAGTGGGCCGCATATCCTGTTCGCCGTGAGCCTCCGTTTGCTCCTCATTGATCTCAGCAGCACAGAACGATATGGCCAATAGGGTTGCGGAGTTGCCTTTCTGCATGATATACAAATGATGGAGAACTCCATGTCTCCAGGACCCCTGCCTTCTTATTTTCCTGCTCACGATGGGCCACGGGTATGGGTTGTGTCAGCGGGTAGCTCACCCATTGGTATCTCGCTGGCTCGCCAGCTAATCGCTCATGGTGACATTGTCATAGCTGGCATTTCGGGATTGGACCCTGAGCAGGGAGACCCCCGTAGCGCTGATTTTAAAGCGTTTTTGGATGAACTGTCTTTCCACAATCCAAAATTGAGGGAGCGGATGAAACCTGTGGTTGTTGACATCAGGTCTGAGTCCCCAAATTATTAACAGGAGGTTGAAGAAGGACGCTGCTTTCCCTCCTGTATGGTGGAAAAGGGGGCCTACTGTAATAGAAGGCTTGGCTGATCTATTATGGTCAAATTTGCTTGCAGAATGATGAACGAGTGTCAGGCAATCATCGCAGAAGCTATCAGCGCCTTTGGAAGAGTAGACGTTTTGATCTGCTGCTCGAGCCAAGGTAGGTTAGTAGCTCCTAGCCTTCTATGTTCAACATTTATTTTGATTTGAAAATGCTTCCTTCCCCCCCCCCCCCCCCCCCCCACTTTTTTTTTCTTTCTATTCTTTTCTTTTATTTTTTGTCACCATCACTGCCATTTACATATCGAGCTAACATAAGATTATATCGACAGCAATAATTGGTACTGTGGAGGAACTTGCTGCATCAGAACGGACTCAGCGTCTAGTCAAAGACCAATTCGAAACAAATTACTTTGGACCCGTGAATCTGATTAAGGCTGTCTTACCGCAGCTCAGGAGGCAGAAATTCGGCCATATTATAGTTGTTGGCGGCATCAGTAGGTTGAACTACAGTTGTAGGTGTATAAGCCCTTGTCTGATCTTTATACCTAGCCGGTCATATAGGTACCCCTGGATTAGGGGTTTACTGTGCGGCAGGTTGGGCTCTAGAAGGATTTTGCGACGTACGTATTCCATTAGAGCTCTGAGTGTCACATCTCATACACCCAGTGAATGGCAAGATTGATGGAAAACTGCGAAAATAGTAGACGCCCAAATGAAGATATAGAAGGAGAAGTCTAATGAAAATAACAGAGCCTCGCTTATGAAATCGCCCCTTTTAACATCCGCCTCACAATCCTCCAATGTAGCATCGAAATTGGGATCCTCACAAATCTTATCACCAGTGTCCCACCAATTCTCCCCGCCTACTCCCCTTCCACAAACCATGCCCCCCTATTCCGCAACATCATGAATGGCCTTCTCTCTCGTCTCCCAAATTTCCGACAGCAGTATGGACAGTCCCTGGAACCAACGCAGACGGTTGCCTTCTGCTCCCCAACCTCACCGGCAGTTTCCACCACCTCATCAACAAACACAAATGCTGACACTAATCCTAACGCCTACGCAACCTCAGACACAAGTACAGACAACAACCCTGATCCAGGCCAACAAGCAGAGGAGGCAGCTGGTGATGATGAGGAACTCACTGGCTCCCATCAGCCCCTCTCCGCACCAACAGTAGTATCGCTATATCCACCTCTAAGCCCCCTACATTTGGACGTGTTGATGTCGGAAACCATACATGCTATCACTGCCATTGGCGGGCATGAGAATCCGCCAGCTAGACATATTGTGGGCGCAGAGGGGAGTGCAGCGGTCAAAGAGAAGTTGAAGACGGTGACAGAGGAGTTGGAGGATTTCATCGACTGTAGCAGTGCGGTGGATATTCATTATAATTCTGATGTTGGGGGTGGAAGTGGGAGTACTATTGGTAGGGGAGGAAAAGATAGTACGGAGGAAGGGGGGTTTGAATTTTTATGAATATACGTTTATATGTTTTATAGGTATTCTTTTCGTTGTCATTATACAGTGAGATAACTAGGTGTACATATATATGTCCACATATCCGTGTGGTTGTTTGGAATCGAAGGGGAAATGTGGGTACGCTATGCTGTTCATGATGGGTTACGATTACTTTAAAAAATGGTGCCAAATCAGAGCAGTAGGCAAATTTTTCATTATATCTTGATAATCTCTTTGCAGGTGATAGTTATATTGTAGCAAAGTATCGACAAAGTTGGTGTTTTCAAACGCAGGTTCATCTCTTATTTGTGTACCATTTTGTTAAATATAAGAAGATAAGAAGTGCACAGCGTGTCCAATTCTATCTAGACTATATTTTGAATATTATATCCTAGATCTTGAGATAGTTAAGATAGCACAAAATAGAAATGGAAAAATAAAATTGAAAGTAACTGGAGAGGGCACCAGCCAGTAATCTACCTTCCTGCTAAATTTCGTAGTTGAAGAAGAAAAGGGAAAAAAAAAAATAAAAATAAAAAGAAAGGAAAGGAAAGGAAAGGAAAAGAAAAGAAAGGCAAAAAGAAAAGAAAAAGAAAAAAGCGTACTGAGGGTGGAACGGAGCGGAACAGGCGATGAGGGTTAAGGAGTCGTATTTTAGATCATCTTCGATCCCAAGACTAAAATTACGCAAGTCATCGTTCAAAATGAAAGATCTCGAGTAAGACAACCCGCGCACAGAAAAGCGCCATATGCTGCTGTCAAATCAGAAATCGACAAAGGGAAATCCTTGTGATAAACCGGAAGCAACGAATTCGTCGGACATCCAAAAGAGACCGACGTTCTCTTCTCCAAATCCCTTTAATCATTTCTGTCTGACAAACCAAGTCTGTCTGCATTCCCACAAGCTGCCCATATCCTGGTTATCTCTATAACAACGAAACTCCTTCCACGCATTTCCATTGGGCGGCTCAGTGATTCGGCCATCGATTTCGAGGATTTTGTTGGCTAGGCCACCCGGACCGGTGACACCGCTGAAAGTTATGTCTTTGGGAATAGTTTCTTTCGTTGGTTGTTCCGCTGAGGGCTCTGGCACATTTTCAGATGTGGGTTGAACCATAGTATCGTCATCTCTCTGGTTTGCTGTCTGCTCAGCAGCAGGTCCTGCAGTGGCTTCTGTTTCCATTGTAGTGCCATTGGCAGCTGCGTTTCCACGAGTGATTCCAGCAGCCTGAGTCTCCAGGCAAGCCTGCTGGTTGGTGGTGACAACATCTGCACTGGCAGTGGCAGCTTTTGTATCAGGCTCAGAAGCATCAGGACCATTGACCGATACCGGCTCCTTCGACTGTGAATAATTGGAACAACAGGCACTTGCAGTTGCCTCCAATGTTGTGTCCATTGGTACGTCTTCATTCATTTGCCCAGGTGCATCAGCGCCGCTGTCGCCTATAACTGCTCCAAGAAGGCCAGGTTGGCCTTTCATGTGTGCTGAAGATAGTTCGGACTCAGAATCAGCGGAGATCTCAGTGATTCCGCTGCGGGAGTTACACTTGTGGTTATCGACGTTCATAGGTTCCGGCACAGCAGCGGATACGCTGGCAGGGCCTATATGCTGCGTAGATTCAGTGGCGGCTTGGTTGCCAGATACGTCAGCCTGACGATCCATCACTGAGGCCGCTGATCTATTGGTAATTGTGCCATCAACTTGTGGATTGAACGTGTTCCTTGAGGGATCAGGGCTTGAAGTAGAGTGGATGGTTGGGTCAACTTCAACTTCCTGCTCCTCGGAAACTTGGTTAGAGGCTGAAGTGCTGTCCTTAACATCACCAGAGGTTGAAGCATTCGAGGCTTCCGCTTTCATGTCAGAGCAAACGGTGTCATCCCTATTCACGGGATCAACGTTATTAAATAGAAATACACGTTGACCCGGGGGAATAGCGAAAGTAAGAGAAGAGCCATCGCGGTCAATAACCTGTTTACCATGGTTAGTGGCAAACCCTAAAAGCCAACAGGAAATACAGTATCACCAACCCGGACCTCCTTTTCCAATAGAATTTTCTCTCCGCCTCTACCAAAGGCTCTTGAGTATCTCCACACGTCACCGACTCTCACCACACCATTCTCAACCAAAGTCCCCAGCTTCACTTTGCTACTCGCTCCGGCAATTACGGTGTAATCCAGTTTCTGCTTCTGCCCCCAAAACTCTTCAAACTGCTCCTCCTTGAACTTATCGAACATGCCCTGGGCTCTCTCCTCCATTGCCTCAGCTGCCTGCTGCTGCCATTCGGGATCATATCTGCCCGTTTGCAAGTCAATCTGGAATTGGCGAACAGCATCACGCCAGCTATTGGAATAGCGGACAAAGGATTCGGGAAGGGGAGGGATGACATAGTTTTCAGGGTCCTGCCCGTCTTTAGGAATTGGTGTAACAGCATGCCGCTGCATGTCATCTGGAAGTAAAGCTATAATCTCTTTCTTCTCATCCTCATCAAGACAGGTCCATGCCTTGGGATTGGCTAGGAGTTTCTGAATATCATCCTGTCAGCCTTCTATCATCAATAATATTTAACATTGGGAATCTTAGTCACTTACCACGAGATCAACTCCGATAATGCGGGATTTGGTACTGGTGAGCAATAACTCTTCGTTCCAGGGATCTTTCTTAGAAGACCTAGCTGGGCCACGCCTGGAGGCAGCGGCCTTTTTGACACCGGCCTGGGTCATTTTGGGCTGCTTCGCGACGGCGGTCTTGGATTTGGAGGTCTTATTCGTAACATCATCTGATGGTCCTGTTGCACCCGAAGCACGACAGGTTGCGCACGGTCTTCAATATAGTCAGCTTTCGCCTAGAAAATGTAAGGGAAAGGCTGGACTTATAGAATAAAAAATAGAAATAGAATAATAATAGACATGCCTAGTCGTGGGTTTGCCGCTTTTCTCCGCCTTCTGTTTACGGGGCCGGCCCATCGCTGCTGTTGCTGACTCAGCCTAACGTTATCAAAGGAAGCTTCAAGCGAGATCTGGCTTGATAAACACAGCTAGACAAGGAGCTGTTCGTCTCTGCTGCTGTTATTTATTCTCAGACAGGGAGTCCACGATGCGATAAGAAGCTGATGACAAGTTAAAGAGAAAAGGAAACGGATTGTGTGCGAGGATGGTTGTATCAACTCAGATTACACGGCTGGATGGTGGGTTTTATCGACCAACCTTTGCTTATTGTGATAACACGGAGAGAGATATTGGCTGGTCCCTTGTATTAACAGATGCTTTGGGTGAATCTAGGCGTCCCGCTTGTGGCTTCTGTGGATGATGGGCAGGTGAGTGATGTCCCCGGTGATGCTGGTTGATGTTGCGCATTCATTACCTTTGCACACCTTTGCGACGGATTCTCCCCCTTTAGGAGAGGTGAAGTGAAAGGCGAAAGATTATTTGTCTAATTCGAAAATATATTTACTAGGGAGAGGCATTGTCCGAAATCAAATTGCATGCCAAAAAGATATGTCAACGATTGAACCGTAATTCGGAAACGCGAGCTACCATAGAATCTGGGCAACACAACCTCCAGTGAGTAGACGCGGTCCTCGCTACTTTAAGCTTCTAAATAGCCGCAGGAGCTCCAGTCGCTTATATATTCTCAATCTTATATGTATATAGTTATATTATCCAAGACGAAGTTTGCTTCCTCTGCATTACAGACAAATCATACCCGCGGAAACTAGCCTTTACTTATCTCGATGACCTGGCCACCGAATTCACAACCACCTACCCAGCTTCACAATACCTCTCCTCTAAGCTACCACCCTATGCCTTTCTTAATTTTGACAATTTTATTCAGCGAACAATGAAGACATATCAGGATAGTCGCACATCCCAGAACTTGGACAAGCTCAACGATGAGCTCAAAGATGTAACAAAGGTCATGACGAAGAATATCGAGGACCTCTTGTACCGGGGTGACAGCCTGGAGCGGATGGGAGAGATGTCCGGCAGGCTAAGAGAAGACAGTCGGAAGTACCGCAAGGCGGCAGTGCGGATAAATTGGGAGTTGCTTTTGAAACAGGTAGGTATCTGAAACTGGACTTTTAGTAGATCAAAGCACTGGTTTCTAATTGGCATCTTGTTGTAGTACGGGCCCTTTGCCGCTGTCGGGTTCATTATGTTTATATTGATCTGCTGGCGGTTTTTCTAAGTAGCGTCTCTCTTTTTAATTATAATGATATCAATTTTTACCCCATTGTCTTGTTTGAAATTGATCAGAGAGACCCCAGCATACCTTTATTCTCGACGTACTTTTTGAGGGCACTGTGATATCTTTCATACAGGCCATGGCCCTATGGCGATGGCAGATGAACTCAGTCAACTTCAACTACTGGGGGTGCCGTCCCACTATAGCAACGTCCAGGTACAATGATTTCCAGCGTGCAGGAGATTGCATTGCGCATCATTTCCTTGGTCACTCCTAATCCGAATTCGCAATGTAAGAACGATCACTTCAAATCTCATCCTCCTCTTCATCAAAATCATCATCTTTACCCATGTAATAAAGAATTCTCCCTCCCTCACCGGGTCCCTCTCCTTTCTGTGCATCGAAATAAGGTAGCACAACACCCTCCCTCTCCCTCCTTTGCCTTTCAGTGAGTCCCAACTCAAAGGTTGACTCCGGCTCCCAGCCCTCTGTCGCAACAACCTCCTGATCCTCCTTCCGTCGATACAGGGGATGATCGTCCAGCAGCATCACAATCTCCTTAACCTGCTGGCGATGGACCATGGACTCTGGTGGGAGATAATACCATTCCACAACCCCCCTACCGCTTTTACGTCGATGCTCCATTTCAATGACGAGGCCATTTCGATCATCGTCTGCGCCCTTGCCATGGTCGACGCCGCCAATGATGATACCGTCCGCCTCCTCCGCGAGACCGAAGGATGGGGCCATTAAGCTCCTGTCCCTCGCAGCCTTTTCAGCGAGGATGTGGCTCATGGAATGCACGCTGAGCACCGTGGTGGCGAGATATGTTAATAGAGATAGCGGTGATGGTGCGTAAGGTGTCTGATTCTGTGGACGTGTGGGGATATCTTGGTGGTATACGGCAATCAGTGACGTACACGAATTGCTCTGTGGGCTGGTAGGTGGAGGTCCGAGTAGAGAGCTCAGATATACTGCCAAGTTCAGCTGTTGTGTCCCGTCGCGTTTTCGGGATATCATTGAATTGACTGAATCGATAATTATAAGAGATCCTAAATGATGATATGAGCATGGGGCTGTTGATGGGGTGTTTGTAAAAGGGTCCACACACTTCTTGCGGAGGGAGAATTTTGTGATGGTGATGATGTTACGAGCACCTCTTTCACAATATCTGCCATGCTTTTTCGTCGAGTTGGGATAAATGTGTCGACACCATCTGGTTGGATTAGGGTGGAGAAGGATACAAATATAACATGGACTTTCGATAGCTGGAAGGTTGTATATTATGGTTAGTCCCGGCGATTTTCTTTCAAAATATCACAATAGACGCAGAATTTTTATCGTGTACATATATACTCCCAGAAGACGGAGGTATCCAATATTAACGGCAAATTGACTATAAAAGAGTTTGTGTATGCAATACTCTTCTTTTTCGAGGAATTATAAATAATAAATCGACGTTGAATATGAACCAAGAGACAAGAGAGAAATTTCCAACAGCAAAGGACTAAAATGAGTGTTGGATATTACCTTTGCCCTTCTGATATATTCTCGAATTAAGGGAGAGGCGGGTTGTTCTAGAGAATCTAAAACAAGTGTTAAAGGAGATGCGAAATCGCGCAAGCTAAGAAGTTTCGACATGAGCAAAATATTATGCGTGCGGCGGTGGGAGACATTTGTAGACGGCATTATCTCCACACAAATAGAATGGGAATCTTCAAAACCCCAAATATCTCAGATCTGACGTCCTTTTGTTGGTGCTTTATTTGATTACTTAGTTTTTTCCTTTGATGCAGATGTACTCCGTATCTCTTTCACTGTTCGTTTCCGAAATCGAAGGTTGGTTGATTGATATCAGCAGCAACAATGGCATAAACAGGCCACCGTAGTAAAGATTCAAGATTCAAGTTACCAGCCAGTTATTTTGACAAACCTTCAAGCTTTTGTTTAATAGAGCAACATATCATCATTTTCGTTTCGCGGGCAGACAGAAAACAGATCATGACTAAATCCCCTTACCTCCTAACTTAGTAACCTATTGGGAGTGGATTTACACTATCTAATTTGCCATAATTTTCCGTTTATCTACATTAAGATTTTGAGCTCCAGTTTTGTTCCATCCTCCTCACAACAACCATGGCTGAACCTCCAGCCAAACGCGCGAGAAGGACGGATAGCTCCACCATGTGGGAGATGAATGACACGAAATCCAGACCGAGTGATCGTACAGGCAAAGACATAGATGGTGATGCATCCAAACGAGAGCCACCTACTAAGGAAGATGCAAGACGGAGCAACGTGTTGTCCAGGGGGGACGAACGCCGGCATCGTTCCCGGTCCAGAGATAGGGACAGGGATGACAGGAGGCGTGACCAAAACAGATCGAGAGATAGGAGAGATAGGGAAAGGATTAGGGATAGAGAAAGGATAAGGGATCGGGATCGGGATCGGAGCGGAAGCAGAGATAGATACAGTCGACGGGGTATGGCTCATTTTTCTGCCTTGTTTGTTTCTCGTTTAAATACTGTCATGAACTTCGTATACTAACTACTATTTTCTGGCAGAGTATGGGAAATCTAGTCGGTTCCGCGACCGTGGCCGTGATAGATCCCCATCGCGATCCCCATCGCGATCACTCTCGCCGGCACGGAATGGTACTACTTCCAGATCTCGAAGATCACGGTCACCACCGCCCCCGCGGGGCGTAAAATCTGATAGACGAGATACACGCGAACCGGGGAAGGTGAACGCGGGTCCGGGGGTTAACGGGGTGGCTTCTGAATCGAAACGACTAAGTTCTATCAAATCCCAATCCCGAGCCGTGGAGGACAGTATGGATATCGATATTGATGGTGGGGATACCGATGAACTAGATCAGCTGATGCGGAAGACGATGGGGTTTACGACGTTCCGAAGTACGCAGAATACGAAGGTACCTGGGAATAATATCTACGGGGTTCGTAAGGAGAAGAAGACGGAGTACAGACAGTATATGAACCGACAGGGAGGTTTCAATAGGCCTTTGAGCCCGACGCGATGAGTAGGACATGCGTTTTAAAGGGGGTTGGTTTGTTTTATTTATATTAACAATACATCTTCTGAAGCGTTTTCGAGCGAGTTCATTCCATGTTTTTCAATATCATTTTTGTCACTCTTCCTACGTTACGTGTTTCTCTGTGTTTCTTCAGGTTGTTGTGATCATTTTTCTGGATACAGGCGTTGATATATTGACTCTTAGCTTCGGCATCAATCTCATCCAGGACTTGGATATTCTCGTTCCCATTCTCTTTCTTTCCACACCCATGTATCCATGTATGATAGGTGGTATAGGTAGTACTCAGAAAAAAGATCGTAAATCCCAATCTTGGATGTCTGTCATTGGAGATTTGTTATTCTTTGTTAAATCCGACCAATTCTATAATATCCCGTTTTGAGGTGACGTAACATGCCCTCCTGCCTTTGCAGCATTTAGAGCACGAAACATCGGAGGAACCATTCAAAACTACGCGTTCCACATCAGATATTCTCACTGTATATATCTTAACCAAATACCAATCACTCAAGTCCAATATCATTTGGGCAGCATCTCGCTGCGTTATGGGGGCCCAGGAGAGGCACATCATTGTGATAGGTAACTTGACCTAATCAACCCCTAACCTACTCGCCCCCTTCCCCAACATCATCTCCCGCAGTAAAATGGACCGCTTAAATAACACCAACTTCACATAGGGGGAGGAATAATTGGTTGCTCAACAGCCTATTTCCTAACGCGACATCCATCCTATGACCCGTTGCGACATAAGATTACAATTCTGGAAGCGACGGAGATTGCGGGTGGGGCCTCTGGCAAGGCGGGTGGGCTCCTCGCACTCTGGGCCTATCCAAGCAACATAGTGCCACTCAGCTACAAATTACACGCAGAACTTGCACGGGAGCATAATGGAAAGGCAAGATGGGGCTATCGAGTGGTTAATTGCGGACAACTTGAGGCGGTGGGCTGCTCATGGCCTCAGCTCGACAAATCCAAGGAACCTGCGGAGGGAACTGATGAGCCGGTTTCATTAGAGAAAAGGAACCATTACGCAGCGGGGCAATTAAAAGCTGCTGGCATTCCTGAGGATTTGGACTGGTTTGATGTGCCGGCTCTGAGAAGTTATGAAGACATGGGTCAGCCAGGGCAAACGGCGCAGGTTCATCCTTTTCTATTTACGACTTCCATGGCGAAGTTGGCGGAGGAGAAAGGGGTAAGGATTACTCTAGGCCATGTCACAAATATCGATCACTCGACGGATGCTGTGCAGTCCGTGACGTTTACGGAGAAGAAAACGGGGGCCTCGCAGACCATTCCGGCAACGGATGTGGTTATTGCTGCAGGGCCCTGGACACAGGACATTTTCCCCCGCGCGCCCATATCTTCTCTTCGCGCGCACAGTGTTGTTGTTCGTCCTACACGACCGGTTTCTGCCTACACGCTATTTACAAGCATTACATTGCCTGCGGGCTTTGCGATGGTGTCTCCAGATAAAGGGAAGCGCTCGCGACTGACCGTCCTCTCACCTGAGATCTATGCGCGGCCAGACGATAGCGTTTATGCTTGTGGGGAAGGTGATACAACCATGCCGTTGCCCAAGACGACAGCAGATGTCCGAGTTGATGAGGCACGGTGTCAAGATATCATTGATTCCATTGGGAGTGTATCGAGGGTGCTGCGGGAGGGAGATGTAATTGCCCGGCAAGCCTGCTATTTACCAAACGTAGAGGGGACCCGTGGCGGCCCGTTGATCGGCCATACTGGTATTAAGGGACTTTTTATGGCGACTGGTCATACGTGTTGGGGGATTCAGAATGCACCTGGGACGGGGAAGTTGATGAGTGAGCTTGTGTTTGAAGGGGAGGCGAAGAGTGCGAGTATTGGAGCTTTGGACCCGAGGAAATTTCTGTAAAATGGGGTTCTACTCTAGGATTGGAAGTTGCCGATGGAGTCTGTGGTTTCTTATCATATATGTCTGGGAAGTGGAAGACATGAAGTCAGGTAAAGTTGTTCTTTTTATATTCCCAAACTGCGCGTTTACCCCTTTGATACAACCCGGCCTTGATTTATCCCTTTTTGTCCTTTCGTATTCCTCTTGCTCCTAGCCGATATTTCCCCTTTAATTTTTATTCCTGTTTCTCTTCCATATGCATGTAGTGCCCCAAGTCTTACTTTCAGAGTGTATTTATTATTTTTGCCGTTTGTAATTCCTTCTTCACAGGGGAGAGAATAGGGGTTTAACGAAGCAATTTCTGTAACCATCTCCAGTTAATGAAGTGTGCTGTTTTTTAAATATATATAAAAGTGTCGCAAACCTAAGTGAACCGTCAACGTTATGGTGTGGAACTGTGAAGCAGGGATAACAAATAAGCTTGAAACCAACCAACAACAGTAAATAACTTAAATATTTAACTAGTGGTCGAACGGCGCAACAAACTGACAGATAGCAACATTTCTGAGGCTGTTTTCACCTCTACATCCGAGCTCAATAAACTTCAAGACACTGCAAATAGCTACACCCTCTGTACGGAGGAGTTTAAGCTTGGCCCTGATGGTTTAAATTTCAGTTTCCATTTTATTTTAAGAATGTTTTTTGCGTTGCGATTCCTTTTATGCTGCTTACTCTCCTCCGCTTCCCTCGCGGCCAGGCAAGACCCTCTAACTGCCCCCGACAATGTCCTGATCTTGGCAAAGGAGGTAGGAAGAGCCTCCAATGAATCGCTATTATGGGGCCCATATAGGCCGAATTTATATTTCGGGGTCCGCCCGCGAATTCCCCAAAGTCTGCTTATGGGATTGATATGGGCGAAGCTAGATGACTTTGACACTGTACAGCAGAGTGGGTATTCGGCATCGCTTTCTGCGGACAGATCACTGTATTATGGATTAGGCTATTGTCTCTACTGACTTCATCCATTAAGACTTTAGACATACATGCGAACAAAATGAAGGGATGGCTGGTTACGGATGGGACGAGTACGATATTAGGAAGGGAGGTCGTCAGACGATTCACGATGCAGGGAACACGATAGACCTTACGATTGATTTTATAAAGGTTCCCGGTGGAAATAATGGAGGTAATTGGGGTGCCCGTGTCAAGGGTACTCTCCGCCCGGATGCTCCTCCTAACCAAGTGACGACGGTTATTTTCTACGCGGCAATGGAAGGATTGGGCAGTCTCCAAGTTGCGAATGAGGTTGACCCTCTGGGATACGAAGGGGATGTGAAGTTCAAAGGATCTGCAATGGGGCTTGGTGACTTCACTATCGACATCACTTGCGGACCGGAGAGTAATGCGCACCCTCCCCGAAGCAATGCAGCCTATGACGAGAAGCCATTGGATAGGACAATGATTGCGGGACTTCAGATACCATCAGATGCACTTTGGGAAGCGAAAGGTATGTCTATATTTCACTTTCTCCACTTATTTGCAGTGAGGGAGGGGAACTATACACTGACTTCTATCCTGGAATTTTACAGCTATTCTATTTGCCCATATGAAAGAGCAGATTGACGCTACCATGAATAAGTACGGAACAGAGGAACCTCCTCCTCCTGCGCAGATATTTACCATCGCCAACAAAGTTGATGATGGGAATATTTATTTTGTGCAGAAGGTTTTTGAGGGCCCATTTGAGGTACGTATATACATATAAACTTTTCCCCCATAGTTACTTGCTGACTTGGAGAAGTTCGATATTCTCTTTTCGTCAGATTCGTCGCCGGAAGCCATAACCTGTGAGTTGAATCTTTCCATCCCTGTTCTTTAAACAAGTTAGGACGGTACCTTCGTTTCTAACATTCTGCAGCAACGAAGCTCACTAAAGAGATCAAAAGTGCTTCGGCCTCGTTTTCTGAAAAGTTTCATGAGGTGTTTTCCCCTTTGGCACCTTTTAACGCACCTAAATATACCGAGTTTTCCAAGGCAATGTTTTCGAATTTGGTTGGTGGGATAGGATACTTTTATGGCAACTCGCTTGTCGACCGGTCTAATGCTCCAGAATATGAAGAAGAAGACGAGGGTTTCTGGGAAGAGGCTGCAGAAGCACGGATGCGAGCCGATCCAATCCTAGCAGGCCCATCAGAGCTATTCACCAGCATCCCGTCCCGGCCATTCTTCCCGCGAGGTTTCCTCTGGGATGAAGGATTTCATTTAATCCCTATTATTGACTGGGACCTCGATTTAACGTATGTTCCTGGTCCCAACCAAGCTTACTATCAACAACTAACTTGACCTAGCCTGGAAATAACGAAGAGCTGGTTCAACCTCATGGACGAAGATGGATGGATAGCACGGGAACAGATTTTGGGTACCGAAGCTCACAGCAAAGTGCCTGCTGAATTTCAAGTTCAACACCCCTATTATGCAAATCCACCAACCCTATTTATGATTCTTGAGATATTTGTGGACAAACTCCAATTGAACAAGTCCATCGGCCATGAGCAGATTGAAATGCATGGTTTGCTCTCTGATATCCGTTCAATACACCTGGAGAATCCGGACCTGGCTATTTCATATCTTCGTTCCATCTACCCATTACTGAAACGCCACTACTTCTGGTTTAAAAAAACACAGTGGGGCGACATCAAATCGTATGACCGGGAAGCTTTCTCCTCGAAGGAAGCATATAGATGGCGAGGACGATCTGTCAAACACATCCTCGCTTCCGGGCTTGACGATTACCCCAGACCCCAACCGCCCCATCCCGGTGAATTGCATGTAGATTTGATAAGTTGGATGGGCATGATGACCCGTGCCATTCGACGGATAGCTGAAGCCTTGGGGGAAATTGAGGACGTGGAGGAATTTACCGTCTATGAGACTGCGATTACGCGGAACATCGACGATCTCCACTGGGACAAAGCTGCTCAGACTTATTGTGATGCAACCATTGACGATTACGAGGAGCATGTGCATGTCTGCCATAAGGGATACGTATCGATATTTCCTTTTATGACAGGATTGATACCAGCTGATAGTCCACGGCTGGGACCTGTGCTTGACCTTATTCAGAATCCAGAAGAACTGTGGAGTGATTATGGTATCCGTAGTCTGAGCAAGAAGGACAAGTTCTATGGAACGGAGGAGAATTATTGGAGGAGCCCCATTTGGATAAATATCAATTACCTGATTCTCAAGAACCTTCTGGTAAGTGGAGCCCGTACATTTTTTTTTTCTTCTTTCTCTCTTTTTGAGGATCATCGGAAAGTTTGCTGACTATCATGGGTAAACAGGATGTCGCTGGGGTCGCAGGACCGCATCAGGACCAAGCCCGCGAAATGTATACCCAGCTGCGCAAGAATATTGTGGAGAATGTGTTCGACCAGTGGAAGAAGACTGGATTCGCTTGGGAGCAGTACAATCCTGAGACTGGCGCAGGTCAACGAACGCAGCATTTCACAGGATGGACAAGTTTGGTGGTGAAGATGATGATCATGCCTGATTTGAACGCAGAACAGAAGAGCGGACATGAGGAATTGTAAAATTATCGTCCACTGACAGGAAATTTTCTCATTTCTTTATAGATAGAAAGGGATTTGATATTTGCGGGGTATCTGTTCCGTAGAAGTACGTTTATGCTTACAATAGTATAAAAGGTTGTGCTCCAAAAAGGAGGCCCCAACGCCAGACGCCTGCCAAACCATTAAATTTTCAAACCTCATTATTTCGTTAATTTTTCATCTCATGCTTTCTGAGGTTGTCTCTGTCGGCCGTAGCTGTTGTTTCCCCTGTGAAGATGATGATTACTGCGAATGTCTGCGGGAGACCGAGTTCGCTCTCGGCGCGGAATTCTCTCCTCTCTCCCTGATCTACGATCCCCTACTTTGCGACCGAGACAGACGGCACCGTTTGTACTGGTCTCTGTCACGCGACCTGGAACGGTGTCTGCGCCTCTCGGGTGATCTTGAGCGATGTCTGTTTCTTCCATGACCTGCATCCCTAGATGTCGAGCGACGTCTCCGTCTGTCATGACGATCATGTTCACTATCATGTCTCCGGATTTTTCTCCCCCTGTCTCTTCCACGATCTCTATCCCTACTCCTGTCTCTCCTTCGCCGCTCATCGTCTTTTCGACCCCTCCGTTCTTCCCGTTCCATCCTCCGGTCCAACTCTTCATCCACCACTTTCATACCCATTCCTGTCCTTTCTATCATGTCCCCATCACCGCCTCCACCACCGCTCATTACACCAAATTCCCCTCGGCCAACACCCTTCGCCCCATCACCCATACCAGCGCCCTCCCCGCCTGCCGCACCAGATTCCCTAATAGCTCTCCCCACATCCTTCCGGCTCAGCGGCATCATATTAGGGTTACTGGGACCTTTGGGCGCAACCGGTAACCCCAGTGCACGCGCCATAACCTCCTGCTCAACCTCCTTGACACGTTTAATCTCCTCCTCGCGCTCCCGTTGTTGTTTTGCAGCGGCGTCTTCGGCGGAATCTTCGCGTTCCTGATCCCCCTTTGTGTACCAGGATAGATCGCGATTTTTCTGCCAGCGGCCAACGGGGGCCATGAGGGAGTGGCCCAGGTAGTTTTCGCGGTGGGAAGATTCTTTGACGTCGGACCATTTGAACGAGTCGCGGCCGCCGCTGGATAATGGTTAGTTTGGAGCTTGTCTTTTCTCTTCTCACTTTGCATGGAGATGAAGGGTATAACGTGGTACAAATGAGTTCTCTTACCGACTGCCCTCCTTTCGAATACTTGCCACGAGATCCATGTTTACTAGTGAAGTTGTATATGGGAGCTTGCAGGTATTGCTCCGGAGACGACGGTATGTGTAGTTATGGTGTGTGTGTGTGTGTGTGTGTTTTTATTTAACGCCCGGTTAGTCCACGTGCCTTAAGGGCACGTGATCTAGTAGAGTCCGCGTCGAACTATAGGGCGGGTAGAGCTACGCCCGTAGGCGACTACCTATCTAGTAGCTATCTTACAAATGAGGCAAAAATGGGTTGCGTATTGCTGCACCGGCAGAGCCCATGGGTCGGTTGCCATAGAGCAGAGGTTTTGAGAGGTTTTAGGTTTGTGGGAGGGAGGTAGGGGAGGCGGATAGGAAGGAAGGCAAGGAAGGAAAGAAAGGAGAGGAAAGAGAGGAAGGAGGAGGAGGTGGTGAGGAAGATGGGGGCAAGACAGAGGAGAGAATGGTCTGTGGGATCTGATCTGGAGGTGCGCGACGGCGCATTGGACAGATATTCTGATAGAAGGCTGTTTCTCTTAGCCAGTTATTGAATTCTAGGGCCCCACGCGAGGTTGCCAGTGTCTCGCGGAGATTGTAGATAGGCCGGCGCCGCTTTGCTGCTTTTCTTGCAAGAGTGCAATAGTAGAAATGTTCTGGAGTTTTGCTATGTCCACACCGGCAGTAGCACTCTGCATCTTCATGCTTAAGGTGGCTGTGGTAGGCTGCAAAGTCTCCATGACCTGATCGGGCGGCATAGAGCTTTCCTAATGTGAAGCGTGAAAGTTTTACCTCTGTTGAGGCTCTCTTTAGTGGGATCTCCAGCTCCATATAGCGTTTGGGCCGATTTTTGGCCCAGTAGTTCTCAAAGGCCCGTGTGGTTTGTTCCATAGTGTGTCGCTTTATATAAGCTAGAGTGCCTATGCTGTCAGGTTGAGGTACCATGCTTGCACTTGCTGCCTGCGCTGCGGCTGCTTTGGCTTCAAGATCTGCCTTTTCATTACCAGCCACGCCTGCGTGGCCTGGGACCCATCTAATGACCACCCTGCTCTGGGTGGCCAATGGGAGCCTATCCCTGCTCTGCCAGGCCTTTATGGCTTTCAGAAACTGCGCGAAGACCTGCTGGCTAGAGGTGTTTGGCACGGATCCAAGGGCTCGTGCTACCTCCAAATTGTCTAGGCAAATGTAGACGTTGCTGGCAAACTTCGCCTGAGGCGAGGTGGTGGCTTCCTTTAGGCCCTGCAGGGCTGCCATTGCCTCTGCGTCAAAGACCTCTGCTTTATCCATTGGCAGGTTTCCTGTGGAGATTAGACGGTGTTCGCTACCCCAGCATATAGCCCATCCTGCACCAGTCGCACGCTGAGGGTGCTCTATCTGTGAACCATCGGTAAAGACCACCAGATCCAGGGGATTGCGTTGTTGTAGCCAGCTCTTAAAGTCTTGTGCTGCCTGTTCCTTTGTGCGGCCTGCCACATACCCAATCTGCAGATCTTCTTTCCTGGGAAATCTCATCCAAGGGGGCGTGAGTAGAGGGTCATATGCTTCTATCCCACCAGCATGACTGGACGCTCTAGACAGACGTGTGGTATAGGGTTTGGTGGTAGCTACTTTATTAGAGCGTCTCACTAGCGGGTGCCTCTTGTCAAGCTTTTTGATTCTTACTGCAAATACAGCACGCCGGTTGTCTAGTGTCTCTTTCATTGGCATGATTCCTAGCTCACGGTGTAGAGCTGAAATGGGTGTGGTCTTGTAGACTGGCAGTGCCCCTCGCAAAGCATCTCTAAGGGCTAGATCTAGCTTTCTGACTAGGCAATCCATTCGATTGGAGATTTCCTTTCCCTTCTCCATTCGTGTGGCTCCAGGCCACCAGGCCTCTGCTCCATAGCAGAGCACAGAGAGCACACAGGCCTGAATGGATTGTCTAAGCAGTTGTACTGGGGCGCCTCTTGCTGTGTTGCTTAGTGCTCGTATGCCATTAGACACCTGTCGTGCCTTAGCCGCCATGGTCTCCACGTGTTTCTTGAAGCTCAGTTTTCTATCTAGCCAGATTCCTAGATATCTTATGGAGCTTTTCACTGCCTTTGCTGTAATAGAGTGAGTGCCAGATGTTGTTTCAAGGTTGATTGAGGGGTTTGAAAGGGTTCTGCGCCGTGTGAAGTGTGCTATCTCAGTTTTGGCAAAATCAAATGTCAGCCCTTCTTTGCTGGCCCAATCATTTAGCAACTTGAAATCCTCCTGGAGAGTAACAACATTCCCTTCAAGAGTGGTTCCAGCACTAAGCAGTCCTAGATCATCTGCGTAGCCTAAGCGTGCACGTCTTCTTTGTATAGTTCCTAGAAAGAACAGAGGCTGAATAAACAGCATGAATAGAATAGGTGAGACTGGCGAGCCTTGTGGAAGCCCTGCTGGGATATCAAAGAGCTCTCCCAGGAGTCCATCCAATCTGATCCTGCCTGTGCGTCCTGTCATGAAGCTTTCCACCCATCTAATTAAATTTGGTGGCCAGCCTTGTTCTTGCAATCTCCGCAGCATCCTTCCTCTGAGTACAGCATCAAAAGCACCCTTGATGTCCAGAGTAAGAAGAGAGACTACTTTTCCATGGGCCCAGGCTTCCTCTATATCATGAACCATCGCTGCCACTAGGTCTGAGGCAGCCCGCCCAGGGAGGGCTCCAAAATGCTGGGGGTGGACAATCTTCTCTTGTATAGCTGTCCAGGCCAGCCTACGGGCTACCAGGCGTTCCAGTCCCTTCCCCAACGTTGAGAGAAGGGCTATAAGCCTGTAGGATCGCGGGAGTGTTGGATCTCTGTTGACCTTAGGCAGCACAACCAGTGTGGCATCTCGAAAGGAGGTTGGGTGCCAGCCAACCCTAAGGCAGGCTCTGAACAGCCTTTCCACTGATACCTTAATATGTGGCCATGCCTTTCGTAGCACCTCTGTTGGCACTCCATCAGTTCCTGGAGTGGTATTACCCGTGTTCAGCAGAGAACTTTGTATCTCATGTGCTGAGGCAACAGGAAAAGGTAATTTGACAGATGGTGGGTTGGACCAGCTAATTGGGATATCCTCTCTGCTTGCAGCCTTCTGTAAGAGCACCCGTTGCAGAAGGTCTCTTTTCTCTCTAGGGGTTGTTCGCGTTCGCCCAGTCTCTTCATCTACAAGAGGGGGGGAATGAAAGGAGCCAGTTGAATGGGCCCATTTGATCATCTTAAAGATATCTTTCCCCACTGAGGCCTCTGCTATCTTGCCTCGCCAGTATTCTCTCTTGGCTTTCCTGGTGGTCCTGGCTACGTTGCTTTTTGCTTCTCGTAAAAAACTAGAGCCTAGGCGCTGTGCACGATGTAGTGTTGTCACTGCTTTCTGGCAGTCCTCATTCCACCATGGCTGACCTGTGCCTTGCCCGGTGCTCTTCTTGGTGGAACTTTCCAGGGAAGCTATTAGTGCATCTGTGATACCTTTAGCCAGGGCATCCAGCTGATCTGTATTGGGGTACTCTGGGATATCACATAGTTTGTCTAGTTTTGGCTTATAGGCCTCCAGCGTCTGGTTAAAGACCTTCTCATTCATGGTGTCGAGACGGAAAAAATGGGTTGGCCTGTCAGGCCTTGCGCCCTGTGGAAGGCTGATTTTGGTGAGAAGAGTCTGGTGGTCAGAGGAAGTGTAAAGGGATCTGTCCACCTGTGTGTCCACTCCTTTGATAACTAATTCCGGGGTGGCCCAGGCCAGGTCTATCATGTTATGCCCACGTGTGGGAGTGTCTGGGTCCATGGTGAGAGTAAAGTTGAAATTCATGGTCCATTGCAGGAATGGTTCCGCCCACATGCTTGGAGGCACTCCTGGTTGCCACACGGGGTGCTTGATATTGAGGTCGCCAGCAAGGAGCAACGGGAGTGCTGGGACAGACCAGGAGAGAAGACAGCCCACACCTTGTCCAGGATCCTCTGCGCCTGGGGGTGCATTGTATATGTTGACTGTCTGAAGCTGTAGACCCCAGGCCTGTATGTGCAGCATGTGGATGTCCCGGTTTTCTGCCCAGGGGCCTGGGACTGCATGAGCATGGATTTGTGGGTGTTTACGCACATAGGTGAGGACCCGTGGCTTCCTGTCCCACTTTTCAATTGGGGCAAAGCAGTTGAATGCTGGGTGCTTTTTGGAGATGCGTTGGCTTAAGTTCCTGTGAATCCAGGGTTCCTGTATGAGAAGGATGTCAGTCTTTCTTTCAAACGCTAGATTGAGGGCCGTCTCGTGTGCTGGGCCCCCTTTTCCTACGTTGACTTGCATAATCTGCAGGAATTGCGGAGATCTAGAGTTCTTCTTCATTGAGTAGCTGAAAGGAGGGTGTTGTTGCGTGAGATGACGTGTTGGGTGTTGCATTAGATGTTGGGTTGGGCGCCATGCCTAATGCTGTGCCTGATGCTGTGCTCAATGCTGTGCTTGGTGCTGTGTTTGATGTTGGTGTGAGGTTAGATCTACGCTCAGTAGAATCATTCAACCTCAGGTCTGCTGATGGCCCTCGACCACCGCATTTGCTGTTACTTGCCTTGGCCAAGTATGCCTTACTCTGTGCATTGCGGATATCCCTCAGCTGGTTTCTTGAGTGCCTTTGAACAGTCCCATTCTTTATCCCTGGTCTGGCGGGGCAGGATGGATCATCCGCGGCATGTGGTCCAAGACAGTTAGTGCAGCGATTGGGGCATCCACATGCTTCATTCTCCTTATGACAGGATGGATTTCCTTTCACATGATTCTTAGAACTGCATTTTTTGCAGCGAGGGACGCGGAGGCAGTATCTCTCTTGATGAAATCCCCAGCATTTGCTGCATTGTTGTATTTTGACCTTAGGTGCCTTTCTGATCACTGGTCTTTGGTATCCATATAGTTCCACTTTTGATGGCAGGTTTACTGCTGTCTCTTGTGAAAAGTGTAATATAAGAGTGGCTGTTGGGTTTCCAGGGTGTATTTTTGCCCAGCGACTCTGGACAGGCTTGATTCTGGTTTGGAGTGTGAATTCTTCTGTCATGGATTCTGCTGAGAGACGCAGAGTTCCACCACCATAGTCACTAATCTCCATGGGCAGCCCAGGAATCAGGCAGGTGATCCAATGTTCTTCCTTCTCTATCTGAGTATTGGTGAGGGTGGCTGCTAAAACATTCTTTTGGGCTAGCAGGGCCTCCATGTCTTGCAAGCTTCTAGGAATGATGGCAATGCCTGTGGGGATGGCTTGAACTGCTGTGATGGCTGCTGCCAAAGGCCCTGGGAGTTCCGCCTTCAGCTTTCTAAGAGTAGCAATTGGGCTTGCTTTGCGAGCTAGATGATCTGAAGGCAGGCGCGCGAGGATTCGTGGTGTTTTTCCTTCTCTGGGGTTATTCCTAAGCAGGGGTTTCTGCAGTATGGTTGCTGGTGTTTTTGTTACATTGGTGCTGTCTGCAGCTGTCTTTGCGTAGGTAGGAGCTCTTGCATCATTTGCACCAGTGGAGCCAGCAGGCTTGATTGTGGTGGACTGCTTAGCTGTTTCTAGACTTCCATTGTACCAGTCCTTGACTAACGCCTTCACAGCGGCTCCAAGGGCCAGTGCCCTTGATAGGCCTTTTGCCTTCATGACATCTAGGTCTTCTTCAATCCGATCAAGCATATTTGCAGCCGCTAGTGCTTCTGCATGGGATTTCTGTGCCTCAGCCTCGTGGGCGGCTAGGAGATCGCTAGCCATCGGGCCACGTAGGTTGAGGTGAATTGGTGCGACATTTCTGCTATTTGAGCTGCCTGCTGGTGTAGGGGAGCTTGGAGACTCCATGTCATTCAGTTCACATGTGCGGCGGGCGATTGGGGTGAGGAGATGGGGTCTCTTGGGTGGACGGCGTATGGGGGAGCAGATGCGCGTCAAGGCTCGGGACGCGTTCGGTGGTGTTGGGGGGCTGGGCGCGCTGGCGGCGCTGCGTCGGCACGCCATCAGGCTTGCTGCCTGAGGGGATGGGAGAGAGCTTATAGGGATGTGATCAGGATTGATTAAGATGTTTTTGTATAACGATCGTGACGTTGTGTGTGTGTGAGGTGTGTGTGTGTGTGTGCTCCAGGTTCTCGCAGGTTTGGTTAATGTCATGTGACTCTGCTAGCGCAGCCGCGCAGAGTCAAACTATAGGGCGGGTAGAGCTACGCCTGTAGGCGACTACCTATCTAGTAGCTATCTTACAAATGAGGCGAACACAACTGTCCGGGAGCACAGGATTCATCCACTCCAATCTAGTATTCTTCCCTTCTTAGGATACATTTGTGGGGTAATTTTTATTTACATTTCCCTCACCATGTTGGAAGGAAAGATTAGTAATCTTGACGTAGGCATTTTAGAGAGGGTTCTGAATGCCAAGCACTATCTGAACATCTGCCGTAATTCAGCCTTTCCTATTCCAGACTAGCTTGATACATCAGCAAAACTACCCCGCATTATGAACTGACTAAGGCTTGGCATTAGGTGCACAGGCCAATTTTTGGTCTGTGAAGTTTTGAGGAAAAATGTAATCCCCGCCTAACACTGGAGCAGAGCCCCGCTATGACCTCACGCCCACTTTCATTAAAAACCTCCCCAACTTCGGTCTCTGACATGACATGAATAACTCAACACTCATATCTCACAGTAGTGCACTATATCGACCATTCAGTGTTGAATTCGTTTTCTTGGCCCTTCCAATTTCTTCCTTACTGTGGACAGTTAAAACCTCGACGAACTTGACAGTGCGAATCCCCTGCCACTTGTTCTGAAAGAGTTAGCAAATTTCCGTTGATGTGGAGTGTGGCTTTTGTGTGGAACAGTCGATGCTCCCAATGCGGGGAAAGCGTCAAAAGTCAAAGAGGAGCTGCTCCCTTGACGTCTACCTAGCTGGAAAGCGTGATGAGGTGATCTATGTGAAAGAGCATGGCGTCGAGTTAGCTAGTGACCATGTATGGACACTCTGCAATTACTTGCAGTAGATTGATAGACTAACTGGATTACAGTTTCCGCGGTATGCCCATGTCATTGGAAGCCCAACAAACTCGAACGCTGGCTGATGATATTATTCCAGAGTTAGAGGATCCGATCCGCTTCTGCTGAGACCTTCTAGCTGGCGAAACAATCTGGTACATTTTATAGATATTCTTGCGACATATTCGCCATTACTAGCTGACAATGTCTCTATAGACCGCTTTATCTCAGCACCGCAACCTCTACTTTGTTGCCTTTGGTGATGAAATCTATGTCTACAAACCATCCGGCCGCGGACGGGCGCTTGCGCCTCAGCCCGAAATAATAATAACACCCGTAATGAAAAATCCCCGGGCACGAGCCTACATCACACCACAAAATCCACAAACCATAAACGTTATTCGCGTCGATGATCTCGGTCACGAAGAGATATTACTCCTTGCTACCGATAATGGTAACGTGGCAGCCTACCGGACGGAGCGAATCTTCGCGGTCATCGAGGAAGCCAGGGCCACTGGAATTAATAAACCCAGAGAACTTGGAGAGCTAGTCGAGTGTTTTTTCAGCGACTGGGTGGGCCAGAGTGCCTGGGGACTTGCAGTACACACAAATGCTCGCCTCGTCGCCGTGAGCTCGAATTCGTGGTGTATTACAGTTTACGCCTTTGCATTGGTGGATCCTGAAGCTCCCGAAACACCTGCTGGAAATGTGGTGAATGCTCGTAGTTCTGGTGACGCCTTGGAATGGACAAATGTAAGTCTGGAATCGCAGTATAGCACACTCCGTCGGATGAGCCAAGATCAACGCCGCGCACGTAATATCCGGTTCACTTTAGTTGGCCATCGATACAACATCCCGAACATTGGGTTTTTAAACTCCAATCTTGATCCCTATGGTGACTGGTTGGTTAGTACTGATATCAGTAACAAACTCATGTTCTTCAATATCTGGCATCATCCAGCCCCTGTGAAAATCATTGATCTTCAGCGGGGCCTTCGCAAACACCCTGGTAACCAATATGACAAGTAAGGCTACTTCCACCTGCTTAAATCTGAATATTTGACTAAATGTTGCCTTCTCCTAGCCGCAGAGTAGGATGGAATGTTCTAGCAATTGATCCGCGGAATTTTAGGCCTAAAGCCACGCTTCAAATTGCCTGTGGTGGCACTCCGCACAAACTCGCCGATTATGACAATGTACATGACTTGAGCAAAATCGCCCGACGAATGCGGTATACGCGGCAAGATACACAGCATCCGGATAATTCCCGCGTCGAAGATCAGGAGTTGGATGGGAACTTCTCAATGGGATCTGATATAGATATCTCATCTCGTCCGGCTTCACCAGCGGTAGAGTCCTTGATGGAGACTCCTTCAGAGAGCATCGCAAATACGCTTCCCTCTCTCCAAGGCGACGCTCCAGATCTCCTCACAGACGCTGAGCTCATCGATGCTCTTCTTGTTTCTGTAATAGATACAGCACAAGACTTGCCTCAAAATGAACTCGATGATATTGATGATTTCGATGCCCAGGAGGCCGATAGCGAAGATGAGGGCGAGCCGGAGGAGGAGGAGGAAGTCGAAGGCGAGAGTGAACATGGTGGTGACGTTGACAGTGTAGTTGAAAGCTATGCCGGGTTTCACAACTACGTATACGCAGCGTTTCAAAATGGCGGAAGTGGTTCCGACCTTACTCTGATCGAAAGTCTCCAACAACATAGCCAGGGTGGTGATACACCAGAAAAAATCTTCCCGGATATTTCAAGCTGGTTGTCTGGTTCAGAGGAAGCAGATACCCACAGACCCCTCATTTTCGCCGATTTCCCAATCCTCCATTTCTCAGAACGAGTAGTCCACATGTTTGCCCATCCATTCGCCAAAAAAGCATCATTTATCTTACATGACCCTCTCTTCCAGGATGGAAGCAGCAATACCTCCAATCTTGGCGTAGCGGACCGTTTCAATATGGTGCATCAGATCCCCGAACTGGGTGTTGTTCTGGCGGCGTCACAAAAGGGTCGTGTAGTCATTCTCTCTCTGACCGAATGTCCAGATGGTAAAGCATTTAGATTGGATCATATCATCCCATTCGAAAGTCAAGAAAAACGCGGCGACCGTCCCGAAATTCCCCTTGTTGGAATCGCAGTTGGGCCTGTTGAAAATCACCTCCTCCCATTGGACGAAGTCAGATCATCCAGGTCTTCGCAAATTATGGACGACACCACGAACGTAAACGCTGCTTCTTCCTCAACTGTCACACAACCTCACCACCATCGCCGGCACGGCGAGAAACTTATTATCGAATCAAAAGAACATGCAGCCCAAATTTCAGCAGAACCAGAAGTGAAACGCCAACCCTCCACATTTCAGGAAACTCGAGGTACCGGATGTCGATGAACCTCTCCGACATGAACAATGGCACGGCATCGAATTTTCTCGCCGCTATCGCCTTCTGTTAATGTATTCGAATTTGACGGTGATGCATTATGAGCTCTTCTATGAATGGCCGACAGATATGATGAGCCCTCATGGAAGACTTACGCAGCTGATTGCAAGAGGGTCCTTGTTGAGACCGTGAACGTTGACAACAATTCCGTTGTCTTTTTGACACTATTTTTGGTGTCTCCATCTACGTGATGCGTGTGCTGCTGAGCTTTAACGATACTGGGTTTAACGATTTCAGTTTCACCTCTCTTTCATGAATCCTCTCGGTTCGCTGAGTGTCTATGTCAAACTAATATGGGATTCGATAGGTTGATTGATTAAATCAAATTACAGGTAATTGCGGAGTTTTTGCCGGCATACCTTAAGAACCTTGGAAATTTGCAATGTGCCCTATTCCTTCTCGTTTATTATTTCCCTCCCTGTTAAATTGAATAATACCTCCCATAATTCCTTACTCCTGTTAATCAGTTGCAGCTGTGTGTGGGAGGCTTTCCCTATCCATACTCCATACTTATTAGGTATAGCACTTGCTTCATTTACCTGTAGGAAGGTAAATATGTCAACTCCTTGGGCAGCTTCATTGCTCAGCTGTAGAACTAGAGGGTGAGACACCATTTTGAAGATTTCTTCGGCAACCCCAGGTTGATATTACGGGCGGGCCCCTAATAAAGACTCCAGAGTATTGTTATGGATTAGGAACGTCATGCTCACCGCTGCGTCGAATAACGTCTTTTTATGATCTGAGTGTAAAGGCTGCCTCCAGAGGTTTGGATATGGCTGTTTGTTACAGGATGGGGACGGGTTTGATTCTTTGATTAATATTTGCTGTTAGACACGTGACCACAAAGTCGTGTATATTTAACCGCCACTTCATTTTTGCTCCATTAAATATGACATTGATATTTTTATTATCTGTAGAGGAGAAATATGAGTTTATGTTGTAGTAGATACAGAAAACAAGAGTGCAGATGAATGAATGTCAAAAAAATTGAGGGGAAGAGAAGTAGTTATGAGGTTGGGGAGATGGGAGTTTTAATTTTTATATATTAGAGGTACAATGACAGCTATCTACATTGGCCAAGTGGTACAGAAGTCAGGTAAATATTTAGGAAGGGCTATATGGAGAATTAAATCTTTGGGGTCGAATAAATACAAGTCGTATACTGAAAATCAAAGGATATCACAGACAAAAATTATGGAATCAAGAATGAACGTAAGCTCCTTTGGGGGGTGCATTAGGTCGTATGGTGGAGCGCCTGAAATCTTCATAAAAAACAAAAGAAACGGAAAAACACAAGACTAGTCATGTTAGTAGCCCTGTTTAAGTAAGCCGGAGAAAGTCTTTGGTGTATATCCAAGGCATGTATGGCAACGGTATGTTGATGGAATCCAGCATCAACATATTTATAAGAAGAGGAAGTAGTGGGTGAAAATTTCAAGCACATTGAGTGGAAAATATTATAAATAAACTTCCTCCAACTCATCACTATCCCATTCATCTTCCTGGTCATTCTGCACCAGCTGCAGAAACCGCTGCAGCCCTGCCATCTGTCTGGGTGGTTGGGGATTGGGTGGATTAAGCTGATGACCGCGAGCCTCAGCGATGGCCTGGGCCTGAACCTGTTGTTCAGCAGCGGCAGCACGAGCTGCAACGTCTGGGCGACGTCCATTTTGTTGGTTTGCATTGACGCCTGGGGGCACCGGTGCGGGAGGGGGTGCTCGATTACCTCGATGTCGTACTGCATTTCGAGGAACTGCTGGTTGGCCGGGAGCTGGTTGTCGTTGGCGATTTCCGCCCCAGTTGCCATTGTTGCCGGTTTCAGCGGCTATTTCCCACTCAAGGTCATCAGCGTTGTCGTCATCACCGCTGTCCATGTCTTGCATTTCAGCAGCTGCACGATCCCAGTCCGGTGGTGCAGGTCCGGAATCATCGCCTTCTTCCAGCTCCCAAAGTCGCATGTAACAACCACCATCTGGGTCGTTAAAATGGCTGTATGGATTGGATTCAAAAAGCCAGCTCGAACACAAATAGCAGAAGTGGGTGTTGCAATTGAAGCAGATCATGTGGTTGCAACCCATTGCCTTCTGGCAGCGGGCTTCACAGGTTGGGCAGGGCGCAGTGTCCGTTTTGATATAATCTTCGCTGGCCTTGTCCGCTGCGGATAGCTCTGCAGTTCTTCGCGGATAGCAAAAAGCCAACTCGCCATGCCAACCCTTTTTACAGACGCTGCAGAATGCGTAGCTGCAATCCTCGCATACCGACAGACGTTGTGACATGGGTGGGAGTTGTTCTTCTGGTCCAAGCGGGTCAAATGGGGCAGGTTTGGTTTCATCGTACTCGTCATCCGATAATTCAAACTCATCCACTGTGACGTCTCGTTTCAGATGTCTTTTTGAGCGAGCAGCTCCCTGACACCATTGGCGAGGACAGTAGACAATTGTTTTGTCTGACTCCAACTTTCGCTTTCTTTTGAGCTGGACATAGCGCTGTACAACTTCCTGATCCAGTGGAATCTGTAACAGCTCACTTGGATTAAGAGTTCGATCCTTTTTCTTATAGCTCCTCGGATCTGCATATCCCATAACCCCATCTTGGGGTTCAGGTACTGGATATTTCCCGCAGCCTGGGGCCAAGCACTTCACATTATCGACATTCCCCTCTTTTATGCAAGCATTATAAAATCCCTGGAGACAACTGATGCAGAAGACATGAGAACACAGCAACATCCGATGGCAAACTGCTCCTTTTTTGGGCTCTAAACAAACACCACACTCGAAACCTTCCTGTTCAAACTTTTCCCGCTTAGATTTAATGTTAAAATCCATAAGTGCAACCTTTAAATCTCGTGAAAAAATGACGGGGTCCTCATGGTCTCCGCTAAGGTCAAATGCCCTCTCCGCTAATTGCTGTAGATGGTCGATATAAGTAAAAACGACAAAGTCTTTTCCGCATTCCTCCCATAATCTCTTGCCATCAGTTAAAAACTCGGCGACTTTGTACGGCGGTAGCCAATCCGGGTTTGTCGTGATGGAGAAATGAGGAGATGCAAGCGAGGGATACCCATCAGGAAGTTCGATATCTAATTTCAAGGGTGGCAAATGTGAGAGAGATAAGGGGGCCGTTTCCTGAGCATCAACCTGCGACACTGTACCACTGTCGTCGGGGTCGAGAGATGTCGGAGGCGTTGGAAGCGATGATTTTGGGCGCTGAAAAAGGACTTTTAAAGGGACTGTGGGAGAGACTGGAAGTTCAAGAGAGGCCTTGAACTTAGCACTGGGATCTATAACGATTTCTGGATATATCGCAGCAATAGACGATAGTTCAACGGCCCTTTCATCTTCGCATGGTTCGTCCATTTTCTTTATTTGGCTGTTTTCCCAAAAATCCGTTCCTGGTTCAGAGCCGTATATGGACAGCCAGTGAGGGGATCAAGAACGAGGTCTTAATGAACAGAACAGTGTCCCGGAGCAGCTAAGCATCAGACGGCTAGGATAGATAGGTTAGACCAGCCCCCAAGGTTGAAAACAGCGTCATTTGAAGTTATCCTCTTGCATTAAAAAAGCAGGTCCTATCATCACCATTGCGGGGTTATGTGACTGCGGATCCTAGGAGGGTGGATCTAGATATTGGTGCATGGGAGATTGAATAGAATGAGTGGACGTAGGAATGATATCTCCCCAGGTCATCGCTTCTTCTGTGCTGACATGCTGACACTCTGTAGGTGGGAATAGGAAGTTAAAGTGGAAGAGAGATGGTGGTGAGAGGAGGGAAATTGGAGGGATTGCGGCCAAAAATATATATTTTGCAGTCATCCTTAAAAAAATAGCTGGGTTAGACTTTCTGCCCCAACGGGGGTTAGTCGGACAGACAAGGCACCACTAAGAGTCCGCAAAAGGTTTCGGTGGCTTCTAGCCACCGTTTTACAGGGATATCCGTTTCTTTCTCTCGGCATATCATTTCTCTCGTCATTTTTATTTTTATTTTTGTTTATTTTATTTCTCGCTTCTAATCTGGATCCCGACTTCTGTATCACTTTTGTATCTAAGGATACTCTGACGTGCTTGAGGAGGGACCAGCGACCGCCGATTTTCGCGAATCGGTCGGGCATAGATAAAAGAACAACCACAGCCGCCGCAACTTAGGGGGCACGAGCTCCCGTTGACAAAGAATAGTCTCTTCGTTAAACCTGTTGCGATGGAATATAATACATACTAATTGCATCTGAGCTTGATCAATCCTTTTGGCATATTTAATTATATTTGTCTGTTCATATTGCTCAATTTGACAGAAATAATAACATCAGTAGCCTCGCTAATAGCATCTTACAAAAAAGCGCTTATATAGTCAGTTTGACCTTTTTGCGGGGTCTTCCATTTGAAGCCGGATAACATGGAGGTTCCTCTGGCATCGTTGTCCTTGACTCATGTTAATTATGTGAGTCTTGTTATTTTCGTTCGTCGACATTGCAATGCAACCCTTTTGGACTGGGACGGAAACTGACATTCACCCTGGTGCTAAATAATTAGAACCCCGAAGATCCTCTATCCTACGTTTCCGCCTTACTATCACTGGCCCCACAAGCAATCTGTGTTATTTATCTTACCCTTATCTGGGCGACGCGTGAGGTCGAAGTCCTCTTCATGTTTGCCGGTCAGATGCTATGTGAAGCCATCAACTTCTTACTGAAGAGGATAATACGGGAAGAGAGGCCACAGCGTATGTCCTGTCAACTTCGTTTCTTCCCAATACCTCAATATTCTCTTTTACAATAGCGAGTGTGTCAATTGCGCTAACTTGACTAATTCCAATCCTAACAGAGATCTATGGAAAGGGTTATGGCATGCCATCTTCACACTCGCAATTTGTTGCCTTCTTTTCTCTCTCCTTAACATTCTTTCTCCTCGTTCGGCACGTGCCCGATACTTCCAGCACCTGTTCTCCGTCTACATATACCCAACGAGCAGCTGTCGCAGTATTAGCCTGTGCCTGTGCCTGTGCAGTTGCCATAAGCCGCATATACCTAAACTACCACACTCCCCGACAGGTTGTTGCTGGCTTCGTTGCCGGGGTGGTCTGCAGTGTATTATGGTTCTGGTTCTCAAGCCAGCTCAGGCAGTGGGGTTGGGTCGACTGGGCTTTGGAAACGCGACTAGCAAGGATGGCTAGGATGCGCGATCTGCTCGTCAGAGAAGATCTTGTGGAGGCAGGTTGGCAACGATGGGAGGAGAAGAGATTGATAGCAAGACGGGCAGCGAAAGCATCCGGCAAGATTAACTAACCGCTTCCCTGAATGGCGACCTACACCCAATTTCGAGGATTCCCATTTGCAATATATATATGATCCCACGTAACTGTAATCTAGTCTGCGCGGCTGGCATGAAGGCTGAAAGTTGTTGGTATATTATGTTGACATGGAATGTTTCGGGGAAGCCATCTTTTCTAGAAACATTCATATATAGGTAGATCAAGTGAGCAGCTCGAGCTATAGAATGTAGCAGACTTCAGCACGCCTCCTGGAACTAGCAATGATATCCATGGTATTCTGTGCTCTGTAGATTATTCTTGGTTCTTTCAAGTAGGATGTTGGTTCCAAGGGTTGTCGTTAAGAGGCACGTTATTGGCGTTCGGGATTATATTATTCCGCCTCCGTTTGGTTGTTCAAACTTCGGCCTCAAAAGAGCTTCCATGGAATAAAAGCGAGGACGTTTTGATATGGAACTCTGCAATGCAGGAAACGAAACTATGACTGACTTGCTCTCAGCCCACTGTGCATAGGTCTAATTGACCATGAAGAATTCTTCTCTAGAATCTCTATGTTGTGGCTGTTTGCCTTTATTTTACCCTCTCTCGGCATCAGACCCTGAGGTGTGAATATTCTGAACGCGACATAATATCGGACATTTTTCCCAAATGATCACGCGTTACAACTATATTTATTTCTAAGCTTGCTTTTAGCAAATTTGGCGCCGGCAATCTTTAGTTAGAAAGGGATGGATTCTTCTTCGAAATCCCGGCGCTCTGACGTGCCGGAACACCATTTCGTCCGCGCCGACGAGATTGACCAGACGGGAACTGATATCTCCACGTTTCCCGATGAGCAGCTAATGCCAGAACTAGTAGAGGGCTTTAAGGCTGAAAAAGCCTGCAAGATTGATCGCGATGACTTTCCCGGGCTTCTCCAACGCCATGGACGAGAACTGGTGCGTCCGGAGTTGCGTAGGGATGCAGCTGCTCCACCACCACCTCTGAAGCCACCACCCCCAGCACCCGTGCCGCAAAACCAGTCTCCAACAGATTCCTTAAGTTTGGCACAACTACGGAAATTTGTACATGAAATGCCAAAGCCCGAACAGCCGGCTTATGCTTTTGAGTACGCCGACTGTCAGCCATTTCCGGAGGAAGTGGATGAGTGGTTTCAATACAACGAACCGGATCGTCTTATGCTTCTGGGATCCAAGGCTTCATTTGACCAGAACTGGTCTGAGTTTTGTCACAATCTCCCGAACCCACCGGCCTCTGAGGTTTCGTGGATTGATGCTAGCGACGAGATGCGTGTGAACTTTATTTCGCGCACGGTCGAATCTCTCGATAATTCAGATTTGTTCACCCGAATTGAAACCCTCGAGGTGATATGCTATATTATCACGGGCACTTGGGCCGTCACTGCGGGCAAGGTTTCCGAAGATCATCCGGATGGATTTTCTAAGTTTGAGTCAGCGGAAGAGTTTCCGAAATCAAAATCAATGCAGATCAAATGGATGGTAAATAATGTTTTGCTTGTGCAGCAATGCGGCGGAATTCCCATACTGTTTGAGACTATGAAACGCATTTTTGAGAAGGACCAGTCAGTTACCCCCGCTACTTTTTGCCCATAACGTATTCTTGAAAGTATTATTATTTCACTTATTCTGATCCTCCAATGTTAGACCGATAACAGGAACGGATGTGAAGTTTTTCGAAACAGAGAATGGAACAGCCGCATATTACGCTGCCCGGGAGCGTGAGGCAAATTTAATTCTCACTGCTATGTATCTTGTGGTAGAGGTTGCACGTAAACAGGAAGAATCCAACCAAGATCAACTGGGCCTGAAAAAAGATATCGGTAGGTTTTTGTATGCTCACCACGATTATATATTCGCAGCTAATTCTGTTACTTGCAGCTGCTTTAAGGCCAAATATTCTTGTTTTTCTGGTTGAAATTATTGCTCGGTTGCGCTGGGAGGAAGCCACAATGATTCCGCTGACCAGGGTAAATTGCTTTTGATTTTACGGAACTTCCTCTTTCTAATAATATTTCTAGGTTACCCTTCTATTATGGAAATGTCTGTTACTGCTATTTGGAGGATCCGACAGCCTGGCGAAAGTCAAAGCCGATCTCGAGCCCAAATATGATGCCCAGGAAGCCGCGTCGAAGTCTTCTAATCTTCCGGTTCTTACCGCTTCCCCGCTCGACTATCACATCTTTCGACAGGAAATTACTTCGAAATATCCCGCTTACAATCCCCCGCCTCCCTTGGTACCTTTTGAGTTGGAGAACAATTCAGTGCTTCCTCCATTACCAAGCCACTCTAGCAGATACAGTTCAACCTCAAACTTATTTTCGGGCATTGGACCGTCATCAACAAGTGGAAATGGATCGATTCTTCACCAATCTGTGCACATTGCGACCCCTGCACCATCTCCGCCGCCTTCGCCAATGGGACCAGGTGGCAAAGGGGGCAAAAAGCAAAACTATCAAACAAACCAACACTTCCCTTTTATGTATCCGCCCCTCGATCAAACAAGTAATGATATTGGCGGTAAGGGGAGCAGTGAACTTCAAGATAGAGTGGTGGGTAAGAAATGGGAGGGTAGCGATGTCCCTGCCTCTATTATCGAAGCTGGAGAGCTGTTTTCTAGTCGAATGAAGATGACGAGAGCAATGCGTCAGCTATGGGAGGAGCGAGAGAGGTTTTTGAAATATGATAGAGGCTGGGAGGCAACGGAATTTGATGAAAAACAGCAGCCTGATTTGCTGGACGATGTTGAATTGGACTCTGAAGCTACGAAGCTACGAATGAAGAAACCCGACGGTGTTCAACATGTAAAAGAATCCGATGATCCATACGTCCAGGAGCGTCTAGATGCGGTTGAAGACTTTTATGTAAGTTTACCTTTTACCCTGTCTGCTTCTGGACTTCCTAGCTAATAACTGTACTACAGAGCCAGGCTTTTCCGCATCTACAGTCTATCGTCATAGTTCTTTTGAAAGAAATTTTAATCAATATCACGGAGTCTGCCTCATTGCAGACCAAGGCAAACGGACAAAATGGCTTTCGACAAGGGTGGGTCTTGTGACGATATTGCTTATCGGTATGGTTCTGGAAAGCTAACTAACGGTTATTGATATTTTAGCCAACCCAGAAACTCTGCCTTTGATGATGAGGCGGCACCAAATACAGGTTCTCAAGATATTGAGCGGGAAGACGATAAAGTGGACGCCGAAGAGCTAGATGCCATCAGACTCCGAGAAATAACTTCGAGTGCTATCTCGGGATGTCTTTTACTCATGCTGAAGTTTTTCAAACGATCACGTATGGTTCAATGCTATCTGCCGTTTTAGTATGATATTTTGTTAACGTGCATATTACAGACATACTGAAATTCGAATACATGACACAATTGCTTCTTGATTCAAATTACCTTCCCCTCATATTGAAGATGTTTATACACCAAGAAGTGGATAAAGCTGTTGCCCAAAAGAATGATCGAGAGGATTTGAGGTATGTAACCTATTCCAGATGTATATGTCGATTAGAAGGCTCCCTAACTCGGTCCAGTTTTTTCCGCTTTTGCCACGTCCACTCTAATAACCCCCCAGAGATCGCACCCTCCCCTGAACCTTTGGACCTGGACAGCGAGGAGGATGCAGTCCCCCCTCCAATCCTTCGGAATAAAACCTCCAATCCATCGGCATCTGGTAACTCCTCCCGCCCACACTCACCAGACAAACCGCAATCCATCCCTATGAACAGGTCTCCTCTTCTTCCTGAAGTCGACGAGTTAGGTTATGCCAACGCTCCCGCCACCAATGGACCAGTCACTACCTACTCTTTTCGAAACTTCTTCTCCTCCATAAACTTCCTACACATAATGCAGAAAATCACTCGAGACAAAGCGCACAGATGCCTCCTGCTTGTCCAATACAAATCAAGCAACATCCTCCGCAAGGGGATCAAGGTCCCCGATCCGCATCTCCGACTCTACACTCTCAAGCTAGTGAAATCGCAAGTCCCCTACTGCGGACGAAAATGGCGGCAGAGCCACATGCGTGTTATCACTGCCATTTATCTGTACTGTCGCCCAGAACTACGCGATGACTGGTTGGCTGGCAGCGATGTGGATGCTGAAGTTGAGGAATCTCTACCTATGGAGCAGACATTGCGGGGACTCACACACTGGTGGCATCTGCGCAAATATAAAAATACAATGGCGTTTGAGGATGCGAATACACTGATGGAAGAGGAGCGGGATTTCTTTGTTCGTGAGCTAGAGAATATGGATTGGGGGATGTCAGGGGATGAGATGGTAAATGCGGCTAGCGAGGAGGGTGAGCCGATGTCGGACATTAATGGTGGAGAATGGGCGGAGCCTGGGATGATTGCACCAGAGGGTTGGTGAGGAGAACACCATTATTCTCTGCCATGTTGGCCCCCCTTTCAACCATTTTTTCGGGGACCATTTACGTCTTTCTTTTGCTAATGTTGTAGATGGTATTCTTTCTTTTGGAATGACTAAGTGTATGTAGACGGCAGATTGTCTAGCATTGTTTCTTTTGATTCATGTGTCCTCTCGCTTTGCATGCTTTCTTTCGCATGGTTTTTGTTCCGCTTGATATCCATCATTATGATTTCATTTCTATAATTAATTTGAGAATAAATGCATCCCTCTTCTTTGATACTGGAGGCGACTTCTCACCTGAAGATCAAATATCGTCCAAATGCGTAACTTCCACCTCATCCGCCTCTCTGTTCAACGCCTCAATCTCCTCCGTTACGTACGGGATCCCTTCCTCCCTCCTTTTCTTTGCAGTCAGCAGCTCAATTTCTCCAGGATAGTAAATTCTGTCGACACCTTCCATCCTCTCCCCCCCAACAACCCTCTGATACAAATAATCCATCCGCTCTTTAAACTCCTCCAACCCCATAAACAAGTCCGGCTTAATTACCACAATGAAATGCCCTACATCAGCCTCTTTCGACGGATCATACGGCCCCGTAACATGCCCAGCAAACGCAGAACCGGACAAAACGCCCGAAAATACATCCATCATAATTGCTAGAGCGGACCCCTTAGGCCCTCCCATGGGTAACATTACCCCATTTAAAGCCGCCGCAGGATCTGTAGTCGGGGATCCATTCTTATCCGATGCCCAGTCGTCCGGAATTCGCTCCCCACGTCGCAGGGCTTTGTATATCTTGCCCCTAGCTGCGACAGACGGTGCCATGTCGAGTATGAACGGCACTCCTGACTTGCCGCCGGCGGGTGCCCCGCATGCTATGGGCGAGACGCCCATGAGTTTCTCCCTCCCGCCCCATGCCGGCAGTGCGGGAGAAGAATTTGTGAAAACAAGACTCATCATATCATCCTCGATCGCCTGCTGGACATATGAAGCGGACATGCCGAAGTGGTTTGAATGCGTAACGGAGACCATCCCGATGCCATAGTCCTTCGCCATGGCGATCGCACGTTCCATGGCTGTATTTGCGGCAACGAAGCCGAAGCCGTTATGTCCATCTACTTGGGCAACGACTGGGGTGACTTGGCGTACAGATGGTATGGCAGCTGGGTCTAGAACACCCTGTCGAATCCGAGTCAGATACGAAGGGATCCGGTTTATGCCATGGCTATCAACACCGCGCAGATCTGCTTCGACAAGGCATTTTGCGATTATGGCGGCGTTCTGGGGAGGGACACCCTGTTTTTCAAGGAGTTTCCGAGTAAACGCATCAGCTACAGAGGGGGCTATTAGAATGGTTTGGGATTGGGGTTGAGGTGAAGCCATGTTGAAACTTATTACCTAGAGTTTGCCGGATTAACTATGTAGACCTGCTTTCACGCTAGCTTTCGGGAGCTTGTGGTGGTTCCGAAGATTTCCCGATAGTTGGCTGGCGCCTAGCGCGGATAGCTCCATAAATCTACTCCATATAATTAGTACATGGACTGAGGCCCCGCAAAAACAATATCGTAACGATGGCCGATGAAAATGAAATTTTTCGGCATTTTGGATGGATTGTTTCCGGCAATCATTGTCAACATGTTTCCTGATCGGGATGCGCGGGGATGTTTCGGCTACAGATCTCTGTGCCGAGTGCCGGGAACAGAGAACCGGCACTCGCAACTACATTTCCCCGACCTCCGTAAAACCAACCCCGCAATGTTAACAACGGCTTTTTGTATCCGTCCTATCGTCCCCACGAATACGTGCAGGAATGTGTCGTTTCTAAGGGTCTCCCCTCATACTGTTTAATTTGGCATTTGACTTTCTAGGCTTCCGTTAGACCGTTAGAATCAGCGAGCAATTGACAACACGTCTAGACACGTCTTTGGAAAAGAAACACACCTTCATTAGAATACAGCATTGCTGGGAGGATACAAGATAGACGAGTCCTTGAAGTTACAAACCTCACAGAAAAATTTAAAAAATGGTCCACTGGAAAGAAATCGTCCGCGAGAAGCGCTGGGGTCAAGCAGAATCTATCCCTCTTGCGTGGCGACTGCCCAACATCCCCGCAGATTTCGTTAATTCCACAGATGTTATTGAATCCTGCGATATCCTCTCAGACAGAGAGAAGCAAATTACAAATGTTACCGATGCTTCCACTCTATTAAGCAAGATTTCTACCCGAGAGCTCTCAAGTCTCGAGGTAACGACAGCGTTTTGCAAACGAGCTGCAGTTGCGCATCAGTTAATCAACTGCTGTACTGAAATGTTCTTCGAGCGTGCGCTGGAGCAGGCGAAACAACTCGACGAGCACTTGGCGAGGACGGGGAGTCTGGTTGGGCCGTTGCATGGATTGCCAATCTCGATCAAAGACGGGTTTGAGATTGAGGGTGTTGATACCACTGTCGGTAGGCAAGCTGGACAAGTCTAGCTCTACTTTTTGCGCTAATGTTGTATGTTTGCTGGTTACTAACATGCGAATGTTTAGGATGGGCTGGTTTAATTGGAAAACCAGCAAAGAAATCGGGAACCGTGGTTAAACTTTTGTTGTCACTAGGTGCTGTGTTATATGTGAAGACGAATATACCGCAGTCACTGATGGTGGGTTTGCTCTGTTTAGAAACATCCGGACTTGTGGAACTAACTACTTCGTGAACAGATGTCGGATTCATATAACCATGTATTTGGACAATCCGTGAATGCATTGAATAAACATCTTATCTCAGGTGGTAGCTCTGGCGGTGAAGGTGCAATAGTCGGGGCCCGAGGAAGCATCATCGGCATCGGGACAGATATAGGAGGCTCAATCCGAATCCCCGCCGCATTGCAAGGCTTATATGGATTACTCCCTTCAGTAGGTCGCATACCATGGGAAAAGTCTTCGTAAGCAGATGAATTCCATATGAGAGACAAAGGCTGTGAGATTCAAGTCTAACAATTTTTCAATTCAGGATGACTCAAGTTTACAACGTTGTACCAGTAGCTGGTCCCATTACCTCCACTCTAGACAACATTGAAATGTTCATGAAAGCTATCATTTCCTCACGTCCATGGGAAACCGATCCGAAAGCCTTGCCAGTCCCATGGCGAGAAGATCTTGCCAATCCTCCTAACAGGCCCTTGAAGATCGCTTTCATTTTTGATGATGGGTTTGTGAGACCACAGCCCCCTATATCCCGAGCGTTACGTGAAACTGCAGATAAATTTAGCGCCGCAGGACACGAAGGTAATCGTAGCATGCTTCCTAATAGTTTTTCGTGAAAGAAAATATTAACATTCGATAGTAATCGAGTGGGATTCCTCTTCACACGACGAAGGAATCAATTTATGGCTTAAAGCAGTAAAAGCTGATGGCGGAGAAGACTGCCGAAAAATGTGCAAGCTAGCCGATGAGCCCCTGATTCAGGGGATGTTAGTTGGCGAGGAGACGGACAAACTGTCGATTTCTCAGCGTCAGGAAGTAAGTCCACTCCAAGCTTCCATAGCCGCGGCCAGTTGATAACCGGATGGCGGTTTTGTTTTCCTTTTTCTATTTCATGTCATGATTGTTTTTCAGCCAAGTTAACCCATCCACAGCTCGAAATGCAAAAGCTTGCCTATAGAGAATCGTACCTTGCACACTGGAACAAAGTCGGTATCGATGCGCTAATCATGCCCGTCATGGCCTGGGTCAATTTCAAGCCTAGAACTTGGGTCGAAAGCAAGCAATTGCTCGGCTACAGCGCTCTTTGGAACTTGCTGGACTATGCCGCCCTGACTGTTCCCGTTACCAAGGTTGACCCTGCCATCGACACGCCAGATAATGAGTGGATCAGCTACAAGGCTCGGAATGAGTCCGATGCCTTTAATCATCAGCAATGTAAGGCATATTTTTTATCGTTATCTTTCGAAGAGTTAGAGAATGGAGAATCAAAAAAATGTGTAGATTGGTGACGCTGACTTAAGCGGAATAGACAATATAAACCTGGTTCAAGGAATGCCGGTTTCGCTGCAGGTTGTGACCGGGAGATTTGGGGAAGAGAAGGCAATTTCGATTGCGAGGATTATGGAGGGTTTGAGATAAGGCGGGCTGGATTTGGTGATAAAATGGTATAATTTCTAGGCTGATATATCATTTGGGATCGTCGTATCATAACGAATTATTGAATATATGATCATCTCCATTGTCTTTCTTCCTTTCCAGCGGCGCAGAGTCGGTTTTGGGGCACGTCAAGACAATTTTTCTAGGCTGACAGATATGTTATCCGTTTGACCATAACCCTACTTGCAGCAATCTTAATTCATGTCCTCCTTCGCAAAATACATGGTCCAAACGCTAGGCCCGTAAGCTCACAGGCCCGGGTGGCGCAAAACTCATATCATACTTTTTAGCGCATAGCATTCTGTGCTTCGAGGGACATGCTTCCAGTTGTTTAGTACCACCTCCCACTGCGCGTATGGTACATCCTCGAATACACAGCCGACTTCAAAAGGCTCAACCCTGAGCAGCAGCGCAGGAAATAATTATCGACAAGTCTTCATTTCCAAAATCTGCTGCGCCTTTAAGTCATCCACCCGCTTTCAATGACACTACCAAACCCAGCCTTCACTTAATCATCACGCTTGACGCAAGACTGTTCCAAGTCCTGCAGTGCCTTTCCTATGTAATCTCCCGCAGCGCTCAAGTACCTTGGGGCAATCGCAATCGGCCTTGCTGCCGGCGAGTCAAAAGAGTGATTCAAGGTGCGTAAAAGTTCTGGTAACAGGTAAGGATGGGTGAAGAGAAAGCTCTGGTGGTTCTGTTGTGTTGACTTTGTATGAGTGTGGTGTGGTGGGTGAGCATCAGGAGGTTCTTAAATGTATGGAGCATGATAAGATTGGGGTATGATGGTATATGTCACCATGCACGACGGTAGAAAATACCCATTCATGGATATCATGGCGACTGGAATGATAAGTTTGAGCTGGGATGTTGAAATATAGACATAATTTAGAGAGTTAATTTCACAACAAATGGTTTTAGAAAATATGAAGTAACGATATCCCCAAGTTCCAGGGATGCAGCGCTCGCAGAAACATTCCATCCATAGACCCAGTGAACATCTTGCTTAAGTAGTTCACCAACAGGCCCGCTTGGGTATCTCATGAAATCTATAACACTGAGTTTAAGGAAGATGGCTGGAATACACACTCCAAACATGTACGGATTGGTCCCATTTGCTAAGAAAAAGCGCAATACGACGACTGAGCTCCTGCAGGAACAAGTTACTGACCGTAGTACGAACGAGGATGAAGTAAAATTGGATCTAGGAGCTTTTTATTTGGAGGGTTGTCTACCCTACCCACCTGTTATATAAATATAATGACTAATTTTTGTGAATTCCGGGTAATTCCTTTCAAGAGACATCACAGAGGGTTATGTGGTTTGTAGGACGAAGAGACACCTTGGTTGTATCATTGATTGAAGGAATTCACCAGCTGCAACCAGGTGAGTGCGATTTTATCAAGCCCACTCAACGGATTCGGATGGATTTGAATGGATTCGGATGTACACAACTTCACCGCACGAAGACAAAGAGACGTCAACTGGCGTTTAGGAGGACGGTGAATGTTGTTGCGAGTGATTTCAATGTTTGTGCAGCCAAAACTTACTGAGTAACATTTGTTGAGGTTGGGCGGTGTGGCTGGTGTGGCTGGTGATTCAGGAGCTGCTAGCTGCAAATACACGTGACCTCATTCCGAACGCTTTTTTTCACTAAAACAAAAAAAATTGCGGGCGGGAAATCGACTGGCGGAGGAGGAGATCTTCAGCCAACGCCAACCTCGTTCATTGCGCGTTCGTCACAGCCGGTGCTCGTAGGAGGTGCCCTTGGGTTGTATTTGCAGCAGATATGTCGTCAGACGAAATCGTATGGCAGGTTATAAACCAACAATTTTGTTCCTTCAAACTTAAGTAGGTTCATTCATTGCATTGCGCGGGTCGTTGTGTTGTTGAAGGAGCTTTTGGTGCCTTATAATTAAGAGCTTTATCTAATCATTTACCATTGTAGGACTACAAAAGGCCAAACTTTCTGCCGAAACGAACATAACGTGACCGGTCTCTGTAATCGGCAATCATGTCCTCTGGCAAACTCCCGCTATGCCACGGTCCGTTCTGACCCTGCTACGGGCGCTATGTACCTATACATGAAGACCATTGAGCGGTCGCACATGCCCAGTAAGTGGTGGGAACGGATACGGTTATCGTCCAACTATGCGAAAGCGCTCGAGCAAGTCGACGAGCGCTTAATCTACTGGCCCAAGTTCTTGATTCACAAGTGCAAACAGCGCCTTACTAGGCTGACTCAGGTGGCCATACGGACAAGGAAACTTATGAAAGAAGAAGAGAGGTTAGGGGAGAAATTGGTTGCGAAGTTGGCGCCTAAAATCAGGCGGAGAGAGGAAACTAGGGAACGTAAAGCAGAAGCTGCTGCAAAGGTGGAGAGGGCTATTGAGAGGGAATTGATTGAAAGGTTACGAAGTGGTGCTTATGGCGATCGGCCTCTTAATGTTGAGGAAGGGGTGTGGAAGAAGGTTCTCCGTGGTTTGGAAAGGCAGGGAGAGGGGGAACGGGATGAAGATCTTGACGAGGGTATTGAGGCCGAGGAGGAAGAAGAGGAGGAGGAGGATGACGAGGAAGAAGGCGTTGGTAAAGTTGAGTATGTTAGCGACCTTGACGAAGATGAGGGGGACGATTTGGAGGATATCGAGGACTGGCTAGGCGGCGATAGTGCGGAAGAGGACGAGGAGGACGATGAAGATGACGATGACGATGATAGCGACGAAGAGAGTGGGGAGAGCAGTGAGGCAGACGAAAAACCTAAGAAACCTGCCGCCGGGACTAAGAGGAAGCGCGTCGCTCCCCCACCCAAGCCAAGAAAGAAAGGGGGCCGTGTCGAGATTGAGTACGAGACAGAGGGGCTAGTGAAGGAGGGGGTATTTGCTTGAATGGTGCCTATGATAACGCAAAAGCATTTAATTTGGTGGATTTCGTTTGGGAGTTTTATTGCATGGCGTTTTGGAAATACTGAAGGGTTCACACATTCGGCGGGATTTGTTGGAAATCCTCACATCTTGATATTGCCTGCTTAATGGGAATTCTCTGTGGAGATATATCTAGATATCTTTTCTAACTACTCCAATGGATCTCGTTACTACTTGCATCATAGGAATCTTCTCTATTGTCACACTTCAGCCTTTTATTGTCGCATATCTTTTTTTCTGAAGCTGTCCCTTGCTTTACTTGACGACCCTAATCGTCACGTGCTTTAATCTATCTTAAGACAAATGCAACAACTGCTCCAGCTTTAACATATTTCTCAGTCAATTAGGTCTTCCAGCTTAAATAAGGACAACGGAACAGTTGGTGGGATAGTGCATGACGTCGAGGGATTCCGATTAAAGCTGCCTCAACATTCGGTTTATCCATGGTCAAACCTTAACCCCTTCTATATTGTCCCGGTTTCACCTTCGAGGTCACAATCAAACTTATCTCCACCTTACCCAGCTGTGATCTTTCTCTCAAAAGACGACACATATCGGTCTTACCTGAGTTCGAAAGGCTTTAAAATCCTAGCAGAGATAACCAGACAGCCCACCTTAGGGGGGTAAATGTAGTTATGGCCTCCTACTTCTCCTCCTTCAAATCCTCCACCGCAGTCTCCAGCTTTGGCGCCCGCTTCAACTCTCTCCGCCGTGCCATATCTTCCGGCGACGAGGTCGATGACGCTGACAACGAAGACTGCTCTCACATCTCCAACGTCCTGCGAGCCTACTACACAGAGAAAGGCCGCTGCTTTCCTCCCTGGCTGCCTCCTGATCCCAAATCCCCGGCCCCACCCCTTCCTACCATCACCGTCGCAAGCCAAACCCCTTTCCAAGGCTACGGCGGAGGACCAGCACCAGGAGCCTCCACAGCCGGTGGTCGTGGCGCTGGCAGCGGCCTAGGTGATCTATGGGGAGATTCTAGTCCCACCAAACCACCATCACAACAACCGCAAACCTCCAGCCTGCGGCTAGGTCGCAACCCATCACAACAATCGGCCCCAACCGCACCACCGCATCTCATACCTGCATCCATGAATGTGCCAGCTCGACCCGCCACGGCAACTGCGATGTCAGGGAATGATAGCTCGTATCTCGACTTCCAGCAGTCGCACACATCTCCACCTTCAACTGCCGCCAGTGTCCGTCCTCTCCCCAGCCAGCGGGCAGGATCCTACCAAAATACTCAGGCCGCCGCTGCACAGCAAATCAGATTGGGCACGGGACTTGGTAGGGCTTCATCGGGAGCATCAGCCCAAGAACGGCTGCGTGCAAGATTGCACGGTGGCAGGACCAGTTCGCCACCAGCCAGGAATCCGAGTCCTGGGAATGGGGGTAGAAACGAACAGAGCCCTGGAGGTGGAGAGGCATACATAGGGTCAACTCGCCCATGGGATTCTGGAGATCCATACGGCTCTTCTGCGTATGGCAGCGCTGGTGGAAATGGTACGAATACACCAACGGGATTGCCTGGGAGATGGTTTGGGTCTCCACGGGGTTCTTGATAGCACTTTTCGGCATGGTTTGACTTTTGATTCCTAACTTTCTACTTAATATCCGTTTAGCTCCGGCGTTTTTATGGGCATTCTGATTCATTGTATCAGCACTTCATGATGGTTTTTTTTCTGTTTGAATTTTCTTCCTATATGCCGTCAACCGGCATTTGATGCTACTGGTCGTCTTATCTCCTTGGTCTTTCTGTCACTTCTATTTCTTATCATGGATAAATATCAATCCTGCAAATAGGAAATGAACATAGCTTGTGGTGTATATATGGAAGTTATAGGAGAATTCTAAAGAACACTTTGATATCCATTTGGATGATCTATGTATTGGATAGATTTGGCTAGTTTTTCTATAATATGGCATATGGATATCATGAATGCTATTGAATATAACAAAATGGGAATAGGAAATACATGAACCGTTACCGATTAGTGTTGTGAAATGCACTGAAACAAAGATAAGTAGATAAAAATCGAGTAAGAAATCTCTCTGTGCCCTTCCATACCCCTATCCAGAAAGACACAGGTTAGAAATTTAATATGGCCATCTATGTCACGAGGGGTATGCATTGCAATTGATACTGTAAAAGAAAATCGACATGGCCGTGCAATATCGAGAAAAATAATCGTCAGATGCCATATCCATCCTTAAAATTTGGGGATTAAGTCATCCCTGAACTTTCCGGTAACTTGGCGGGCTCCATGTCCTGCTTATGAGCTTCACAGCCCAGACGGGCACAAGTGCAACAGCCGCAACAACCATAACCTTCCACACCCATTCCAGAGTAATAACATATTGCAAGTCAAAGTAATCTCCAAGAAAAGGCACGCTGGCCGCATAAACGATCGCCGTGCCAACTATACACAAAATCATGATAGGATGCCACGTTGTTATCGACACAGCCACCATGACGAGCTCGTTAAGCACTAGAGCCGTGAACGAGACACTGATAAGTTGTGGCCCTGTAACTTCTCTGACGAGTATTTGGGCCAGCCCTTGGATTATCGAGCCTTGGTAGACACTGACGAACACCCATGTGAAGAACGAGCGGTAACTAAGGCTGCGACCCGTTTTCAACTCCTTATACAGTTCCGGGTAGAGATTGGCCAATTCTTCATCAACATCGCGGTCCAGCACGAGTGAGAAGACTGGCGCGTTGGTGTAGACGGTTGCATAGCCTACTAACAGCCAGTTAATAAAAAGGCCCTTCGGGTCAAAGTGGCCCGCAATGCTGTACATGGTCTGACATGCGCTGATGATCAGGCCGCGGTGCATGATAAATTGCGCGAGCTTGGCAGAGCGCTTGTACGAGTTTCGGCCGTGCCAGACGACAAGTTTGGTTAGGTGGTGGAATTGGGTTATGCTGAAATCGGCAGCTAGGGAGGCCTGACGACCCTCCTTGCCAACTATGCCGATGCCAACGTCTGCGGCTTGGATCATGGAGACGTCATTGCCGCCGTCACCAATGCAGCAGATCCGCTTTTTGGTGTGCTTGCGGATTAGACTGGCGATTTCGGCCTTTTGGGTTGGGGAACAGCGGCATGCGATTACTGCAGGGAGGAGGACGGCGATTGATATGAAGGGGCTGCGGAAGTCGGAGAGCATTAACGTGAGCGATTCACCGTCGATGAGGAGGCAGGCATCTGTTTTATTCCGGAGGAAATCTAGCGCTTCCTGGGCAGAGCCTTTATCTTTTAACTTGGTGACGGTGTGTATGTACTGGCCTCTTGAAACAAGTTTCGCGGAAACTGCCACGCAGCGAGCTGTTTCCACTTTATCACCCGTGAGCATCCATATTTTTACACCCGCATTCCGTAGTAGTTCCAAGGAAGGTTTGACATCTTTCTGGAGTTTGTCTTCAACACCCGTGACACCTAAAAGTTCGAGGTTCTGCTCGAGGAATTCTTTGACAACCCTTGCCATTCGAGTATCCCTATTGTGTAAAGACAATGAAGCTGCTTTATAATCAGATGAGAAATCTTGGTACTGCGCCTGAGACAGCCTCTTCCGTCCAATGACCAAGGTACGAAGACCTTCTCTGGCCATGTTGGCAGTCTCCTCGTCGAGCCAGTCATTAGCGGCAACGATAGAAGACATAACGGTATCAGCACCCTTCTGGTAGAACCAGATCTCTTCATCCTGTACTGTTGATTTATCCAAATCGGAACCCTGTTCGAATCGAACGATAATGCCCATGCGCTTAGAGTCAGAGGTGAACGGGAACATATCTAGAATGCGAACACGCGCGACAATGTTGGCTGTGTGTACAGACTTTAGAACGATTCTATGTCTATCGCGGTGTACTAATTGCAGCCCAACTTCCTCAGTATATTTCACAATGGCAATCTCATCTGGCGACGAAGCTTGGTAGTTCGTAATTTTCAGTCCATTTTCTTCATCTGACGTCGGTGTAACATTATGACAGAGTGCAAGAGCAAGGATTATATCTCTGACGCGCGAACCTATCTCTCGTCGGGTACGAGTAGTTGAAGCCAGTCCAGTCTGTGTACTATTGATAGTTGTCGGAGTTACAAGCGATAGGTGTGGTGGTGTACTGGAGGAGGAGGTTACGGAGAAGCCTTGCCGGACGTAAGATGCTACTTCATCCATTGCTTCATTTGCATATGATACAGTTCCAACATGGATTTTTTTGAGCTCCATTTCTGAGGAAATGTTAGTTGGAAGCTATCGAAAACCAATATAAAGGTATTGCTTACCGTTCTGAGTTAACGTGCCGGTTTTATCAGACAGTAGGTACTCTATTCTACCAAGGTCCTCTGGGATAGTACTGGTCCTCACAACGGTGCCTGGAATACCAGCATCTCGCTCGATGAACCTCCCATACACAGACTTCGCCATGTCAAGGTTGACACGTAGACTCATAGGAATAATGGTTGAAAAGAGTATGAGATATATCATGATTGCAATATACCACGGCTTGTCATTCTCAGACTCAAACCCCTGAAGAGCAACAAGGATGATGGATAGGGTTAGGGTTAATACACAAAGAATTTTAGTCAGGCTGTTGATTTCATATTCAAGCAACCCAATTTTGGAGCGAGAAGGTGATGTTGACATCGCTGATCTGGTTTCAGCTCCTGTGTATATAATTGTAGCAATTGTTGCCGTGTTTGACGCGAGGACTGTATTAGCCCAGGCAGTGTTGTCAATTGTAAGCGGGGCATACTTCGGCTCAGATATCTCATCATGGGATGATGGATTGGTTGATGAGTGTCCAGCCCCATCGGTCTTGTTAATATGGTGATCGTAAGATCCAGGGGAAGGTGGTGCCAGTTCAATAGTTCCAACGAATTCATTCACGCTCTTTTCAGGGGAGCCTGCGGTGATCCGTATTCTTCTCAGTTCTGAGAGAGGGAGATTTTGTGTGAGGGGGGACGGAAGACGTAGCTTCCAATCCGTCTCACCGTCCAGTTGGTCTGTGCGGATAAAGATGTCACTCCAGTCACCAAAGCCATCAGAAGATTCAACAGCCGGCGAAGTTGAAAGGGGATCTGTGGTCGGATGTGTTGATTCCGCAACATTTGCATCATATGCATCAGGTATATCTTGAGCAATGTTCTGAGTAGTGGAAGTTTCGGGCAATGTGCTCTTTAAAATAACCACATCTGCTGGTAGACGTTGATCTTTCCTTAGCATTAGAATGTCACCAACCTTTAAATCGCGGGACTTTTTCGTAATTTCGAAAATTTGCGAGCCATGAATGCTTTCATCCCGTTCAGGAACTGTCAGCTTATGTCGAACGGCCTGTTTTCGGGAAGTAGACGGAGAATATGATAGCACAGTGTATTCCTCTGAGTTTGCTTCTGCATCTCGTCGTCGGCGAGCGATGTCATCGAGTGCCTCCTTGCCTAAAGATATTGATACAACGAAAGCCAGCGGCGCAATATATGACGACATATAGCCGATTCTTAAAATGGGTATAATCTGTGATAATGCCACAAGGAGAAAGTATATGTTGAAAAAGAACGAAAATTCATTGTAGAGGGTGCGGGGAAGAAAGCTCCACGGGGTATATTTGGCGTTAGATACGATATTCGGAGGGTATCGCGTTTCCTGTACCTGGCCAACAACCACTTGCCGTGTTGGTTTATGGTTTGAATTGGGATGCATCTGTGAGCCGTTATATCGACTGGGTGTATCACCAGGCGCCTGTGAAGAGTCGAATTTAGGCAACCGGAATTTGGACCTAAGTAAGGAGTAGAAACTCTCCATCGCAGCATGGAGCCGTGGAGGCTGGCTGCGTCTGCTGAGAAGTGGAGAATCATCCTCAGCGTAAGTTGAACTTCTTCCTGACAGCGGTTGGCCCCCTCCTTCATGATCATGATCACCCAGTAAGCCATCAATATCATCGTCGTCATTTTGCTGGCTGGTCCTTGCACCACTACGATTCCAAATTCGATTTCGAGCTCCAGTTCGTAAATTCCTCATTGCTATACCAGCACCATATACCGGAGTTGTACCAAATCTTCCCTTAGCCTTAGGGCTATATCCGGTGTGGAGAGCTGCGGAGGCTTCTACGTCAAGTTCGTCTAGGTTGAGGTCTTCATCGGATTCGGAATCATCGGAGAGGTCTGAGGCATTTGGCTGCTCATACTGATGGAAGAGCGCCATGTTGGGCAGGAGGCTGGCAAATTTCTACCGGAAACTGGTCCAATACAGCTATACCCATGCTCCTATCAAAAACTCCAGGGTTGTATCGATGAATCATCAAACAAGATTGGCATCGATAACGGCTTGCACAGTGCTCATCAGCTGAAAGTCATATTGCCACTGTTCCCAACGATTCTCTCCCTTTTTTTTTACCCAAGACACGTTCCAGAAGAGGCGTGAGGCCGCAAAGAAAGAGGGTGCTAGAGTTTAGAGAAAATGGTAGAGAGTGTAGAAGGTCATGCAGTCATGTAAGTGCCAGTGGGAGCGTTGAGGCAGCGTTTTAAGGGCGATTGGAGGATATCACGTGGCTTATTCAGTCAACCGTGGCGCACCGTCGCATTATTACGCCATACCGGGTATTGTAATATTACTAGCCAATATGCAATTCAACCCCGCAAAACCGTTCCAAAACCCGTATGATGCATACTGATGACATAATGCCCGCAGCAGCTTCGCTGGCTTCTTCGGCAATACATTCATCCGATCCCTTTCGCGTCCAAGGTCGCATCAAAGCTGACCAAGACGAGACAAACCTTGGATCTTTTAATGACAGGTGGACAACGACATGCTACCTCTCACCTCTCAGTGACTACGTGCACACGGATTTGGTAATTTTATGGATATGATTCCTTGCGAGCACCGTTGGATTTAGTCATAGTTAGCGGTGATTTCTCTCTTGTTATTTTTGTCACTGGGTATGAGTTCCTCCCCTGTCAGACTTCACTGACCACCTACGACAATGGCCGTCTGACTTACCCTAATAATGCATTTCATTATAGAATCCATTGCTAGAAACGACGCTTAACAGCACAGGATATTGCATTGGAGTACGAAGTGACCTAGAGTCCAACATGCTTCAATATGGGTCCTGGAATCCAGCGCTGAGACCCGATAACGGGCCAATGGCCTCGTACCTCTCCTTAAAAGACTCGAGTTCGACCTCCTTGTCCACGAAGCATTCGAAGCCCGCTAGCCATACCCATCCAAAAATACAGCAACTACAAACGTCTGCTGGAGGAGACCCCGTTGCTGAATCGACACTTGTCGAACACTCGAATGGTGCGTCGCGTAGCGTCGGGGAGATAGGTGGGGATGACGTCGATGTACAGATAATACATCCATCAGACCAAGAGCAACCTACGGAAACGTCTAACGAAGCTCCCTCTGGTGATGCATATGACAATGGCGGCGAATCCGCCAGTCGAAAAAAAATCCAACCAGTCGAAGAAGAAGCCATCAGTCATAAAGCGCCCTCGGGAGGGTTTCAGTGGTGTGACGATGGCGGTGTAAATTCCTCCTGGGACATCTCACGATCCTCGACAGATCCATTTAAGGAATATGATGTAACCGGTCGAACGAATTCTTTCCCAAGCATGGATCCTGTTAACGACTTCGACTCCGACGGTAGCCATTCACATGACACGACTTTGGAATCTGATGCCAGTGATTCTGGGAATCTGGATTCTAACAACAGGCCTACCACTGTTGAAAATGGTTTATATTCAAACTCTCATGAGCAAAATGCCTCCATGCCGTGGGGTGCCACTAGTATTGAGGAAGAAACTGCTGGAGACTTTTTTAATCAGCTTAATACTCAGACGAAACCCATCTACACACCAGTGGAAGCCGAATCTAGGTTCGAGGAAGGCATGCCGTTGATTAATGATTCAGAGCCATCATCCCCTGCCGAACATAATCAACCCGATATTATCGATGCAATTTTCAAGGAAGATGAACCTATTGACGACGGTGATTTTTTTGGATCCAAGTCAAAAATGCCACCGCTCAACCGCAAATCTACGTCTCAAGTCCTAGATTCATTACACTTCGAGCAGGGCAATGCGATGACCGATTCGCCAACTGATGTGACTCCAGCCAAAAACAAACTGGAAGGCACTGACAATCGAACCAATGAAGAAAATGTTGCTCAGGAAGATGTCCCAGAGGATGTCTTGGCTGAGAGATGGAAAGCGGTCCTCAGTGACGATGATTTGCTGATGGATGATGATTTGGATGATCTGGATGCGCCACACGATTCGGATCGAGACCTACCAAATGGCCCTTCTGAAGGCGCGTTCGCTTATCAACAGCCTGCGCCAGTTCAAGTGTCTGGTGTGTCAACGCAACGACAACCACGGGCGAACCCGTACACTCCTCATCATCAGCTACCTTCTTCCGATATAATGCAGGCGTTTCCCGGCCCTGGCTACGGGCTGTCGAATGCAGGGGCTTTTACGACCCCAGTGCGGCCGTATTCGGGCAACTCGAACTCCAGTAAACCTGAAAGTTTCTCCAATCAAGCAAAAGCTGGCTATCAATCCCCCTATGATTTGCCTATGGAATTAACTCGTCCAAAACATCATTCTTCTCAACCGCTCGTGTCTCAACCTCTCCCTGCAGCCCAGGCCCCCGCAGTACAACCCCCCCCTCGCCAGAGTAACATGACGGCGAGCCGACCAACGAGTTCAAGTTCGGCCTATTCCCCAGCAAAGCCTGTACCTCCACCTTTATCTCGTCGGGAAACAGAGGGAGCCACCAACAGCAACAACTTTTTCGAGGAGCTCCCAGTTACTTCCAAACGTCGCCCTTCAACGGGGAGCAAATATGCTCCTTCCCAAACCATGGCCCAGCCTGCGGTTTCATTGCCACTTAGTTCTGTGCCTACCAATGTAATGACGCCTCCTAGCCAGCCACAAAAAGCAAGTGATCATTATCAATTGCAAAATCCCGAGCGGCTAGATCCCTATTCCACTCTTCCGGTCCCCACTGGTCGGACAATTTCTGGTCCATCCGGCCGATATTCCCCAAGACCACCGGCTGTCCACCCTGGATCAAGACCTCTTTCCTCTCCAAGATACTCACCTGTTCCACCACCATCCACCGCGCCTCCTGCTTCAAATAGATATTCTTCTCAGCCTGTGACAAGCTATTCCCCCTCACACCCATTTCAGCCAAGGACCTCGAGTCCCCTTGCATATCATGAATATGGGTCCCACGCCCAGCCCAGCCATTCACAGTCTGAAAATGAAAATGGTCCTCCATTCTTCCCTGGACCTGGTACCCGTCAACCATCCGATCTCACTCGCTCTCCGCATAGTAGCCTACGAAATGAAACCGCTCAAAACCCACCGGCTAACGAATATCTACCCCTAACGAGCCGTAGAACCGGATCCTCTACTCAGTTTGCGGATCGCCTCTCGCCATCCCTTCCGTCAGATCGCAATCCTTTCGAACCAGCGTATCACGCTCAAACTACACCAGCAGCCGCCTCAGTTCCTTCTTATCCCCCACATCCACCTGCATCAGTTAAGCTCCAACAATCTCCTGAGAATCAACCGCCCAGAACTCCCAGGAATTCCCGGACCTCGTCACCAGGCAAGTTACAGTGCGAATCTAGCGTAGCAAGCGTACCGGAACCTTTCCAAATACCTGCGTCAGTTCACAGCCCAATACCACCTCTCCAACTCCAACCTCAACCATTGATCAAAGAAGCCTTTACGCCGCAACTAGATTTTATTTATCCAACCGACGGACAGGAACTTGATCCACTTGAACGTTGGAAAGGAGCACCAATATTTAAGTTTGGTTTTGGGGGTGTAATTGCCAGCTCGTTCCCGAAACACATTCCCCGATATGCAACTGGTCAACTTGTTCCCAAAATAAAATCAAGCCCCGGGGATACCAAAGTTCGTTTCGTGGGCGACGTTATTGCGCAGATAGAGCCAAGCGCTAAGTTCCCGGGACCCTTGAGGTCGAAATCCAAGAAGAAAGACGTCATTGCATGGTTGTCAGCTATGATTTCTAGGTTCGAAAATGAACTTGCCTACCTGGAGGTCTCGACTCAGCAGCAACATAATGAGAAGATTCTTCTTTGGAAACTGATACGGGTCATGGTTGAACACGATGGCCTTTTGGGAGGTAATGCAGAGGTCGACAATGCCGTGCATTCCATTCTATCTCCGGTCCCTGACATGACCAGGCCATCATCGCGGGATTTCGGACATTCTACCCAGCATTCTAGCGTATATGAAACTATAAACGGCACAACCCAATCGGAGCCGGCAAGCGTGAATGGGATGGAAAGCATTCGCAGATGCCTCCTAACTGGTGGAAGGGAGAAAGCCGTTTGGGAAGCCGTTGATCGGCGCCTATGGGGCCATGCTATGTTAATGTCATCAACATTGGATAAGTCCGTCTGGAAACAGGTGATGCAAGAATTCATCAGACGGGAAGTCAGGACTGCTGGTGACAATACTGAGTCATTGGCTGCACTTTACGAGATTTTCGCCGGCAATATGGAAGAGAGTGTCGATGAGTTGGTCCCACCTTCTGCCCGTGCGGGCTTGCAGATGGTTAGCAAAACCCAAAGCCCCGGTCACCCTAAGAACGCACTCTGTGGACTTGATAAATGGCAAGAGACATTGTGTTTAATTCTGAGCAACAGAAGTCCTGACGATCATGTTGCTCTTCTTGCTCTTTCTCGGTTGCTCTCATCCTATGGAAGGATAGAAGCGTCTCATATCTGTGCAGTATTTGCGAAATCTGCATCCGTTCCTCTGGCCTTTGCCGGCCCTGATGATCCGCAGTCACAGATTGTACTCCTTGGTGCGGACCACCGCAGGTATCCGTTCACATTCGTGAATGACCGAGATTCTATTCTTCTTACTGAAGTCTACGAGTTTGCGCTCTCCGTATTGCCAGGTGCAGCAACTGTAGTAGTACCGCATTTGCAGGCATTTAAACTCAAATATGCATTTTCCCTCGCGGAAAATGGCAGTAAGGCCGAGGCTCAGCAATACTGTGACGCTATTGGTGCAATCCTAAAATCAACAACCAAGCCTTCACTGTACTATCATCAACGGTTTTACTTCGAACTGGATGAGCTTGCCAACCGCTTAAGACAAGCCCCTGCTGGCGGGTCTTCATGGATGTCAAAACCCAACATGGAGAAAGTCTCTGGTTCTATTCTGGCGAAATTCAACAGTTTCGTCGTCGGCGATGACAGCGATGGTAACTCCACTGCATCTGGGAAACCAGCAGACGCAGACATTGGACCATTTGCTAAAATGGTGGGCACTCCTCCGGTTAGCCGTTCGCCTTCTGTCAATGACACCTTTGGGCCGTATTTCGCTGCTGGTCAGCCAATTCTTTCAATGTCGTCGACGTCTCGTTATGCTGCCGGAAATCAGTATGCTCCTTATTCATCGCCAGATCAGTACCGTGGTCGCGCGTCTCTTGACTCGCAGAGATCACCGCCATCTACTGGTCGCTCTTACTCTCAACGAGGCCTGTCCCAAGAACGCAGTAGTATTTCGGACATTAATTACAATCCCATGTCGCAACAAAATGTCTATAGTCCACCATCGGCATACGGGAGAAACTCGACGCCTCCACAACAATCAGCATACGCTCACCTAGCCCCGGTGGAGGAAATCCAATCCACTCAAAGTTCAGATGAACAGGCTCCTGAACAACCCAGTAGCTTTGGTGGATACCAACCCAACTTCAACCAACAACCTACCACCCGAGAGGGACTTAGTGGTGCTGCTGCCCGGAATGCCGGGTATGAGCCTCCAACAGGGACAACTGGCTACGAGCCCCCGACGTATGAGCCTGAACCCATGGATGATGGAGACTCAGACAAGGAAAAACCAAAGAGATCATTCATGGATGATGAGGATGATGATGATTTGGCCGCTCGTGAAGCAGCCGCCAAGAGGGCTGAGAAAACACGCAAAGATCGCGAAGCTGACGAGGCATTTAAAAAGGCTGCTGAGGAAGATGGTAAGCTGTCCTTCATCCCAAACATCTATTTCATAAATAGTAACCATAGATCTTTAATTCCACAGCCAAAAAGCCCGTCCCAGAGAAGAAAGGATGGTTCGCGTGGTGGGGTAAGAAAGACACGAATGCTAGCGGGGGAGGTCCAATTCGAGCAAAGCTTGGTGAAGAGAATTCATTCTACTACGATAAAGAACTGAAGAGATGGGTCAATAAGAAAGACCCGAGTAGCGCCACTGCAACTGCTCTCTCTACGCCGCCACCACCCAAGGGGACAGCTCCACCCAGCCGGTCTGCAGGTGCCAATAATGCGACCCCTCCTCCTGGAACTGGTATTCCCACACTAGCCTTGGCTCCAAGCCTTGCTCCACCTCCCAATCCATCAAAGGGATCACTTTCACCATCTGGGGACTCGTCACCTCAAAACTTGAGCCCTGGATCACCATCCTTGCCACCCTCAGCAAGTCCATACCTGACACCTGTGTCTGTCTCAGCAGGACCACCAACCAGACCAGGAACGGCCTTAAGTAATGCAAGCTCCATCGATGACCTAATCGGAGCTCCACAGGCTAGAAAGGGCAGTACCATTAGGGGAAAGAAGAAGGGCCGAGGCTACGTTGATGTTATGGCAAAGTAACCGATTCTGCCATCCGGGAACGAACGTTATGGATATATCTAACTGAATGAGTCCTACGCTACTGGAAAGAAAAGAAAAACTCGCCTTTCGGTGTATATAGCGCTATCATCAACGTCCCGCTCTTAGTTTATTCATGCTGATAAAACTATGCGTGACTTTTTTTTTTTTTTTTTTGCTCTCGCAACAGCATCCGAGCGTAATTCGTGGACTCCTCTATTATTTGCTTTGCAATTTTGAGGTTTCCAAATGCTATCCATTTTCATATCAGCCTACAATTTGACCTGCTTAGCAAGGGAAGTTTTGTTTTATTAGTTCTCATATTTCCATACTTCTTTCTCACTCTTCCCAATATTCCCGGTCCTCATGGCAGCTACGTTGTGCTCAATTCCCCCGTATAGTGATTGGATGTCGTCTTTTCCTTCTTCCCTTTTGGCTTCCTTTATGCTTTTTTTGGTCCCCTGGCCCATACATTCTCGGTAATTGACGTCTATATAATAGTGCGTGAGAAGGAAGAAAGTAATTGGCTTATATTAGGTTTTTTTTTTTTCTTTTTCCCTTTCTTGCCTTCCATTCTTATATTCCCTGCCCTAGGCTTGTTCTGTATTATTCCGTTTTGCCCCCACTTATATATTTTAATAATTTCAACCCCTTATACATATCGCATATAATTTGGTGAGATCATTGAAGCCGTTGAAATTCTTGATAAATTTCGTGTTCTGCTTTTACTTTTATTACCTCCAAACCCCGTCGTAGAAACATTCAATGGTGTTCATTTACGTCTCTCAACTTTCTGAACACCGCATCCAATAGTCAATCAACCAAACTGAAGCTAATATCTACTGATCCGTTTTCACGGTCGCTTGGAGAAGATTACCTAGATCCTAGTTGGTTGAGTCAAGTTGCAGTTTCGGTATTAGGTAGCTAGACAGCAGTTAAAAGGAAAAAGAAACCGGGAAAGTGAGTGGATGGTGGTTGATATATACATGGACGTCCGCACATGTGTCACGGGTATAGACAATCGATGACAATGTGAACATTATTGATTTAGATGGGTATCTCAAGGGTTTATTTCTATCTGAAGTTCCCCAACTTCCTTATCAAGAGCCAGCATTTTACTGCATACAACCATATTTGGTAGGGGTAAACAAGGCAAGTTAAATCGTCACGTCAGGTAAAGTCATGAAGATGAATTCGTAAAAGAGAATGTAGCAAGACCTAAACACAGAGCTGGGCAGATTCGTATGGGTTTTGCCGCACGAAACGGCATCAGGTGGATATGTAATTTTTTCGAGCTCAGACGGCGTAGGAGTTGATATAATACTATAGAAGACAGGTGAAAATATTAAAATGATGATATACATTGAGGACTGAACGCGGCTTTATTTAAACTTACCGTCAAACATGAGTCCTCCCCACTTCCGCAGTCGGGTAAATATACGTAGAGAATCAGGGCTGTCTCGTGTATAAAACCTGTAGTTTTGGGGGGAAAAAAGGTATTGAAGGGTGATTAGCATTCGATAGTTGGGGGATACATTTGTCATACATAAGGTCACTATATATGCATGGCACCGTAACACAATTTGCTCAATCTGTGGTGCTCATTAAATAGCAGTGTCACAGAAACAGGGCACGATAGGTACCCAGACATATATACCTTATCAAGGGAATATAAAGGAAAAGGAAAGAAATATAAGCTTACACGCAACAACCCTCGGACTCAACCGCCCAACACTCAACACCCTCCCCCAATCTTTCCCATCAATCCTCACCTTCGCCCACCCCTCCTCCCCCTCCCCGTTCTCCCCACCCAACTCCCTCATCCGCTCACTAGGCAACTGCTCCAGCTCGTTTTGAGACAACTGCGCCAGATCCAGTGGTGGATTTAGCAGTCCGGTCCACACACTCGAGATGCGCAGCGTGTCTGTAGCTATAGAAAGCTTCAATGAGCCGTGCATGTTGGCGGATAGTTCTAGCTTGGGGCTACTATTCGAAGCAGTGGAACCAGCCCCGGCTCCTTGTGTTGAAGTAAAAGTTGTTGTACTGATGATGCTTTTGGCGGCAGAGTCCATGGCTAGCTTGGTGAAGCGTTCTGATATGCTTTTCAGTTGAATGAGGCTGGGGAGCACAATGTGGACATCTGGACTGCGGCAGCGGGGTTCGTGCAGGCCCTCAACGATCGATGGGGGGAGGACGCGGACGGGGATTTCTTGGGTTATTACCGTTTCGCGTTCGCGGGGGCCGTCGGTATGGTTTGGGTTTGCTGCTGTTGCTGCTGTTAGTTGGATGTTGGCTGGGTGTTGGGACCATTGGCATCCCACTGGAAGGAGAAATACTATCGTGGGTGCTATTGCTGTCGCCCACTCCAAGGGCATTCTTTCCCGATGTCCATGATGAAGCCACAATTGTCAGTGCCAGTAAAGGGAGTGAACCCTTCTTGGTTAGTCGTAGCTGTGCTGATGTTGCACTTGATGCTGAGCGGAGGGCGCGGTGGAGAGCACCGATGGGGACTTCGAGATTGATAACGCCTGATGCAGCGCTTACGGAGTAGGATTCAAAGACTGTGTCCTATAATGCAGCATAGGATAATATATAAGTTCCACTGATTCATTGTGGATATATCTTTTCCTTTCTCCCTTTGAGTCCCGGTGATATATGGAAGAAGAATGTCCCTATAGGGTAGTTCCACGCACAATTGGCAATTGGGCCCAGACCTGGGTTCCCTGGTCGGGGATGATGGTGAAACGGACAACCTCATCTTCCAATCGAACCCAGCATATTTTACCCAGTGATGATAAAGACGCGGTGAATTCTGCGAGGATAGGGTTAGGATCATCTTATTGAACGTAGAGTACGTCTTGGGAATAATACGCACTGGCAAAAGTATTAATATTGATGAGCTGACTTCTGAAACGCATTTTGTTCAGTGCATTTTCAGATGTACATTCATGTATTGAACATAATGGTATAAATTAATAAATAGGCATTACGTTAGATGTATTTATTTGGTTTGGTGATTTGATATACTCGACATATATCTGATTCAAAGCGGATCTCCGCGCCGAATAGTTAAATTATCTAGTCGAGTTTGGCGCGTCCTTGAACCACTCGCACCAATATTTAAACCCGCTTTAGGAACTGTATTTACGTTTTTCTACATCTGTCGATTTTGTGGCTTTGGTAAGTTATTCCTTCTACCAATTATTTGAGGAAAGGATAATGAAAAAAAATTACAGAGTACAAGATTGTATACTGTATACACAGCCTGTCAAAGACATAGCTAATGACATCGAAGACTCGCGCTGTTCGAACGTGTTGGGTGTCAAGTTTTAACACCCCATGGCCTTGACTGCGCTTCTAGTCAATACAACGCGTATTATCCGCAGATATACTCCGTGGTTAAGACAAGCATATACAACGTTAAAAATGTTTAACTGGTGAACTGGGGAGTCGAATGGAGAGAAAAGAGAGTATAAGTAATAGTTAGTTTCTAGAGTATTACGGCATAACTAACCGGTTAGCCGTTGATAGGGCTCCATGGGAATCAACCACCGCATCATAGACAATATCAAACCCAATGACATAGATGCCAATCAACATGCGGATCCTAGCCTCTGACGTCTGTCTGCGTATTCTCCTGCCTCATTTTTCGGCTTATTTTGGATGTGCTGGACGGCATTGATAGGCCAGTCTGCGCGCCTTACCCAGGTAACCCAACTAAGTTAAGTTAATCCACCACTGGGCAGATAACCCTTCAGAGCAAATAATCAAAATATATAAATAATAATAATAATAATTATTATTATTGTTATTATTCAAATTTAATTTACATCAGAATTACAAGAATTACCACATGGTGTTCTTTTATGTTTAGCAGCTATATAATTACTACTAACCCGGCCCTAGTGGTTGATTTCATAATCAACCTCCGGTCGGACCCTCGCATACGAGGGTCCGCCACCTCAACGTGAAATATTTTCTTAGATACTCTATTCCATCTTCAAAATTCAATAACCAGTCAATGCAATGACTTCTTCATATATTTTAATAGAGAATAAGATCACAGAAGCTCTAGAATTCATACTTGATGTTGAAAATTTTAATATTTGTTAGGGAGCGAATGCGAGCTGCATAAGAAGGAAGCTCTCTGCGTTGCTAACTGCTATATAACGAAATACTAAGGTTGGTGAGGAAAAAGGGGTGTCAGGGTCTGCTCAGGTTATAAACAGCCCATGTGATCACGTGACCGGATCACGGCCGATCCGCTAGGTCCCATGTGGGGCGTGGTCACGTGATGGGGATAAACCTAGCCTCGGCGCCGAGCCTAACAATATTAGTGTATTGGTAAGAGAATTCAATGTTTCTTATTCACATTTAATCAATTAATTTCATAGCTACCTCTCTCACATCAAAAGAGCTCCTGCTAATCAATTACTATCTTCTGGCCAGGAAAAATCACTCTGTCAGCATATAGAAACACTAGATAAAATAGATCTATTTCTCAATCAATCAATGATACTTGATGATACTTGATTTGTTCTTGCAGAGAGTTATGAAGATTTCATTAATCTTTCATCTGAGATTAAAGAATATTGAGTTAAATGATTCATCAAATATCATTCTGAATACAATATATGATGACAGAAGACTATTGACATGGTAAGAAAGCAAGTTTATAAATCATCATTCATATTTGATTAATTTAATCATTTTAAAAATATAGTGAATAAGTTTGAAACTCAACTTAATGACATCTATAACTTTGATGAAACAAAGTTTAGAATAGAAATTAAATAAGATTCTCAAAGACAGACTTATGTGGAAAGTTCAAATAATAGAGAAAATCTTATAATCATTGAAATAATATTAACAGATAACTTTATAATTTTTTTAATATATTTTTAATATAAAATAATTATATAAGTGCTGAATTAATAAGATTGAGAAGAATATCATGATGAGTATATCAGATACTAATTATAATAATGATTAAATCTTTTTTCAATGGATTTAACACTTCTATCACTTGTAATAGCGTAGAACAGACTCTGTCAAGACTAATTAATAGTGTAAAATAACTGAACTAATATTAATTGATAATTGCAACTCCTTAACAACAGTATAGCAATTAACTTCACAATTATCCTATAAATAAATAATCTATAAACATAAGAACTGCCTAGTAATAATACTAAAAAAAAAGCAATTATACTAAGAAAAGAGCTATATAAACAGAGTTTTTCCTGAACTTATCTTCTAGAAATCATCTTAGTACTTTATCTAAATAATTTATATAACTAATAATTAAATACTTGTTTCATCTGTGCTTAGATTGAAACTATGATATCACTCTATAAAGAATTATATCAAAGAACCTCATCATCTGCTTCTATTAAATGACTTTGACTTTCACTATATATATGAGTCTATGAATTATTATAATAAAAATAATATCATTCTCTTCTATCTTATTTTACATATGAATCATCTATTACAGCCTTTGAATAAAAAGATTTTTCAAATATTTATATATTATTATTTATTGATAATTAAAGAAGTAATAAAATATAATTATAAGAAATTTATAAAAGTTGAATTTTTTCATATTATCATTTTTATACAAAGTATGATATTTAGAATTTATACAATCAATAGAGAATAAAAAGTAACAGATTTAATTTTATTTAATTTATTTATTATTTTTAATAAATTATATGAGTTTATTTATATTTATTTTTATAGACTTTTTGATTAAATATATTCCTTCAATTATATATCAATTTAACTGATATAAATGCAAATTGATAATTATAAAAAATATTAAAAAATATAAATATATTTAAATTGAGCTATAGAAGCTCTATAAAAGTAGTATTTTGATAATTAATATAGTGACTCTTCTGCAGAATAAGCTCTTAAAAACTACTACAATCATTGTAGCTTATGAATATCATTAATAAGTATTCTGAAGAATAATATATAAGAAAGAAATCATATTCACATCTAATATATGCAAGATGATAGTCATTCATCAAAAGCTTGATAATTAAAAAGCATTAGAGAAGTTGTATCTGAAATGAAGGAAAGTTATAATAAAACTTAAATAATATTATAGAGATAAAAATATTAATATCAAAGTTATTAAATTTACTAGAAAAAGTCATAAATAGATTATCTACTGTATAATCAAGTTATATTTAATGAATTTTGTTATATTCATTGATAAATTAATTGAATATTCTGGATAAAAAAATATTTTATGTTAAGGTGATGGTTCATATTAAGGTGACAGATCCTCATATATAAGAATCTAACTAGAGATTGATTATGAAATCAATTACTAGAGCTCAGTTAGTTAATGTAATTCCATACTGAATTGACTACCATACTGAGTTAGTCAGCAAATTCACTGTATCTCAACTAAGTAGTTTTTAATTCAAATTATCTCAACATAATAAAGCTCAATTAAATTAAATTAAATTATACTTGATTGAGAGTATCTTAGTCTTGTATGCTTAAGCATTCCACAATTGCTACATCTTCATAGTGCTCATATATATACTGCAGGCTCAGTAGCTAAAGGCTTGGAGGATTAAATAACTAGCTGTTCAACAAACTCTGTAGGCTCTATAGGGCCTACTAGAAGACTTTGAACTTCTTCACTAGTTAAACCTTCTACTTCCTGCTCAATTTAGCGCTTAGATCTCTTGCGCTTTTGCTTCTCTATCTCATTGATATTGAATATATTCTGATATTGCTTTTTTATAATTGTAGCACTGACTATCCTATATTCACAGGCTTTGATAATTTAGTCAAAACCTTCCACAAAGCCTTGAGGCTAATCCTTTACTAAGTTTTTAATCTTATTATCTGCCAGTGTAATTGCTGGAGATTACTAAGTGTTTAAAGCACTCAGGATATAGTTGAATTGCTAAAGCTACTATATGAGGAGGTAGAGGTCCATAGTTGAATATCCAGCTGCTGAAGGATATAGTCAGGCTGAAAGAGCATTATTCCAGTTGCTTTGAAGTTATGTTGAATAATCTGAGGTTTGAAAGCTGCAGTACATACTGCAAGATATGTATCTAGAAAATCTGCCTTCTGAATGACATTAAATCTAAGCTATATTCACTCCTGAACTAGATCTCCATACACTCACTTTAAAATTGAAAAAACACTCACATCTAGTAGCTGCAGAATATAAGAGGAATGAAGTAGCATGCAAAGACATATTATAGCATTATTCTTGCAGATTTGATCAAATTCTGAAGTAAAGTGACTGCTATGTCTATCCAGGATAAAAAGGATAGATCTGCCAACTCTGCAAGGATCTGCTGCTGGAATAAACATCTGTTGAAGCCATTTCAGACCTATTTCATCAGTAGTTTAGCCATTTAGACTGACATCTAGCCTCCAGTCTTCTGGAAAGCCTTCAAACCAATCTTCCAACAAGCCCTGGCCTTTGAGAATGAGATAGAGAGGTAGAGCTCATCCTGATGTGTTAATTAATTTAATTACAGTCATCTATTCATAGTTTCCAGGCTATAGGAGCTTTGCTCTACCATAGTGCTTACTACTAGTAATAATCTTAATAGTGGCACAGAGCCCCATAGCAAAGCCAGTCTCATCAAAGTTGTACATATCCTCTAGCATAATCCCATGCTCAGCAATTGTATCTTTTAAGATCTTAAATCAATCCTTTATAACCTGCTGATCTTTACACTTGGCCTGGTCATGATTATAGCATCTGGAATAGTGGCTTCAGAGCTCCATACAACATTTAATCAGCCTTGAAATCCAGTTCTTACTGACCTGAGGGGGGGAGGTAGTGAAAACAGTGGAATTCTATAAGATAAGAAGATAATTAGCAATATCTTCAACAAATGCCAGCTGGGGGGGGAATTCTTATTTAGCTTTGTCCAGCACTCATTCAACTAGGCTATCCTCTTCAGCAGCAGATAATTTGTGAGAGTTTGCATGTAAATTCACCCGTGAGGGCTGGTGCTTGAGGTGATCTTGAAGAGTAGACCTAGGCACATTAAATAGCTTTACAGCTTCATGAATTGAGAGCTTTTCATCATTTTGAATAGATTTTATCATGAGTTCAATCCTCCCCTCTTGCTCAACTGAATTTGAAGAGTTTTTCTTGCATTTTGATGGCATAATTGCGTGTTGAATTGAATGAGCAGTTAAATTAATAGGTGGAGAAATTTGGTGGCTGACTCAGTGTGGTGGCCGACTCAGTGTGGAATTACGTTAGTTAATATACTAGCTTAAATAATTGAATTAAATCACTTTATAAAGTTTTATTTAAAAATATTTAACTTTATTTTTTTTAATATAAATTATTAAATAGTTATAAAAGTCTATTAAATACATTTAAAAATACTTTATTTAACCAGCTTTAAAATCATAAGATTTTAAATTAATAAAATAATTATATATTAAAAGTTAATAAGATAATTTCAGTAACTATAAACTATGAAATATTTTAAAATATGAAAATCTTAGCTTTAACTTTAAATAAAATTTTAAAAAGTTTAATTTTTTTAAAATAATTTACTATATAATTTAATTAACTATTTCTTTTAAAATATTTATATTAATACATAAGATATTCAGATATATAGTACTTTTTAAAATATTAATTCATTCACATCAAGAGAATTCTCATCTAACTGACTTTGAAATATACATTTGATTTGACAAGGAATCAATCACAGAATTATCAACATTGAGTTTGATAATTGCTTTCAATTTCCAGGTGAGAAATCGAGAGATATCACTCCTATTTGTCAAAGATGGAGAATCATTTCTTCGCAGCATATGACACAAGTGAAGGTAGATGCACCAAATGTAAGAGGATTCAATTCATTCAATCAGAGCTGCAGCTCAGTCATCTGCATAGCTTGATGCTACATCGGTCTTTGGAGATCAGCACTGTGATCAATGGAGGCATTCACTGAAGGCAAACACTCCAAGGGGAGGTTCATAATTCATGTAATAGTCATCAGACAGAGTGACTGTCTTGCTTCTCACAGACATACAGGTTCGACTTCTCATATCTGTTAGGCACTCAGGCCTAGCATGTGGAATGAAGGCACTGGGCCTTATTCGAGGGGTGATTATCCTAATGAATTCGCAATGTAATGCTCGTGCTACTGAATATGATCCGAACACTCCCTCTATATTAAGGACGAATTTGTTAGGGAAGGACGAACGAAAGAAGGAGAATTCATAAGAAGGATTTTGTGTGAGAGTCGGGCCGGAAGAATACCAGTTATACATGTACACATAAATGCACATTTATATACATACATACATATATATATATATATATATTTAAGTTGCAAAACTACTTGATTAACATTATATGCAATTTTCAGAGGTACTAACAAAGATATAATATGAAATAGTTAATCATTACTTCAGTTGTAAAAAGGTAATATCAAAATGTAGATATTGATATTTTTAAAAAAAAGAAGTAATAAATATACAACATTCATCTATCTCACAATAACAACTATGAGTCTCTCAGAGGTGTAATAACCGTAATACTATTGAACATACAGGATTAAGATGTTCTAATTCTAGCATAGTTTAACTTTTAATGAAATATTTTTTGTTGTTATTGATCGTAAGAGTTAAATGAATATCTACTCTATATATAATATTTGGTAATTCGTTCGGTTAGGTGATCCGCTCAGTTGGGAATTCCGTTTGCCCAATCTCTCAGCCATAACATCTTTTGACTCCCGACAACCAAATGACAACGACAACGACAACGACAACGACAACGACATCGACATCGACAACAACGACGCCGTAGTCCTTCTCCACAACCTCTAATTCTGACAGCCTGATCTGAAGCCGCTGGGAGTACCGGTTTGCTCTTGTCTGCAGCTTCAACTCATCCACTATTTACTTCCTGTTAGACTGTTCCACCCGTCTCCTTTTCCCGTCTCCGTTCCCCGTCTCCGTTCGTTCCCGTTTAAACATCCTCATTTTACCGGTCGATTAATCCCGTCAGCCATCTACATTTGCTATTCGAATAAATGGCTTGTTTGATTCCAAGGTTGTCCCGGACATCTCTAAAACAGATGTCTCTTTAGCCATCCAGCAGCTGCGTGCCATCATGTTGGACAGAGTTTCCCGGACATTTTCTTTATCTCAACCCTTACCGCACTCCGCGATGATCCTGACTTTTACTTAAACCCTTCCACGTCGTGCCTTCAGTTCCCTGCCTCTCAAAGGGCCTTGCGGGCACCGCGATGCTATTTCTAGCTACTGAAAATGGCTGAAAATCCGTTTATTTCTTTGACTCCGGCTATCCGCCTCCGTCCTTCGTCTGGTTTAAGAACACCTTCCCGATCTCCACCTCGGTGTCCATCCCGTTCCCGTTCCCGCTCTCCAGACCGAAACCTGTCATCTTTTATCTGTGCTTCAGACCCATTGCTTGCCAATCTTTCACCGGAATCTACTCTAACTGCATTATCAGCAACAGATGTCGTGCGGACAACAGGAAAGACCGCTCAGGGGATTCTCTCCAAAGCCATTGCCGATGCTTCGACCGCTGAGCGTTCTTTAGCAGTTCGAGCTGCTGTGGCCGGACAGAATTTGAAACAATGGTATACAGAAGTACTGTCTTGGGAGTGGCCTCAGAAACGTGACGCGTCCCTGGGAAAAGGGTTTGTCTCCTCAAAGAGGGAGGATGCATGTACTGATGGTCAATGGGACACATCCTTGGGATGCCTTCCAGCAGCTGTTGTAGAACAGCACGAGTACAGGATTGATGAGATAAAGGCAGATATGGAAATGTTAGATGTCGAGGAACTGAAAGAACACGTCCTGAATGCCCACATCCCCTCCCGCTCCAGACCATCCTCTTCGAATAGCACGTTGTCCACAAACATGCACACTCTCAGCTATGTGCAACTCAGCGATTTCACTGCAGTAATAACGGCTACCATCCTTCAAGCACTCCCTTATCTTTCAAAGTTGAACGCCCTCCTCAATATATGGGAGATTCGCCTCGCCGTGCTACATCAAATCCCCGAGCTACTGGCTGGCCTTGGGAGCACAAAGAGGGCCATTGATGGCGCACTGGACCGATTGGGAACAGGTCTGCTGCCCGAAATAGACGACCCCTTTTTTTCCAAAACATTTTTCGACTCCGCTCGCCACAAGTTGAAAAATATGGTATTAATTGTGGGTAGTAAAATGGATCGCATCCTAGATTCTCTAGAAGGCCAAGACGATGCTCTCCCCGATGCCTGGATCGATGAAATGGAAGCCATCGAAGCTGGTTTTGCGACTTGGGCATTTGAAGCAGAGAAGATGGCAGTCGAAAATGACTTCGGACGGTCAAGCACCCCTCTGCTTGAATCATTCATGCAGTCAAGTGAGATCGAAAAACCGGACGAAGCAGGTTGTGGACCTTCAACCCAAAACACAGAGTCTCTACAGTTTCAGAAATGTCGAGAAGAAATGGAGGATAGCTCACGGATAGTGAGCGACCTTCCCGGAACCAATGTCAAACCCGAGCCTCCCAAAACACCCTCTCGGAGCGATCTAGATTTGAACGACGTGCTCACTCCAGCATCAATAAATATTTCGCTGTCACAGCCTCCACCAATACCTCGCATTAAGGAGCAAGATAAAGACAAACCCAAAATCAGTGTTCAGGAGTCACCCAAGGAAGCTAAAACCGAGGGGGAGCCGAATTCCCTGCCCAGTAACTCCGACACTTCAACTCTACCTTCTTCCCCTCTTTCTTGTACCCCTGAGACCTCTTCTATTCATGAAGAAATCACTTCTCCACCATCTTCTACTGGCCCTGATCCCTTGACAAGTCGGCAGACTCCTTCTATCGATGACCCCCAAGATCCATCTGGCCAATCGCATGGAAAGCAGGCGACTAACGTACTTCCCGGGGCCAGTGCTTCAATTACGTCTGAAAAACCTAGTTCGAACCATGAGGAGTCCCCTGTGCCCCAAGAAAATAGCAACACTAACCCTCCGGGAAATAACTCACCTGGAACAACCATTAATGACGGTATTTCCTTGCCTGGTTCTTCTCCGCTGGCTGTGCCCAGTCGCCCTGCGTCTCCGCAATCACCACTCCGCAGTACTACTTCTCCCCACCTGGCCATCCCTTGCAGCGCAATTAATCGATCCACCCCGTCTTCGCCCACGACGGCTGATATTAGTCCTCACGGATTCATCAAAAGCAAACAGGACACCCTAAAACTGGACACCGGATCTCACCGTCGCGATTCCACTATCTCCATTGCCTCAACTGCTGGGTCAGGTTTCTCTTATGGATCTAATCCTGAGATTCGGGATGCTCAAGTAGCCACGTCCCATGGTAGCCCTATCGTGGTTGAATCTCCTGGCGGCTTTCTCACTAATGGGTCTAAGTCTCCCGGAACCCATGGGCACAATATAAATACCGTTGCGTGCGTGAAAAAACCCAAGTCAAGTGACCACTTGGCTTCTGCTTCCCGTTCTACTCTGTACCGGACTATGAGTTTACCTCTGGAGCGGTTCATGGATGGAGATTCCCAAGTTACTTATGGCACGGATGATCTTAAAGAACAGCCGCAATCGTCAGAATTCCGGCAGGCGTCTTCTGCAGCAATTGAAGTTTTACCAAAAGCCGAACTCCGGAGTATCGTGGTCTCGAATAGGCTTAGCATTGGACCTGCCAATGGGCAGAAATCGATGCCAAACCTCCGCCGTACAGTATCTAGTCTGGGTCTCTCGTCTTTACACCGACTCAGCACTAGATCTCTACGCCTTAGCCCAAATTATCCCTGGGGTTCACGTGTATCTACCTCCTCAGAATCCCTTCCATCTACTGCTGAGGAACCTTCTCCATCAATTAGTGTTACGGACAGCAAAGTTAATGCTATTAAATATCCAACCACCCCCACTCCGCCACCGAGTCTCCCACGTAGATCCAGCAAGCGACTTTCTAAGCTTCTTAGTCCAGTAGCTTCCCTTTCTTCACAAAAGCAGAAGAAGATCATAGCCCCTCTTCACAGTGCTCCTCTTTCAAAATCCATTTCTGCCAATTCATCAACTGCACCTTCTATTACCACCCCAAGATCACCGGAAGATCACCTAGAGGAAAAGATCAGTTCCATCCTTACAACAATTCCCGCCCGAATCCATTTAGCATCAACGCCAGAGAGCACCAAAAGCAACCAAAGCACCCCTCGTGCGTCTGACTGTTCGTACTCGAATTCTCCAAAACGGGATTTTTTGCAGTCACAATCCCCCGCATTGAGTCGTAGCAACACCCCTACCCCTTCACTCACCCTCACACCAGCATTCGGCCGCTCGAGACGACCCCACACACATAATGACGATGACTCTGCTGTCAGACTCTACCATCTCCACCGCGGAGGGAAGACAGCACCTGTCAAACTCTTTGTGCGTTCAGTCGGTGAAGACGGAGAACGGGTCATGGTACGAGTTGGTGGTGGATGGGCCGATCTCGGAGAATACCTTCGAGAGTACGCGCTCCATCACGGCCGGCGAGATGTTTCAGACGGAAAGTTCGAGGTCCGTGGCATCCCCACTCACAACACATCACCCAACCACTCATTACACGGCAAACATGCTGCTCCAACCTCGAACACCAGCCCGTCAACCCCCATATCCCGTCCCGGTTCTGCATTCGACATCCGCCCCACCTCACTGAATGTCCGTAAATCCCGTCGATCCATGGCAACCCCGTCAGGGCTCCCAACCTTAACAACAGCCAACATCGAAAAAGCCTCCCAAGGATCCAACAGTGGCAGTGGCGGCAGCCACTTTTCCTTCCTATCGTCTGCTCGCCGCAGACTCTCCACCTCCTCCAACGCATCCATGAGCCTTGCTTCAGGTTATGGTGGCGACGGGTCCCACGTCTCTACCCCATTAGGACTCGCAGGCCCAAAGCCGAAGTCCAGACAAGTATCAATTAGCCCCGAGAACGAGGCGTGGGTCGAAGACGTCATCGGACGCGCTCGACGAACCTCAGCGACATTGAGGCCCGAACGCTCTTATGGGAATCTCAGACGCTTCCGACCTGCTGTTTCGCAGGTGGATGTTGTGGGCGACCTGGTTGAAGGGGGCCATAGGAGGGTTAGTAATACAGGGGATGATGGCGGTGGGAATAAACGAGTGTATCTTCGCGGGTTAGGTAAAGGGAGGGAATGAGGACTTCTCTTAAGGTGATCCAGAAGAATCTCGTTTTTTTTTTTTTTCTTTCTTTGGGCTTTAATGAAAATTTTTTTGGAACTTAAGGTGTAGGAGTGCAACTACGGATGAATGGTTGGTATTGGTTTTGCTCTCGTAAAGACTACTTGACCAATTGATTAGGTGATGGTATGTTCATTCGGACGATAATTCCCTTCCGAGTATCCGTACTCCTTTCTCCTTCTTCCTTTTTCCTTCTCCCTTTTCCTTTTATTTTTTAATTTTCCTATACCACTGTGCTTGCTTCTCAAGGTTTCACTTTTTGTTCCGATCTTTACTTCTTTTTTTACTTTCTGTTCACACTCTCATTTTCTTCTCGCCCTCAATTACGTTTTACATTTTACCCTGCTCCCTTAACTCATGCACAATCCGGCGTTTTCGATATTTTTGCAATGGAAGCATTAAAGACAGCCTTACTTAGTTCATTCGTCCTTGGTTTCTCGTTTCCTCATTTTTATACACTCGCGGGTTAGAAGTATTAAAAGTTTTATTCGAAATTATCCAGTGCATCACATCGTTTGTTTCGCGTTGTCCTTAACGGGAGAACGAGGGATGAAGACCTGCAACAAATTCATTCAATCATTTCATCGCATTGGCAATCCTGATTAGCATCATCGTCAACTTATGACTGAGGTATTGCGTAATCAAGGAAAAAAGAACAAACACCGATCTGCAAGTACAGAAGCCTTACAGATGAAAAATACTGATAGCAGAAAATTAAGATACATAGAATATGATGGTAATTCAGCATTGCGGGACCGGTAGATCGGAAGGAGGAAAAGGTCATGCTAGGAAGTGAGAGGATGTATGAAGAGGGTCACGAGGGGTGATTCAAACGGTAACAGGGACACGAAATAAACAATTATGCTTGCATCGGTGAACACATGTTGGCATATATAAGGGTGTGGAATGGTATCGAGTATGGGAATAATAGGGATGATTTACAGAAGTTGTTATGAAGCTCAAGAACGCAATCATAAGTACTGCGTTCGGGTCGAGGGGGACAAGGGGGAGGGCTGCAGCATCTTAGGTAGACGGGGTATTCGATGTAATGACCACAAATAACGAGAGCAAGGATTGAAATTAATTCCGCCTCGTGCCCCCGCCATGCTCTCTGACCTGTTCTGGATCTAAAACTTCTACCTTCTTGCTCATCAGTCCGCGAAGCTCAGGGGTGATTATCCGTTCCACATCAACTCTTTGGCTGTTAAGGGGTGAGGTTGCGGCGCTGCGGTGGCGGTCCCGGGAGGTGCTTTGGCTAGTGTTCCCTGGTGAGGGCGACTGGGATTGCGATGGGGACTGGATTGTGTTGTAAGGTGATGTAACTATTCGTCGGCGAACGGGTGGAGTGGGAAAATGGTTCTTCTTGTCAATGGCCTCGACTTTCTTCTCGAATCGGTGGAACAGGGCTTCTGCCCTGGAGAGAATGGGGATTAACTCCATAGTGTTGGAAAGGTCGTTGACTATATTGCGAAGTTTGTTAGCAACGTGATATGATTGGTGTTGAAGAGAGTGTGACTGAAGGCAGAAACAAAGTGTTCGTACGTACTGTACTTCAAAATCTCGTCGAAATGCTTGAGATGGTTCATGATCACATCTCGATGCTTTTCGAGAATCGCTAATGCGATGAATAGATGGAAGCTACTTGACAGGTAATCCGTCCAAAGGGCTTCCCACAACCTTAGAACATCCACCCATTCAAACTCTCGTTTGTACCAAACAAGCAACATGCGGAAGAAAAAGAAGAAGTTGATGCTGTCTGCCGATTGAAGATGGAGGTAGAGTTGGGGGTCCATTAATTGAACGAGTTGATCTAGAGTGAGCAATTGTGACCGCATCCCTGATTGATCTCGTAGAAAATTCCGTTCCTGCACAAACCATGGCGTTAATAAAATGTGATAGCAGGTGAAGAGGATTTACAGGAAAGCTAGTGATGTACCATTCGGTCCATATACCCAACAAATGCCCAGAAAGCGACCGCGTCGTCCTGCATTACGGCATAGACTGGGGCTAGAAGGTCACTCATTCCTTGAACATATCCAAGGTCGTGGTTATACTCATTATATGTAAGGAGCAAGTCTTTCATCTGCTCCATGTGGACGTTGGTGCCGGTCTCTGCAAATGGAGAATCCGGGTCGGGGTGAGGAATGTCTTCCCCTGCAAACAACGGGATAGTACGATCTGTGCGATGAACATCCTTTTCTGCATGACGAACGGCCAGAAATGTTTCATGTCAGTGTGACAAAGATAATACAATATGGATACTATACACAGAATGGAATATAACAAACCTATTCGAGCTTTCTGCTCCTTCCACCATTCAAGGTCCTCCGCGGAGGAGACTCCTTCTATCAATCTCTCCCACCACGCTCCTTTCAGGCGTACATATTCATCCCGTTTTTGAATTAATTATGGCTTTGCGATCATCAGCATTACTCTCCCAGGAGTACACTCCCAGAAGGAACAGCCAAGCCTCTTTCCGAACGCCATCGTTCGGATTAAGGCCTCCATGGAAAATCCTCTCCTTAGCCTCGTCTGGCGTAATCTGTAAATGTCCAGTCGTAGGGTCAAACCAACCATTCCACTCTTCCATGGTTACTGGTTTTCGTTTATCTGCAAGAGAAAGGTTTGCTGCTTCCATATTTAAGATTTCGAATTCACCGACTGAGCTCTCTTCCATTTCCATCATGTCCCTTGCTGTCCAAATTCGCTGATTTCGCTCATGTTCGCTCTGCTCAGAGATCCCCATTGCCCACCGTGCCAGATACAGCCTAGCACTATCAAACTCTTCTTGTAAAGTCATGATCTCGGGGTTTCTCATGAGACGTCTAACCTGAGGTGGAACTTTTGGATTATCTGCAATATCTTGTGCAGTCCTTCTGGTGAATGTGGTAATCTTGCTGAGCTGCTCTAGGACCTTCCACCGTGTTTCTTTCAGCACTCGAGTGAAAGGATCCATGCCGCCATCTCTCTGGTTTCCGCCTTGTCCGTTCTGCGAAGGTTGTGATTTATGGACAGTCAAGGGATGGCCGAAGGACAACTTATCTTCCTCCGACGGATTGATAAGAAACGCGCTGGGATCTGCACCAGATCTCTCAACTGTTACGTATCTTTTTAGCCATCTTAGAACCTCATCACCACCCCAAAACATATTTCCATCTTCACCAAAAGGATCAAAACTCTCCCTTGTCCTTTTCTTCTTCTGCAAAATGGTTGATTCACATTCCGTGTCATGGAAGAACAGAGCTGGAAAACTGTCACCGGCTTTTGTATTTATAACCAAGCTACCAAACCACCAACCCAAACTTGGCGGGCGAACTATTATCGAGTATATTTGGCTTAGAGGAACTGCAAACGCATATAGGCCGATGGAACCAGGAGCAGAAGTTGTAGTGGGAAGCGGTGGTACCAGATACGACTGGAGAGGAGGAGAGCTACTATTGGACAAATCGACTTTTACGTAGGTGCTATATGCATCTCCCAGAGAAGACTCTGGAACCCAAGCAAGCAGGTATGAAGATGCGTCGGCCCTGGGCCTATGAGAGGAAGAATCGGAATGATCGTGTTCATCACGAGAAACGGGCTTTTGTTGTATGAGAGCGATAAAACCAGGTATATTATCTTTCGATGAAGGTGTAGGGTGCACATAGACCTAAATTCAGAGCCCATGTTAGTTCGATTTTATCCCATATCAGAGCTTAGCCCCCCAACTTAACACAGGGCCAATTGGATTTCATCAGACAAACGGGTTAGGTATTCATACCTTGCTTTTGGAGAATAGCAGCTTTACTCCTTTACCCGTACTGGTGTGCGTAATTGTGTTATATTCGCCCTCCTCGTCGTCGCTCACATCGTAGAAGGAAGCTGTAGGGGATGCTGGGGGAGTCAGGCGGGCGGATGACCCCGCCATATTGCAAGGTTGGATATACCCTAGAAATAGACAGGATTAGAAATGGTGAACTATTCAGTTCAACCGAATAGGCTAGGTATTCGATCTCAGTGGTGATATGCCATTAGAACATGAGCAAATGTGACGATGGTTTATTCAAACGGTTAGAACAGCCGATCGGATATCGCAGATGCCTGGATGATTTCTGGCACTGACGTAAGTATTAGGGCTGGGCTAGTCCATATTGGGATGTGGCGCGCAACGATGAATTCTCACGTGATATCAATCTATCGAAGGTTTGTCTTCCTGAGGAAGTTCATCCACAGATCAATCCCGTGGATTGTAATGAAAGGTTCCGAAGGGGATATGTTCATGAGAATTGGAAATGCGATAGGAGGACATTTCCAATCCTGTGGAAAACTCCAATTAACTAGGTGAGTTTTCACTCTCTAAACTTGATCATGGTTGATGCTCACAAAACCGTGAACCTGCGTGGTTGATAGACATTCTCAAAGACTACGCTCTGCTAGGCAAATTGTCAGAAACGTTTGAATATCAGGTATGTAAAGTAGACATCATTCAATAACAATCAATAACCTATAACTGATGTTCAAATCGGTGAGGCGGGGTTTGACCTCTAGAGAGACCGACTCTTTCCAACATCCAATGGGTTGTGTGGAAGAAACTGCCCACCGTCTCAGGGCTTGAAAGTTATCGTGCATGCTTGATCATTTTCATTAGCAAAATTCACGAAGAACTGCAGTTATGGACGTTTCATTGCTCCTTGCTATATATAAGACGTAGCACCTGCAAACGAGAGCGTTTGTTTCTGTGGGAAGGGAAGATATACTCTCTTGTACAACAGTTATAGAGGCATCTCAAGGAGATCACGGAGTTTTATCACTGAGGATTGAGAATGCTTATCATGGTGGCCTGCCTTATATTGGAGTCCGGTTGCCCCCATGGAGCAGACAGGCTACACAGGAGAAGGCTGTCAACACTTCAAGTCAGCGCTGAGCACACCTCGGAGTGCTACCATTGAGGCAGAGTATTCTCTCCCCTGTGAGTCGTGATGCGAAAGATATAACCGCGATACCCCCAATCTGAAGATGATGGATGACTTCTCGAAGACATTTCTCTACCCTTATGAATGCCAAAACCTTTTCAACCGAATTCGGCACCTGAAATCCTCCCTGGGACTTACTAAATGCCTTCTGCACACACCTTCTGCCGCAAGAAGCCCTTGCGGGAATTAGCAAGTCAAATAGATGGAGACATGGAATCATTTTGTTCTACCTACATGAACCAACTTAGCAGATGAAATTTGAGATTTGAACCCGGGTTGTTTCAACATTTCTTAAGTTACTAATCCCTACAGCCCCCTATTTTGGGGTCATATCCGTCGTCTCGACACTTCATTTTCCCATCCAGCAGTTACTAACGCTTTTAGTTTCGCTTTCCTCTGCGGTCCCTATCCTCCCAATCACACTACCTGACGAGCAACCCTGAGATGTTAAAAAAATTCGACTTGATTGGGGCTAAAAATATCCTGAATGGTGGAAGTGAAGGAAACTTGCCAACAAATCATACGGCCAGATATAGCTTCAAGTATAGCCCGTTCTGGAGAAATGAATAACGCAGTTTATTGCCCACATTGGACCTAAAACTGGTAATGGGCAGCTGTTATGACCTTCAATTTTGTCCCGCGACTGAGCTTCTCCACCTAGCGGAGATCTCTGGTCACGCATTTCAACCATCGAGTAGAAAAGTTTGCATTTAGCGCATATTTTCCTTTATATATCGCTGGTTCAGTGATGTTTAACTCGTGGAAATGAGCCTACCTAAACCGGATTTGACAACCCTTTTAAGGAACTCACCCTGACATCCGCATGAGTCGATGGACGTGGGCCTAACTGGAGTTTTGACACACGTAATAAGCTCATGACGTGTTATTTAATTGTGTGGATTTCATCCGTTTTCTCTGATATTTAAAACAATAGGTTCAAAATGGCGAAATTCCAAAGAACTCTTCCCGCCTCGTGGTATAGGAGCCTTCCCCTCTACAATCTTGAGCGCCGTGCTGTGTTTTTGAAGGTGCGCAGCTTTTGACATTTTGCACTTGTAAACGTGACATTACCTGGGATTATATATTTAACCTAATAGTCATGGTATCTCCTTGGTCCGGTAACACGCTTCAACGAAGTTGACTCCAAGGTTCGCTATGAAATTGCTCAGGAACGTCTTTTTGTTCAAAGAAAATATGGTATTTCAGCTCTTCCTACGTCCGAAGAGTTGGAAGTGATTCATGAGGGCACGGTGAGGATCATTACAAGTGTCGCTCTGTTATCATCCAGGTGTTGATCTTTGTTTCCTAATTGTCAAGGGGTTGAAATTACCCAGCCATCTTACACCAACCGGACTACTGTTCGCCGCGATATCACAGGAGGCGCCAGACTTTTATGAGTTTTACCCCGACCTAGAGCCTCTTATAGCAAGAGTGGACTTCACCTGGCTCCCTTATCGTCGCAGTATCACGTATGAAGGGAATTTCAATTGGAAAACAATGCATGTCTTGCCACCCCACGCTCAACTGGCGCCCGTTTTAACATATGATTCACAGGGTGGACGGGTATCAAGAATGTTTGCATTGCCAGTATACTCACCCTTCGTTTTCCGTCTATTACCCTCCCACATTCTATACGGTTCATAATCACTTGAACTTTTCTCAACACATCGCCGACCCGAAGAAACCGAATGATGGACTTTTCCTCTATTTCTTTCCCAATTGCACGTTGAACGTGTACGGTGGGGGAATGTCTTCGTTCCGCGTTTGCCCAACCGAGGATCCAAACGTTACTAGGATGGAATTTGATTACTACCACCTCGAATCAGGCCACAAATTTGAAGATTATTTCAAATTTGTTCGTCAAGTGGCCATGGAAGACTATGAGCTTTGTGAAAGAGCGCAGGAGAACTTGAAAAACGGTGTATATAGTGAGGGAATCCTAAATCCGGTTAAAGAAACCGGAGTCATATGTGAGTCAATTGTCAGGCTCATAAATTAATAAGGTCTATACGAAGCTGATGTCGCATTACAGACTATCAAAACCGCGTTTTCGGCCTGGTTACTGAGCAGTACAAGCTTGAGAAACATAAGAGGGCTTCGGAAGAGGCGGTGGAAGATGGAACCGGAAACCTGGCCCAATCGTGCCGAAGCACTCTGTAACTAGCTAGCCACCAGTCAGCAGACAGACATTCTCGCCCATTCTCTGTTTTGGTACTCGTGGAATATTTACGTACGCTATAAAAATCTTTCAAAAAGAACTGTTAACTTACATACAACCATATTTTCCTTATCTATAGTAGTGGAACCATACCTCTCTCTAAAGACACATATGGATTTAAACAGTGACTCTAGAGAAGTAGCCGGAGGGGAAGATATTACACCATTTTTACTCACGTACGTAGTCCACCGGTATCAAGTATGGTACTTGACAGGTCCCACGTACCCATAGCTATCCCAGACAGTCTAGACCCTCCACATTCGCTGTGATCTGTCCCTCTCTAGCACTCTTCCCTGCCCCACAAAATGACGATGTGCAAAGGAGCTGTCGTTCAAGCTTGGGAGTCGTTGCGGCCTGCTGGCCCGAGTTAAAATCACCTCGCCAACTAAGTAACTAACTAGTTAACTAATTGGTCATGCGGGGGCTGTTTGCCGAAGCTCATAAAGCTGGATCCAGCCAGTGATCAGGTCAATGGGAATTCTCACCTGATTGGGAAATATTTTGGGCATCCAATCAGAATTGGGTCCAAATAATAATAATAATGATGATGATGATGATGATGATGGTGAAGGAAAACGAACTATTTGGGTTGGTATCCAGAGTACATCCATTACATTGTTTGCTTAGTGATTGATAGTAAGGGTTTAAAATACAGGGTGGCGGAGGAATTACTCTTATCGCCTCCGTAAGGATGCTTTTGATGGAATAAAAAAGGGTAGCTAAGTAAATCAGGCATGCGGAAGGAAAACACGGATAGGAGGACGAAAGACGATCTGCAGTGAAATGGGAATGCAGCTGGTTTCCGCTATTTAGTTAGATGACAAGTCGTATGCTTGTTGGAATTCTTAAGAACAAATAATATCAGGAAGGGGTTCTCGCAATAAAACCCATACATCAAGATTCCCTCGTCCCGTTAACATTCTCTACGTATTAACACCCTGCACGAGTGTTATTATCGAATTAATATGATGGAATGGTTCACCTCATTACTATCAACAACATACGTCCTCGGCTCAATCCCGATTATTCTCCTTGTCATACTCGCAGTGACGCGGATAGATGGCAATTTATCAAGGAAATCCTTAATGTCATGGTCAGTGGCTCGTCCGCTTGGCTCTCTCTACTCGTTCTTGATAGAGATTGCTCAGCCGGCAACTGTTACCACCATCAGGGATTGGGATGCGACGGAAATTAGGGAATCGTCTTCAATAAACGTTTCCAAAGAATCTGATTTCCCCGAGGGCTGGTGGACGGGGGATGAGGTGTTTCGATTGGAAAGACGGGCGATCTTCAGTAAGGTAGGGAATGCATACTTCCACCAGTTTGCCTGGATGTGTTCGGTTTATCCCAAACGCAAATATCCCAACGATGTTGAACGTGACGACGGCTGGAATATTGGGGAAGAATCGCTAGATGAAGTCTTGTCCCACTCAGCCAAAGGAAAACTGATGAGGTAACAAGACTAAAACAGGCATGGCTGTTCATCGCCCACACAAGTCGCTTCGTCAAACCGGGAGACTATCACGCTTTCGAAATATGCGGTTTCCCCCTTTTCCTCATTCAAGGGAAAGATGGCATCATCCGTTCTTTTCACAATGTCTGCAGACACAGAGCGTATCCGGTTATCTCAAGGAAGAAATCTGGATCGACAACTGTGATGGGGTGCAGATATCATGGCTGGAGTTATGATACTCAAGGTTACTTGATCAAAGCGCCACAGTTCGAATGCTTGGAAGGTTTTGACAAGTCTCAGAACAGTCTGTTTGAGATCCACACGAGGATAACGAAACATGGTTTTATATTTGTGAATTTGGATTCTCGTAATGACGTGGCCGAGCCTGACCTTGAGGTTCATGCCATCGACAGATTTGCGAATGCGAATCAAATATCTCAGAGGTCTTCACGGATTGATGGGTGGGAGGTTGAAGGGAGATTCAATTGGAAATTGGCTGGTGAGTCTGGAACCATCAAGGTCCTTGCAGTATAGGAACCTTCTGGAACTAGGAAGGCATTGAAAAAACCAAGAAGAGAGCTGATCATGGTTCAGTCCTGGACATGCATGGCAATAATCACTCCTCAGCAAGAACGAACCAAGAATCGGGAAATTTACGTTCAGTTCTCCAATCGATGTTTAGTGTCAGCAGCAGGGATCAAAATGGATACCGATACACCAACCTGGATGTATTCCCTGCAACTTCAATCCATGTTACCGGAAAAGGAGGCATCTGGTTTTCTGTTTCAATAGTGCCAATGAACGTAGGCCGCTCATCCATCCGCTGTGATATATACGAACGCTTTGCAGTACGGAACGCAGACAGAAACCATGCGGTGGTAGCAGATGTAAAACCTTGGTTTGTATCGGAGATAGCAAAATTGGAAACTGCTTACAAAACATTGAATGCCCCTGGAAGGTATGGCACCCAGGAGAGCTGGTAGGAGTCATATAGCACTGCTTTAGAGCTGACGGTGCTTTATCGAAGCTGCAAAACCGATTGTGACAATCAACTCAGCCTCAGAGATGGGATGGTTGGTATGTATCCCATGAATTCTAGCACACCAAGCACCTTTAAGAACATCAGGCTAGAATACTGACTGGCTTTTATCCAAAAGCCCGTTTGCATGACAACGCACTGCAAGAGCTCATCCTCTCAAATTTAAAATCTCATCTTACGCTCGAGCGGGTTCAGGGGGAAGAAATCTGGCCAACTGTCCGACTGTCAAGCACCAGCGACAAATACAAGCGAGCAAATGAATGTAGGTTTGTTTCACACGCCTGCCTCGGTCCTCAACATGAAGGCCATGATATACTTCCCGGCTGTGGCATTGAAATTGTAAATGCTTATTGTTTCACCTTCTGTCTAGTATGCAAAGAGCTCGAAGCCTTTGTTGAAGACGCCGGTTGTTCAAAGGGTCTCACTAAAACAAGGGTCAAGGACCCTCTTGATTGGTGAGAGCCCTCTGGTCTTTGGGTGATTTTGGGGCCGTTCTCGGCACTCCCGGATATGACGAAGCTTGATAAGATCCGGAGACAAATATAATATAGAATAGAAATCTTCAAATTCGGTTTATCTGAAATGGAGGAGTTTGATTATCGAAGACAAAAATAAGCTAATAAACGGGACGAACGCATTTCGTTGACAGTATATCATACTTCGTACTCAGTTTGGTAGCTTAATAACATTCTTGAATCGTTCGACCCCTAAGAAACGGTAGACAGAAAGAAAAGAGTCTGAGTGTGGAGTTAGTGGTGAAATACGCTACGTAATAGTTATACTTGTATATATATATATATATATATAAATAAGCTCGATGGGAACGAGTGTGTTTTTACCTTTGTACGTCGTCCAACGACATCGTTCAAGCCAATGCGGGAAACCTCTCCAGGAGAATGGCCAAAGGGAGATTTGTCGATAGGCGTTCAACTTCCAGATTACGTTTTCACCTTTCGTTTCGCCTTCGTTTCACCTTCATTTTCTTGTTCGTTATTCCTCTGGGGAGAGAAGTTTCAGACGACACGAGACCCGATGAGCGAGTATACATTGTTTTATCTTTATTCTATCTGCCGTTCCTAGTTAGCTACGATTGTCACATCGTCGGGTTGGGGATGGTGGTAACGTTAATTGACACGAAATTCTAAATTAAAGAAGGTCTATGAAGAGATAATGGCACGTCGCTAGACACACTGCGGATGAAACGGAGTACCACACTCGTTCTCTACTGCGACAGGGGTGAATCACCACGAGGTTAAAGCAATGTTCTTGAATCGTTTGATGGAAATTTGGACTTCGGAGAACAAATCAACGCCTGAAACGTAGAAATGTGGAGCTAGAAAGTCGCCCCGACAGGAAGCAGACGATCTTAATGTCCCTACGACCCACTGACACCCCGTTCTCAAAGTACATATTCAGGTCACATTGTTATTCCAAAGATGGCCGCCCACATACTGAATCATGCCAACCGGAAACAATTTTTAGGGAAGCAATATGAATGGTTTTCGCGAGTTACATTTGGACTATGCTGGCACCAACCATGCCACCCTAGTACATTGGACACTTTTCCGAGTGCCTGGGTAACTACTCCGTATATCCATAATTTATTCGAATCTTATATATCTTTGGTACCTTTACCTCAGGTTCTTCTTCATAATCTCGTTTTTCCGGTCCCCGCAGTGGTCCAGACATATATCTTCTAGTCTCTCACCAATGGAAGAAGTATTAGTCAGGGTCTCTAAATGGCACAAAGGACCTTGGGGTAATAGGTTTTGCTTGTCCTGAAGTGATTCAGACAAATCTCATCCACTATTGGCCTAGTTGCACGTTGTGTTTAACCTGTTGGCCAATTGCAGCGCCCGGCGGAAATCTTCGTCCATTTAGAATGGGGCAACTGTAGACGAAAAAATTAAGGGCATTGTAAAACATTTGATTTTCTGATCTTTTTGTGTGCGGTTCGATAGCTGTCTTATACCGTGGCTTAGGAGATCTCTCAATGCATTTATGCCGTATAGTGGTCGCTGTGGAGCTACGAAGTATTCGGCGAGCTGAGACAAGTTCATAGCTACATTTCCTGGTCAGCCATGTCCGGAATCTTCAATTCGCTAACGCGGCGAGCTTCTCACCCCCTACCCACCACCCCACTCTCCCCTCAATATTAAATTTATATTGTTATCAGCTAGTTACTTTCGCTAGTCTGAGGAATGTTGTATGCAACTGTGGAGAATTGGAGAAAGTGCCTCGAGAGACAAAGGGGTATATATTAAACCCATAGTTAATGTACTGCCCAGGTAACTACATGCACGGGAATTAGAATTCTTCGTGAATCCATAAATGCCGCAAAATTGTCGCAGACCAGGATCCCCTGCCTGGCGACTCTTAAATCCGATGCTTGCTGATTCCTGACATGTGGCTGGAAGGGAATTCTGCTTTAGCCAACTCAAATTTGCGTCGAACACAGACTCAACCCTTGCTCCCACGCGGTTGGTGAGTTGTTTGAAGATCTGCTGCAAAGGTTTGCGTCTGAATTTGGCTTCAACTTTTGTTCCGCTATGTAACCTTTGAAACTGATCCCTCCCACTCTCTCAAGGGATCTGTCAACGAAGCTTTTTGAACAAGTTTAGGTTGCTTGAGACAAAGGGTTCCGGTCAACCAGCTGTTCTCACGCCCGTTTCAACGTCAAACCTCTCATCATGTCTCCAACCTCAATCTCTACCGTCTTGAAGTCAACCCTGGGGCCCGTTCTCATGAATGGCAGTTCAAACGTGGTAGCGCAAGTAGTATCGGCCTACAAACATGGGGTACGTTTTTTTAACTCTTGAACCAGTTGTCGATTTTCTTTTGGAAGGTTCCGGGATTACCGTCATTTAAAGCTTAGTGTATTCCTCTTTGTGTTGTTCGCCTATCTCCGTTTGGCGTTCCCTGTCCAGCTCTCATGTTTATTTACCCCCCCCCCCGGCAAAGTTGTGCTTCCCACCCAAAACAATCCTAAAGTGATTATTTTCAATCTTGATGCTCCTAAACTTCTTCACTAGTATGAAAATGGAAACTACCCAAAACACTATCCGATAGCTAACCCAAATGATTGTTCTGTAAAATTGTACACATCGAACAATAGTCTCCGCTCATCATTGACCCCATTCAGTTGATCCGCTTTATGGCATGCGCGATGATCACAAACCCCCTCATGGTCCTCTGGCAGGATCAGCTCGAAGCTACGTTTCCAGGATCTTCCAATTCTAACTCTCCTAGCAATCTGAAATCAGTTGCAGGCAAGGCTAAAAGGGTTACAAGCCTGGCAGGCAACTTGGACGAAAGTTATCAGCCGGGGAGTAACGCAGAAGAAAAATCCACTCAGAAATTGAATATTCGAAATACCGTTATCAAAATTCTGATAGACCAGACACTTGGGGCGGCATGGAGTTCAGCTTTGTTTATAGTAACCATCTCTGTCTTGCATGGACAAGATACCACTGCAATCAAACAATCCTTAATGAAAGTAGGTTATGCTCTTCCGTGGTTTGTTTTTTTAACAAGTCTGTTACAAATATGTAACGCATCAACGACTGTCTCCCGAAACACTTTTCACCTGTCCGGATCTCACGCTAGCCCAGTAGGCAGCAGACTACGGGACAATGTTCGGGATGCTTCAATAGATGAGCGGAAAGGCTAATATTAAACAAACAGGATTTCTTTCCCATCATCATAGATGGACTGAAGTTTTGGCCAATGGTCTCGGTGATAAGTTTCACAGTAGTTCCACCAGAGAAGCGAGTTCTGGCGGGGAACTTATTTGGAATGCTCTGGTGCATACATCTTAGTTTGGGAACCAAATAATTCCTGACATTAGATCCTTTTTGTTCCGCCGTTGCACATAGGGCACATTTCCCATGAACTATGAGCGGTCTAGTGCAGGAAAAGTTGTATCCAGTTCGGTTCATTGGTGGCCCTTTTTAGCTTTCGATTCCGTTATCGTTGCTTTTCAGGTAAAATGGTTTCATTCGGAACCCGTGGGGCACACGGGGCTGAAATTCAGTTCTTCACACATTGAATTGAACTGACTAGTAGTGTGGCTCATCCCGTTTCCAGCTGTCGGTTTGGGCTGAAGTCTCCGGGTGACGGATAATTGTTGCGTTAGGTCTCGATCTCCTTCATGCTGCCTTTGTAGGCGTATTTCTGTGCCACATATTTTCTTTTTTTTTTTTTAATGTATAAATATAACTCTACTGGGATAGGTGGGATCTGGGAGATCAGCTTACCTTACCTGGTATGCCTGGGACATGCAAATTTCCGTGGGTATGAATATGCATGTTCATGTATGTTGCCCTTGCATTCAACCCCTCTTCAATCAGGCCTCGACTATTCTTACCCAATGACACATGAGCCACCCTTTTATACTACACTTTTTGCCCAGGTGAGCATAAGAGGATAGTGTGTTCGATTCTGTCTCTTTTGTCTTTTCTTCTTTTGCGCTGTTCTCCACAGACTTACTGGTTGAAGTGATATAAAAATTGCTGGTATTATCCTTCTTTTTTCCTTTGCATGCGGCACGGAATCTGCCATATCCTCTTCAAGGCGTTTGCACGGTTCAAACCTGCAGATACTGAATAATATATGTGTGTGCCTTATGTTCCACAAGCACATTTATCCAGGACAAAATCATTCACATCGCTCATTTCCTGCGATTCATGGATTCATACCATCGCATGCATCGAACAGTATCCTCCCCCCAACCACCTACTGTACCATGTATCAAGCACAGCCCATATGCGTCCCATGATATCTCTCTGACTTGGTAAAAGATGAACTTTCCATCTCTGTGTTACGGGTTCACAGCCTTGTTGTGTTGCAAGGATGCCTATAAATAAATCCTCGGCCTTGCTAGAAACTGAGCCGAAGCAAGCTAACACGACCGCTCCGCTGATCTATGACCAGGGTGGGGGACACATCTATTTAGTCTTTTCAAGATGTTTAAGGTTTGGCCAATCCTTGCTTAGCTCAATTACTTTAAGTTGTCTAGACAAATCAAAGAAAGTTTAAGGGTTTCCAGGGATACTGATGAATAAACTAGATGTTCCACCCCTTGCCATCTTTCCTCTTGCGGTAATTTGTGTATATAGGGCTCAACTGGGATGTGTCGAAGAAGAAATTATTATGTCAAGATTCTGATTGAAAATTTGTGCATAAATTGGGTAAAAAGTGGGTTAATTTATGAAGAAACTCGCACAGAGAGCCATTGAAGTTCAAGTATTATATCCCCTTATTAGCCCAGATGCGGTAAATCATTGATCCAATCCCAAGTGTTTTACTAAACGCGTTGCGGGTCCCAGAGAGATGTAGGTGGGGTATTGACATTCTGCCATCGAACGTTAACTGCCAACTTATCTCGCCTCTAAAGCCAGCCGCTATTTTATCCCCATTGGTTCTAATGAAAATGGAGGCCCCGCTTCGCGCGTTTGACTCAATTCCCACGTGGGCGTCAAGTAGGTGTGGTTTCGTTTTGTGATCCGCCTCTTCCAGTATCGTATCCAAGACCCCAGACAGGTGGAATAGTGAGGGGTGGAGTTGTTTTATATCCCGATAGAGTTGTCAGAGTTTCACGTTCGGGCCTTATCCCCGTTTTCGCGAGAAGATCATTCCAAGATAAAACGGCGACAAGTACATGTAAACAGCAAATACTTTTGTAATTGGCCTTGGTAAGGCAGGCCCCTCATTTGGCGGTCACATTTCTCCTACCTGATTTCCTATTAGCAATGATCAAAATCACCGCTGAATCAAAACGACCGACTGGCAGCTAGGGAGACCGAAGCGGGAATTTCATGTACTGAAACAGGTCATAGATATACGAAAAATAACTTTTCAGGCTGATCCAAAACGAAGGGGGAGAAACATCCTCCAAGTTACCTTTCAGGAAACCTCAGAATTCCATCGGAATCAAAGACTATGGACAGTTGCGATTGGCCTTGGAAAATGCTTGAGTTATTGCCGATACGTTATTACCTCTGCTTTATGATAGACAGACACGAATCAACGTTGGCAAAGCCTGAACACAGGGGCGGCACTGTTCCACTCTCAATTTGCTTCAAGGACCAAAACAAGAAACCAGCAAGAAACATGGACATTTTGTTAAACATGCATGCTTAAAGTAGTGGATGTTTGATCGTGGATGATGCCTCGACTACGACTTCTGGGGTGTCCGGATTCTTGAAGAAGCCGGCTTGTTTGTTGTGTTTGCCCAAACACCGGCATTCTAATAACTACGTTACTCTGTTCAAAAGCTGCGTTTTGAACCTGGGTTGAAATAACGGCCCTACCATCAAAATACTACGCTGGTTGACCACAAAAGAGGGTGCCATCAAACACAAAATTGTTGGAATTCCCGAGTCCGGATGGATAAGTAACATAATAATTTACTTTTCATATATCTGTTGACTATAGCGGATAACCACTTAGGGAACGACATGGACAACGTCGTTAAAAGCTAAAGGCTATCTCCCTAATATGTGTATCCGGTATTATATCAATTTTCTATTGAACTCCCGCGGGTCGATGTATTTGCATTGTGGCAAGAAAAACGTGATGTTGTACGCGGATGAGAGGAGGCGTTGAATGATCTGAAAGTTCAGAGTTGCTGGATGCGGGAAAGGGCACGCATAAGCAAGAAAAAGAAGTATAAATCTGAAGTCAGGGTCCCATTCTAAAATAGATTGGAATTATGCCGTTTGTTGTTGAGAAGCATCTGGTACTTAATTCTTACCTGATGGTAATATTCGTGTTTTGTTTGCGAGTTGCTTGGTTGCAAGAAGTGCAGAGTAGCTATTAGTCACTCCGTTTACCAAAATTGGCGAGATCTTGAAAAACGCTCCAGCCTCCGTCAGCTTCCTCCAGCCTTAAACATGCGACCAGTGTGAATTAAACGACGTTTTCACCAGATAATTGTCGTCAACTCGGAAACACGGTCTGCCTGCGGAAGGGATCTATGATAGTCTGACTTCATGTTTTCATCACCAGCATACATAATGTTACCTTTGCTGGGTTGCTTATTTTTAACACTCACCCCCGTTAAATCTCGGCATCACAAACGGCCATAACCGCACCGTGATTGATGACAGTGCTAGGGCATCCGGCTGCTATTTTATACCCCGCCAGGTTCGTCAGAATACTTGGCTAATTTTACGGATGACCATTTTAGTTACCGAGTTGGAGCCAACCTCAACCACGCATTATGTATCTTGTTAGTTCGAACTCGCAGTGATCGAGCGCCGCAAGGCTTCAACACTCTCTTGCCGTCCTTTCGATTCCCAGGTTGACCAACAGTAGGCAGAGCTACACTTGGTGAATTGGCTTGCTCTTCAACATACCAAGGCCCTAACACCACTGGGGTCGGTTTTGAACAAGCCACAAACCCGAGATATGCCAACAGGGGCATGGTGTGCGGGTTCACCTGGTTAGCGATCGTGGAGCTTGCGCAGGCACTCTTGGCGCTGGGCGCCCTTACGTGCATTTTCAACAGGCTTGGGTCAGCTGTATGACTCTCTGTGCTCCCTCTCTCTCTTGGTTGGGCTTTACGGTGGTCTGATTTTGGCGGAATCCCCCGGGGGGGGGGGGGGGGGTGGGGCTTGGAACGATTTGATCAAATCCCGCTTTCCCATAACCGCTTTCGAAAATCCAGGGAGAGTGAGTGGTAATTATATGTATGCAGGATTTTCTCTTATTTTGATCACTTAACCTACCGGGTTAGCTGCTTATCCCGTTCTGAGTGGACCCCGTATTTTAGTAGGTGCTGCGCCTGCTCCCGTCCCAACCCACTTAGTATACTCTGAACAATACATATACAACAGAGTTCAACCCACCACTCTTCTCCGGCTCTTCCACTCGTTGACTTCTCAGTCTTGCCCCCTATAGGGGTATCCTCCTTTTGCAGCCGTTGAAGTAATTCTGCATTACGTTTGCTGGACATGAGCTGCTTACTACATGCCAAACTCGTATCTGGTTGAGCGAAGGCAAACGGTAATAGTTTGGAATGTGGAAAAGAAGACAAGGGAATTTAGTGGAGTAAAGGAAATTTTAACCCATATTCCCATTTCATTGTTTACGCATGCGTGATTGGAATTTATTCTTTGTTTAAGGGAGAAATTCCTGATAAATCCATTGATTCCAGACCAAGGCATTTGCGATCTTTTGGATGCCATTAAAAAAAATTCTTTCTCCAGATATCCTCAAGCAACGAACTCCCTTTCTCGCCTTGTTGGATCAAGAAGGTATGTTTGCAAAAGGCTCATAATCCCCTGCGATGGCTTACTATGAGTTATTATTTTGCTCAAACAGTTTAATCTCTTTGTTCATTGCAATTTTTGGTCCCACTATTTCGCCTTTTCCACAGTCACAAAATATGCTTTGTTTATTTGTGTAAAGTGAAATGTTAAAACTTAACAACCCTATTTAAACAGGGCGTGGAATTGCACGGTTTTTAAACGATAACCATGTCATTTAACCTTCGCCCAGCCGGTGATTTCGGGTCCCCTCCTGAGATAAAGACCAAGGAAAGGAAATCTCGTTCTATATTGCCTATGCTGCAAATGAGATGGCCCATGCGTGCATCTCGTTCGATAGAGAGCTTTCCTACATCGGCGAAACCGGAAGACGTCATTTCGAAGCGCAAGACTAAATCAACCAGCCTTCTGAAATCCAAGTCCATTGACATGTTAGTCATGGATACGCGAGTCAATTCTCAACGGGTTAACAGACCAGAGGCTGGTGGGCTACAACAGCCCACTCATTCGCTTGTATATACCTCGTTGGAGTGGACTCAGAAACAACATTCTCCTGAATTCCCAGATGCACATGCTTTGGAGTGTGTACGGCTCCCTGATGAGATGTCAACACGAACGCCTGTCCCTGACAAAAAGACAAAGCCATTGAACTCTATGTCTGGTAGGCCAAACTCCATAAATATCCCCCAAGCAAAGAATTCGTCATCGATACTGGCACATCAAAGGCACACTTCAGATCCCAGTCGAACCCACTACCCTGCTGTTAACCAGCCACCCAATCATCCTGGACGGGATCGGTCAGCCTCGAAGGTCTCCAATATTGACACCCAACATGGCTTTCATGGGCTATTTACCAGTGGGACCGTAACGCCAATTATCAGCTCCTCTCAGCGGCAAACTACCCCTGCTTTCTCTGAAGATATGAGTTTTGCCGCTGGTTTGTCCATTGTTTCAACTTTGCCAATAGACATGCCCCAGCCTCAGTATTTTTTTGTGCCTCCGTCCTTTGAAAATATCCTTAAGAACGAAGCGGCCCTGTCCGTGGTCCGAACTCGGAAAACTGATAATTCATCCACCTCTTCTGATTTTGATGGAAGAACCTCACCTCCCAATAGTCCGTCTTCCTCTAGATCAAGTGTATGCTCAATTGATATCCCTTACAAATCCGACGCAGTAGACACATCAGAGGTTTCTAGAGGTAGCAGGGCTTATTCGCTACTATCTCCCGTTGCTGCTGGAGTGTTTGACGATGAACCAAATCTGAAGCGCAATCCAACGTTCAAGAAAAAATTTAGCAACAGGTATTCGAGAGATAAGCCACTCCCTCCTGATCCAACGATAAACATCCCTCCACTATCGATCCGCCGCACCTCACGAGCGTCCATGGGGCTCTCTCCTCACGCTGGCCGGTTAATCCAACCGACTAGCAAACCACAGTTCCTGCCTTTAGCTCCACGGCCATCTGATCTCGATATTTTAGACGAAGCATTCCGCCGTTCAGGCCTTCATCGTGGACCACATAATCCACGCAACGTATTCACAAAATCGATTTCTAGCCGAGCTTCGAAGTCCAGTACAAAATCCAGTTCCCCATCCCTGCGCACGGCTACACTTGATTTGGAGGAACAGCTTTCTGTTCTAACTGGGTCTAAATATGACAGCTCTCTCTGGTTGAAATTGGGACGGAAACGCTCCTCAATTTCTGGGAATCCCATAGCTAGCTCATCAAGAGCACTGAAACAGCACTCGTCCTGGAGAGGGTCACCTTCGCATTCCATTTTGTCTCCTCATGCATCTTCGCTGGACACGAAGATACACGCTTCATTCACATTGTCGTTGAAGAAGAGTTGGACAGGTAAAGAGAAGATTAAGGTGGTGCCATTTGGCACTGCGGCGATTGAAAAGAGTCATAAGTCGCAAATGCGGCCTCCGCAACCGCCTCCGTCAGACCCACAGAATAGTGCAAATGGCAATAGTGTCAATATCGAAGATGATACCAGCAACAACAGCAAAGATGGTGCGAAGTCTTTTGAAAAAATGAGTCGTCCCAAGGCGCGGACAGGTAGTGTCGAGCGCAGTCTCAGGCTTCGTCTACCCCGTCTGCGCACACAGTTGGGCGCCAAGCCGGTTTCTGGGCCTGTGAATCTCAGCATTGTGATGGAGTCGCCAACTGACCAAAAACACCACCACACCAACAACCAAAGTCCTAGGGAACGAATCATGGTAGCGCTCGACAGGATTGATCCGTGGCTGTCGCAACCAGAGCCTTCTCGCAATCGTTGTTCTAATAATGGCGATAACGTAGTGATAAACCCTTCGTCTACTCTCGTCCTGCACGACAGATATAGAGTCAGCCAATATGCGGGGTCCAAGGACGTACTCTGCCAAGAAATTCCCAGTGAGGCAGCAAAATCCATAATATACCAGATAATGCAAAAAATCGACAACCTCGAGGACTTGTTCAACCTTTCGGTTATTAACAAGACTTTCTACAGAGTCTTCAAAGAACATTCATTGACTCTTATCAAGGATACTTTGTTCCGCATGTCCCCGGCGGCATGGGAATTGCGTGAGATATGCCCTCCCTGGGAGATAGAGGGCGACGAAACAGGAGATATTGACATGCCGGTTCCTGAATACACACCCAATTTGTACATTTATTATTACACGCGAGATCTATACACTATGGTCGCTTTGAAATCTCTCGTCCTTGTCCGCTGCGAGAATTTCCTTCGACCTGATACAACTAGAGCGCTGGCAGGATTAGATGAAGTTCGTTGCGTTGAGATCGATGAAGCGTTCTGGAGAGTGTGGACGTTCTGCAAACTATTTGGCTGTGGAAAGAGTAGGGAAGATGATATCGTTGCCCAAGTTGACTGGCTCAATGGCGGTCGACTAGCTGCTGCGGAAAGCTGCGGCACCACTATGGTCGTCCAATATCCTTTGGGAGTACACAGTGTTTTGTTCAATGCTCCTCCTGGCTTTAGCAAAGGAAATCATGGAGGATTGTCATCAACAGAGCTCTACGATATGATGGAGATCTGGACATGTCTTGGTGTTCTCTTGCAAGTGTTCCATGGTAAATGTAAGGAGGCTCGCGATTTTGGAATCTTTGATGGCTTGGATGTGGAGTCTAGTGACGTTGATAAAGAAGAATCTCTGCTAGGTAAGCAACGAGAATTTTCATGTGTTTTGAAGTTAGCTTTTTGATGCAGTCTTGCAGTCTTGCTCACACAAAACAACAGAAAGCTGGACTCAGTATATTCTCACACTTGGGCCTTCCGCTATCCTTGCTCTCACTAGCATCAACCCAGATGCCTCTATTGAAACACTATTTGCAAGAGCGCAATCTAACGGGTGGACAAAATGGACAGCTCCAGACATAAGTCAGGGTGGCCCTCCAAGGTCGTTCTTCAAGGAAGCCGTTTCCCAAGTTTATGAGTCAAGAATAGCAACCATACAAACCCCCATCTCGTCCGGAACGCCCAAATCTAACTCACCAGCGCCATATTCCCCTAACTCTAAGTTAAGACATGGACGCCACACTCGCAATGTCTCATCGTCTTCCTCATCTTCAATGTCATCACAACACACCAACCCCAATCGTCGACGACAGGCTGGCTTCGCTGCTGAACTGCGCCGGAAGCGCAACGCATCGCAAAGTTCTGATTTGTCAATTGGTGAAAATGCTGTACCTTCAGCGACAAACTTCAAGGAAGAGAGGCCAATCTCCAACTTCTCAGCCGTTATTGAGAGACTGGACGGTCGTAATGATCCCGCCGATAGAAACGCTAGCCAAGTTCCCATCATTCCAACACTCTTCCCTCTTTCAGTTGATACAGTACTAAGATCGGCGCCAGGAGCTTGTTCTAGTATTCAAAACACACCCATTGTTTCTGATACCACTCTTATCAAGGGGAAATCGCAACCTCCCGTCCCTCCCTCTGCTCCTCCTCGGCCAAACCTAACCCTTGAATCTCCCACACCACCACCACAAGGTGATGCCACCCAATTATCGTCATCGATTTTGCATGTCAACCCTCACCAACAACCCAAACACCCACCAAAATCGCAGCAAGTCTGCATTAACTACGAGTCCGTTCAGGAGAAAATATCCCGCGGCCGCTATGCCGTGCACACTTCCCTAATCCTCGACCCTGTTGACGTGGCCATGTACAAGATGGTCAAGGAGCTGGGCTTCAGTGAAGCGGATGCCAAATGGGCGCTGAAATGCACGGACACGGGCGAGTCACTGGACGTTATTGCTGCCATTAACTTGCTGTTGCAGAGCGGTGGTCGTGTTGATCCGTCTGCAGTGTCGTCGACCACAGTGCCAGATTCGGCCCGTATTAATAGCAGATCTGCCATGAGCGGTGGCTTCGGAGGCACCTCTGCGAGTGGACCGTGTGGTCGTAATAACATGGGGGTTGGACTTGAGACTTATAATACTGGTGGTGTGTGGAGGCCAGTGTGGAGGTGGGCGTGAGTTGATGGAAAGCAGGATTTGAGATTTCAACGCCTCCATCACTTCTTTGCTATTATCGTCGAATACTTTCTCGCTCCTTTCTGCATTAAAGTCATCCTTCTATTATTGATATTATTCTTTGCTCTGCTGAAGCTGGGTTTCTTGTAGCTGTTTTTTTGATTGATGGGATTTGCAATTCTCCATTTCTCTCGTTGCTCTTGAATATCAGCGGACCGCCTTTTCTTATATCATATTCTTCCACATGCACCATCTCCGCCCCTATACATAACCGCTTATTCCATTTTTTATATACCCCATATACCAGTCGTTACTTTTCCTTATGATATAATTGTGTCTCTTTTTGAATTTTGTGTCCTATCTAACTTTATTTTATTGAACAACATATATCTACCATCATTTTACAGAGTATATCTTTAAATCAAAACTGCTCATCTGTGTATATGTATTTTGTGTGCATGTACATGTAGATACAGAAGTTACTAATTGATTCATTTCATATGGTTTTTCAACTTCACAGTAGTCAGTAGTTAGTAGCTTTTCTTGTTATTTTGAAAAGACAATAAAGTTAGCTACATACTTCTACTATTTCATTTTCACAGAAAATCTGAATATACACGAATTACTAACTATATTATGAAGTTTTTTCTTTTTTTTTCATAAATTACTTTAAACAACCTATTGTTGTTACTGTGATTGTGAAGATTGGCATTGTTGAGCATTATTGGTTTTAAGAAACAGAAGCATCAGAGAACAATTTCAAAAAGACATAAGAAGAATCAAACAAATTTTTCTCCCCATTTTTTGTTGGTGTTTTGAAGGGTTTCTTGAAGTTTTCTCCAATCACCCACAATACCTAGTGCCCCCTGATTAAAATGCGACCTGATCAGTCAATCCTACCATATCTCTCTGATAATTCCGATGTTGTGAAACTTGGTACAGGAACTTGCCCAGGAAATCCTTCGCCTCAGGGAATAACTTGAACCCTTCTGTCAAAGTGTGGGGTTCGTGCAGCTTGCTTGATGTGACAACGCCGTACCATTCGACAACATCGCTAGATGAGGCCAACGCAACGTTTAGACCAGGCAGGCTGTTCAGAACCTGGGCGATAAGATCCACAGCTTCCCCTGTAGCACCTATGGCCTTGCAATGTCCGAACTGTTCTGCAATCCAATGTCTAAAAGCGCCTAGCTGGCTCAGCTCCTTGATATGCGAGCCACCGGGTATGAACGTGGCGTCAAAGAGAGTAGACCGCTGGCCGATATAGTTGTGATCAGGAATTACGCCTGCACCGGTCTCCCTATCTTCGTGGTCAGCAAAGATGGGTTGGCGTTTTGTACCAATTATGATGGGCAGAGCATTCATGGCTATTGCCGCGGCTTTGACAGAGGCGAGGGCGATTGGGTCGTAGCCATCACCAATCAGGATGGCTATTTTTCGCCCCTTGATTGTGGGTACAGAAAGCTGGCGCTCGTTTATGTATTCTTGGCTGAGGTTAATGGTTTTTTGACCTTTGTTGGGACGTCTAGCCTGTTTTGGTGTTGGAGCGCCGACTTTGATTGCGACAGCTCGTGCGAGCGGTAAGGAGATTTCAGTAAGTCGCTCGACGAGTCTGTTGTAGACGACCGGGTCATAGCAGTGGTCTAGCTCGAAACAGAAGGCGTTCTGAATATGGAGCTGTTCGTAGGCAGAAAGGGAGTTGTAAAATAATTGTGCTTGGTTGATGTGTTCGCGGAACTTATTGCTAACCATCCTAGCTTTAATGTTCTGTGTTATCTTCTGAGGGTATGTGACGAAGCCGCCGTCCTCGGGCTTCGTGGGTGGGCAGGCTTCAAAGCGGTTTGGCCAATAGTTTACGGTTCCCTGAGTTATTTTGTGGCGCATGGCGCCATCTCTGTTGTGGTTCATGACAGGACACACAGGACGATTGATAGGCAGTTCCTCCCAGTTCACACCAAGTCTGGAGATTTGGGTATCGAAATATGAGAAGTTACGGCCCTGCAGTAGAGGATCATCGGAGAATTCAATTCCAGGGACGATATGGGAGGTGCAGAAGGCAACTTGTTCGGTCTGTGGAAAGAACTCGTCCACATTCCTGTTGAGCTCCATCTCTCCAATATATCGAACGGGGACCAAGTCTTCAGGCCATATCTTAGTGGCATCAAGGATGTCAAACTCAAATTCATGTTCCTTCTCCTCAGGAATCACCTGGATCCCAAATTTCCATTTCGGGTAGACTTTGTTGTCAATGGCCTCCATGAGATCTTTGCGATGGTAATCCGGATCTTGACCTCCGAGTTTGAAAGACTCATCGGGTACGAGTGAATGGACTCCAAGTTCTGGCATCCAATGGAATTTTACGAAATGTCGTTTTCCTTGACGATTCACAAGAACAAATGTGTTGACGCCAAATCCCTGCATCATACGGTAAGATCGCGGGATCGCTCTGTCCGACATGGCCCACATAAACATATGGGTCGCTTCAGGATGCAAGTAAACGAAGTCCCAGAAGTTGTTGTGGGCAGTTTGCCCTTGAGGGACTTCGTTGTGCGGTTCCGGCTTGACAGCGTGAACTGATGATAAATAAACACCGACTCAAAAAAGAAAAAGGTATCGATTGCTTACTTATGTCAGGAAATTTTATGGCATCCTGGATAAAAAAGACAGGAATATTATTGCCAACAAGATCCCAATTGCCTTCTTGCGTATAAAACTTGGTGGCGAAACCACGCACATCACGGACTGTATCGAAACTGCCTTTGCTACCTTGGACGGTAGAAAAGCGGACAAAAACAGGAGTTGTCCGTGAAGTATCAGTTAACACGCCGGCAGAAGTTGCGTCTTCTGCGCTCTCAACAAGTTTGAAGTGCCCGAAGGCACCTGTTCCTCGAGCATGCACAACGCGCTCTGGGATTCTTTCATGATCAAACCGATGGATCTAGTGCTTCAGTTAGCATTGAGCGGGTGGAAAACTTGGAGAGGAGAAGAAGAAGGAAGGACAAGACCTTTTCGCGAGCAATCTGATCCTCCAACAACGACGGGCCAGTTTGATTTTCGGATGCAGCCCTCAACCAATTGTCTGTATTGCTGACTTTGGTCCCGTGGTCGGTGGTGAAAGGAGCAGGCGCGTGGACATCGACGGTATCACGGGCGAGGTCTGCGACCTTTTTGTTCCCGGGATGCATGCTTTCCACCATCCCCTGGATCTTCCGTAATCCTTCTGTAGCCTTGCTAGCCATGGTGCGCAACGTGGGAAAACGTTGTCGTACCTTTAAGAAGTTTTATTTGTATTTTTTTATTTCCCCTTGCGTTTTGTTAGAGGGTATAAATTCATTCGAAAAATAATTCGAATCGACCCCAGAAGAGGCAAAAAGCTATATTAAATAGGCAAAAGAGGCAGGGTAAGGAGGGCACGACGTCATGTATCTCAAATGTTTGGGGTGGGTGAACTCAATTGTTCGATTACCGAAACGTAAGAATGACGTCGCTTGTAGAGCGTGAACGGTCTCAATGAGGACCAGCTTGGAAACGAAGTTAAGTTTTCAGCAACCCAGGATAGTGGATCATTCGATCCAATCCATAATTGCGATTTGATATTATTATTGTTGTTTTTTTTAAGTGTCCTTCGGCAGTACGCGGTCTAGCCCTCTTATGTTCAACCGGCATGATCTTCATCTAGGTTTCACACTTCAAACTTAAAAAGAGTCCACCTGCTCTTTGCATCATGTCAAAGCTGAGAGGATGTCAACATTTAAACGGTTATAACACTCCCGCAAGAGCTATGCTAGCATTTTCATCGGGGAAAAAGTACATGAACATGTACGTATGCCAAGGCCTAGTGTAGCTCTGCCCTTGTTTTACCTCCAAGTTCCTCCTCGGTTTGACGAATGCCCTTGAATTAACAATCCGCTGGCGGACGAACACATTTTCTGAATCGGTAGTCGTTCTAGCTCTTCCAGCTAAAACTTAATCCCTGAATAAAAGGAAATCTTGTATCGACCTGTAGTTGCCAGCTGACGTTGAGAATGATCTGTTGCTTGTCCGGTGCCAGGTGTGTATCGAATGGAAATTGGAGCCCAAGGCTTAACCAGATGTATGTCTCGAACATATATAGAACTTAGTCTCTGAAGAAGGACAGCGAGTGTCTTAAGCCATACAGAGGGGTTGTAAGACATAGACTAAGGCTTTCTGAGGCGACATCAGAACAATTATCGAAATATCAACTTTGTTTCCTGCGAACCACTGGAGACGCAGGACTGTCAATAACAAAAGATTCGTCTCGCATCGTACCCAATGGAGGCGAGATTGTGCTATCACTCCCATAGCAATTGCTAGGAAGCCCCATATATGTGGGGGACTGATCGCTGCCAGCCGCTCGGAGCAACTTGGTCAAGGTCAAGGTCGAGAATACAAGAAAAAGGAGTCTAACTTGGGTTGACGTCGAAGTGGAAGACCTGTCATGCAAATGGGAAGCCATTCCTATTGCAGCCTAGCGCAGGATCCATTGGATCCTAGGTATGCCATCCCAACACGTGATATACAGTTCCTCATCCAACTTCCCAAGTTCTTGAAGACTTTCTTGAGATGGTCTTGACAGGTGTCGACTTATATTATAATCTTCCTGCTTTTGGCGTGAAAGTTTACCGTCTTGTTTTTCCTGCGTCAATTTTTGTAGCTTCTATTGATGCATATAGAGTGTCATCTTTCATTTTCTATTCTAGCATTTTGACGCAGTGTTTCTGCCTCGCGAAGCCCTTCAGATGGTGGGACTTCTCCAAAATAACCCATTGGTGGAGCATAAGTATGCTTGCCTTCCACGTTGAAAACACCCGCAGAGGGGTTCGAGATTTCTATGGTCTAAGATCTTCGGTGATGGGCTATAACATCTCTTAAAATAGTTGTCTGAATTGAAGATATATTCCCAGGTGCAGCCGTTGTCCGGTTCATCATTGGAGGACCGCGAAGTTAAGCTCACTGCGTTAACTCATTTTGAAGCCTGGTGGCCATCTGGGAGGATAACATGCCGTTGCTCCACAAAGGCTAATGAACTATTGGATCAAAATTTCTCGGATCAAAGTTTCGCAGAGCAAAATCCGATCCAAGAGTGCTTTCTGGCCCTGGGAGCAGACGTAGGCCAGCTATACTCCTCAACTGGACCCTGTTCCAGAAAGCTTGCCTCCAATCGCATTGGCATTATCAGCCCGTCAGCAATATACAGAGTTCAGGCCCCTTTGCCCTAACCAACGTGAGTGGGATCAGTGATCACCGGGATAAGATCGACGACCTAAACACTTTTTATTTGGAAACCATCTGGGCAGCGTCCAGCTATATGACACCAGAGCAGTAAGCCCAAGCTGGCATGATTGCGACTGGTCATTTTCTCCGCACACATCACCAGAGGTAACTATGCGGTTACGCGTCTTCCGAATTCCATATTTATTGCTTCGTATTTACATTAACTGTTCAATTAGCGTACAGTACATCCGCACAAACTGGATAACCAACTAGAACAGCTCAATTTGGTCTTGATGAAAAACGCTTGTGCATTATGAATTACGTTCTTCGTGCATAGTTACAATAATCTTATCTTTTTGCTCGCTCTTATGAAAACACAAAGCTGGAGATATTGATCACGCCGAATAAGATGATGATGAATTCATGTGCAAACAGCCAATAGCTGACCACTGAAGAATGGTCGGGATAGAATCAAACACAAGTTTTGATGGGGCTTTACCAACCCACCATTCGATATACTTGGACTTCATTCATAAATGCACCCGGACCATATGTTTTTTCACATCTCGTTTGTATGGAGGCAAAACCGTGAGGTTGGAGACTCGTCGAGACGGGAGCGCCGCAAAGCCGGCTTCAGGAGCCGGCCTCTCGAAGAATTCATGACCAGCTCTGGACCCAAGTTTATTCCCTTCGCCGCATTAAATGATGCCATGTATCGCACTCAATATTGGTGGAATCCATTACGTTAAAGGAAAAAGCCGATTTTGGTTTAAAATTTCGGCTTCCCGCAAAATCCTAAAAGACGAGTTTTATCCGATCATTCGCTTTTTTATTCTGCCATTGCACATGTAAAATCTATATCCATATACTCGGTGCGTATATCATGGGTTGCTTTTAACTTTTAGAGTTCAATCAAATTCCGTCGTGGTTCAAATTCTTGTCAAAATTGCAGTTACATCTCAACATCTGACAACAACCTCGCTACACTCTGGATTCTCCTTAACCAACTCCCCTTCCAGCTTCCAAGGCAGGTCTAACTCTCAGATAGCTACCGGCTGTGGCAGAGATAGTCCCTTTTTCTCTTAACGGATCCGGATGGATATCGTTGTCCACTGCGAGAGGGTGAGCCTACCTCGAACATTCCGGGACGGCAGAGCGAAGAACACTGGCTGTCGACAGTGGTCGTCACCATCACGCGCAGTTGATTGAAGTTCGGCCGAACACCTTTTCAATGCTTTAAACCGCGAAGAAGCCGCGCAGTAAGTTGCAATGATAACCCTAATGACTCGACTTCAGGATACTCATGCAGATTCGAATTGATTTCGGAGAAACCAACCTCGTCCGCGAACATTCAAACGCAGGTCTTCAATAGAGCCACTAAATCACGCGCGATTAAAACCTGTTTCAAGAGTGCCGTAACCCATCAGGTTGAGCTTCCCGGATAGGGTCCGGGAACTGGCATTCCCGAATTCAATGTAGCATGGTTTACTCGTTCAGGTCACTTTGTCCAAAATGACTTAGCTTCCCATGTCCTCTAGGAATAAAGCTGGGATAGCCTAAGCTTGCCCTGCATGGGTGGCACTGTAACCAGCATTTACTCAAGCAGCCAAATTCCTCTAGATATAAAATGATGAGCCAGCCCATTTCCAGTCTCCGGGAAAAGAATAAGCTTAACGGCTGGGAGCAGGCTATGTGGGAACCCTATCATCTGGCAGACCAGTTACCCCACCAGAAGGTCTTGCCCATGTAAAGATGAAACCATTTACCAGGACTCTAGGAAGGGGTCGGGGTTTGGGTTTTGGTGGGTGATTGCCCCCCGCCGACAATTTTCATTGCCACTGGCCAGTCGCCATTTTCACATGTCCAACACATCCACACATCCACATCCACAATAATAAGATGACTGAGCGACACGCATTGATGACAGGCAGCTCAAACTCGAGAATGCTTGCGAGTTTCAGTTTCGTGCATGGTTGTACCCCACAAGGGTGCCCATCTGACTCGCCCGAGCGGCAAGTTCCGGGTTCAAGGATCTAATCCACCCCTGAAATGAAGATAACCGTTACACCAACCACATGCAGAAGACGCTAGAACCCTTCTTCTCTCAACCAGTATGAACGGACCAGAAATTGGATGATGATCATCATGACCTCAACATCAACTCGTGCCTAGAATAGAACAAACACCCCAAAGCTAGGTAGCGAAATATTTCCATCATTCCTGCTCTCTATCGGAGTTCACCGCCAACGTGTTTTGCCTTCCCCAATTGATCAGGCACCGTCGTCACTGACGCACTTCGATGGAAGCCCCGGGCACCCCGAAAAACTTTATCCGGTTCTTTTCACCTCTCGAACTTATTAGTGTTGATGGACGCGGAAACATTTTTCTCCATAAATCTCCGAGATTTATAAACCCTTCAAAAATCTTTTTTTTTTTTTTAGGTATGTAACCGTGGGATTACTACTAATGGTTTTTGGGGCCTTCTTTGATTTTGAGTTTATGTCAACAAGGGTTGTTCCCTGTCCCAGACACATCCTGATCATGCTGACTTTGGAGTGACGACTTCTCGCGAGTCCATAGATTAACTTGAAATTAACATAATCTCTTCACTTCTTGAATCTCTTGCCGCTGCTGGATCCCCAGGGCCTGATAAAAGTAGGATACAATTGTTCCGACGACTCCACGCTTCCCACCCAGCAAGCATAAATTTCAAACCACGAGTACATCTTCAGACCGTTTCGTCATTTATGGTCTCCTGGCCTTAATTTTCAAAGGCAAGCAGCAAATTCAGCCACATTGAGGGATTCGTGGCATTCCTATCATTATTGATGGCTTGAACAAATCCCAAGTGACAAATACTACCGAGAGACAACGCTGCATAGATAGCGCTAACTGGTAACTACAAGCTAGAAGAAGGGGAATAAGCTTCAATCACGGAAAATCTATGTGATCGGGATCAATTCCAGTTTTTTGGTCTACGGATTGTGTCTCGCACGTTGGGGATGATCAATGTGTATTCGATCGACGTAGCATGCCTTCATCTTCATTTTGGAACTTGGAGATATGGAACTGACAAAAAGAAAAGCGTCACAGGAGGAGGCTATATAGCCTGAGCTGCAAGACTAGTTAGCCACGGATCACGACTAATCAGCGCCGCCGGGCTTCAAAAGTCTAATTCTCAAATTCATTATGAACCTCCACGATCCGCTGTGTTAATTTAGGCCTTCACAGTATTAGCGGCTGGTCCAGCAGTTCTCTTCGAATCCCAGGCTTCGAGAAAGAAGCAGCTTCCGTTAACCTTCCACCGGAGCACCAATAAATAAATGAACCGATAGTCCAACACGCCTTACCCTCAGAATAAGACGGATGTTTGGGGCACTAAATACCAATAATACAGGCAAATTACATGATTGACTTCGCCTGAAGGAGAGGCGCTAGAACAACGCTTTGTCGTTCTCTTTGACTCGGAGTCCCGAATTGGGAAAGATGTGTCATGGGCGACGTGATCTCGCGAGATTCACCTCATGGCTCCTTGAGAGATTTCCCACGCGGCTGTTAACTGAGCTAAAAAAAAAAAAAAAAAAAACAGAAAAGAGGGGAATACAGTCACCCTGAAGACTATCGTCGTTATTTAAAGACCATGGGGCTAAAATGGGTTGTTGGACTGGGAATTTCGTGCTGGGAATTTCGTGCTGGGATCCCTTAATTAGCGCGCAAAAATGGGAAACCGTTAGCGCAGGAGCAGTCATCAGAAGTTTATTCAGATGATGGGCTGAAATATCCTTGAAATAGCAAAAACTTGCCTGGGGTTCAACCACAATAATTAACGTTGGGGTACAGAACTGAGTACATACGTACATCCGGAGTAGTCGGTGTCACTGGTCGCTAGCCGGGCCTGGAGTTCCAATTTAAGAAATCCTCACAGGGATCTTTACGGCCGTGACTTTCATGGCTGAAAAACGCTGCAGGAAATGCACATCTGTCTGGACACAACTCATATTTCCTTTTCCCATTTCAAAATTCCCGTACTTCTATCTGATATGAGAATGATATATTACTCGAGGCGACCTTTCTCCCGGCCAGTTTCAAGTTTTTAGCTCCGAAAAAGTTCGGCGAACAGTGTGAAATCTTCCCGCTGGCACACTCTCTTCTGCCATCTCTTGAAATAGCACTAGGCGAGTTTAATTCTCCATGGAGCTTTAAATTGTGCCAAGCATTTACTGAAGCCCGCTAATAATTTCTTGGGCGATATTTTTAGTGATGCTACCAACGGACCAACTACTACTTAATACTAGAGGCAGGATCACTAAACATAACCCTGATTGTTTGGCAGCAGCTCGAAATCACGATATTTAAGATGGAGGAGGGGAAAAGATTTTATGCTTATTTACCTTCAAAGGTCTTACATCTGCATGGGAATTTCAACTGTCTTGTCGGGGGAAATCTCGTCAACAGAAACGTCAGGATGCAGATATCCCAGTCTTCTGGTTATCCTGCACGAAAGGGTTCTCGGAGAAGGCTGGTCCGCTCGTGTTCAGAATGCAGCCGAAGGAAGCAAAAAGTATGTATAAACCCCACTCCTTCTACGTCGGTGCCCCAATGACACTCACCAATTTACAGTGTAATAGGCAATGGCCGTGTAACAACTGTGCCGGCTCAAGAGCCCATCTTTGTCGCTACGACCATACAGTTAAGAGGGTTACGTCAACAGCACACAGGAGCACTAGGAGCACGGGAGAGCTATCACCTCCAAGTTTGTTGAAGAATTTTTTTGTTTCCTCTGATTCACGACATAGATCATACGATTCTAATAACAATGGCAGTTGAGTTTAGTGAGCAAACCGACTCGGAAATTCTAGAAAGCTTGGGTTATGTGGCGGGAAATACTAGTCCTCTTGCCAGAGAGGTTTGGGGAGTATCGTTCGTTACCCGATTTACTTCTCTATCATGATGGTTGTTAACTTGCTAATAAGAGTTTTGTGAAATTCAAGGCCTTCTGATAGCCCCTCGTCTGGCGTAGGAAAAATACCAAATGATCCACGACGGAGTCAAGTTTCTGTACTTGAAGTATTTCCAGATAGGCATGTTGTAGATTTCCTTATCCAATACTTTTTACAGGAAGTAAATTGGATATACGAAATGATATATCCGCCGACCTTTATGGAGCGATATACTTCATGGTGGTTACAGCCAGCCTATCAGGAGAGTGACGACATACAATTTGGTATTTTAATACTCCGGCTCTGTGCGTGTAGCATACAACTGCTCCCACACCCGAATTATCCCCACGAAGGAACGTTCCAATGCTCGTTGAGGGAGTTGGAAACTCGGTGCAAAAGTTCAGCAAATATTCTTGACACCTTTCGTCCAAGAAATATGTCCCTGACAAGGATCCAGCATATGTTCTACCACGCGGCTTTCCTCGCCAACGAGTCAAATCTCAGAGAAAACTGGATCATCCTTAGCGATATTGTGAAAGAAGCGCACATGTTAGAACTGCATTTGGAAAACCCAAAGGTCAAAGTTACGGAGTTTGAAATGGAAATGAGGAAGCGAATCTTTGGTACGATACATATGTGGGATAAGTATGACCTCCTTTCCCATTGACTATATTAAAACCCTAAGTTCTCCCTGGCTAGAACTAAACGATTCCGCTTTCCTTAGGTTGATGTTAGGACTGCAAGGGCATTGGCCACTTATTCCAGAATCATATTGCGACATTGGACTTCCTCGAGATGTGCTTCCCGCGTCACCTTCAGTGCCTGGAGCTCCCACTCCATTTACCGATAGAATTATCCATATGAGGCTTGCCAAAGCTCTGAGTTTCACAAATAAATCTGAAGAAGAACAGTCCAGATCACCGAATCTTGCTTCGATACCAGCCATCGTTGAAATGATTGAGACCGAAATTATATCCTCACTACCTCCCGTATACAGCCTTTCAGATTATGATGAACAGTTTGATACCATCCTACCCAGCATTCCTCTGAAGCGTGAGCAGTTGCGTGTAACAATTACTGGTTCGCTCGCCATGACTCACCGGACCTTTACGGGAATGCTGCACGATCCAAACTTTACCGACTTATCGTCTACCAAAGAGCAAAAGGCGGCCTTTAAGCTTCAAAAGAAGCTAATTGAGTACTCTATAGATACCTTGAGATCAGTGATACGACTAGCAGACATGCTGCCTGGTGGTTGTAAAAAGATATTTCTGATTAGTCTCGTGCCACTAGAGACGTCTGTTGTCCTTGGTCTCTGCCTCAGGGTCATCCGCAGAAATAGGCGAGCATACGTAAGCCTCTCTCGCCAGGGACTTGCAGCATATACGGAAAATTCGGAACTTGAAAATTCTGTAAATACCGCGTTCCTTGAAGGCCTGACGTTTTTGGGTGACCTGGCACAATATTCACCGATAGCCGCGAAGGGGTTACAGATAGTGAAATCATTGCATCAAAAGCTGCAGAAGGACTCCACTATTGACGTCGCTGAACACGGATTATATCCTCAAGCTTCCACCCGACTCCAGCAAGAGCAACAGCAGAGTACGCAACAAGCAGCAACTTGGGAGCAGGTGTCTGATGCCGAGATAATGACAGGTTCGGCCATTGCGAGCGAACAAGTTGGGAATATGTTGACTGGGGCTCCCATTAGCACGAGCTCCGAAATGGGAATGGAGCTATATGGATGGTCGCAGATAACAACGCCGCCACATCCACCGCCAGATTTGCACCAATATGCTCAGGCAACGTCAGCGCCAAACTTGTGGTACTACGATGATACGCTTGTTGAGCGTTATGCAACAAGCACTCTGTGATAGCTTGGTTTAAGATGAGGGTTTTATTAATGTATTTTCTCCCTTTCATGTTTATATATATATATTTTTTCCTCGTATCTCCCTTCTCTAATTTTCTTGTTTCGGAATAGAATTGAGGGTTTTATTGGGCGCTATGCTTGGTTGATAAAAGACTTTCCTTGACAGCTTGGGAGGTCTGACAAGGTATTGTAAAACTTTTCATTTCGGTTTCAAGGTATACTGGAGCTGAAGGCATATGGACAGGCAGGCGTTGTAACGAAACCTGAATGGATGGTTAGAATTGAATAGCACGGGATACCCTTTTACTTCTCAATTTCCGTTCCTTTTTGTCTGTTTGGCTGTCAAGTCTATTTACAGTACGGGCCTTTTCGCTGTCCTCTGTGGATCCACCTGCGGGTGGGACTTGAGCTGTTCATCCCGAAAAACGACATCAAATTCAAGAGTCTGACGTGAAAGCCGGATATTTAAATCAAGACGATGGAAGTGGCTGAGTGCCTTCAGGCAGGTGTTCCTAGGCATGTACCCCTCAGTGACTTGAGTCTTTCGAGTTACAGCACAGTCATATGATGTTCTCGGCCGTGGTGAGTAACTACAACCAGAGTTCAATTTTGCGCCGTCTACAACAAACTGAAAACCATACTACCTGATAACAAAACCACTACGACTCCATATACGTTAACCTTCTACATGAGAAGAGGGCTATAGTTTTGATTTATTCTCAAACATGATTGTTGCTACTTTCCAGGCTGATTATACTGGTTATTACATGGCTGTTCTTGGATTCAGCATGATGTCTATGCTCTTTGAGGCACTCTGTGTTCAGTCATTTCTTCAATTCCGATTAATTTCTATAATGAAAGATATGGAATTCTTTCTCATTATGAAAAGATGCTTGATCTGAACTTTCCTCACATTAACCCTTCTTTAAGAAAATGATCTACAAATTACATTCTGATCACAGCATCATCTGAAACATATTGCAGTCGCAGCATAAAAAACCAAGATGTTTATCAACGCCACTGATTTATGTTCAAATTACTCTTGTTTTAAGCTGTACATGTTATCATAAGACTAAGGTTCATAGTCTTATATGTTGATAAGTAGATTATACCTGAATGTTTCAATAGCTATATAATGTTTATTTTCAGAGAATCATCATATCTATCCACATTTATGCATTGATAAGGATGTGATTTTTTTAAAGACATTCAATTGATTGCGAGTTTCTCATGAATAAAATATGAGGAATGCAGAAAATGAAATCTCTACATCGTATATTTAATCATATTTGTGGTTTGATTTGATTCAAAGAGGCTACAATGATATTATATATAAATTGGGGGCTCTGACTGTCCTGATTGCTCCCTGGATTAATTTCTCTGTGCATGATTCGTGTTATATATCATAGTAGCACATTTAAGAATTTCTTTAGAAGGCTATTATTGTCATTATGGGCCCCAGTTTCTCGTCACTGATTAATTCTCCTGTCAGACGCTCCCTCCACCCTCAGACGCTTTCAAGACTCCACCATCGCCTCGGTCTCATACAAATCTTTCTCGCCATCTAGCACATTACGACAAGGAAGATACAACACATGGCGATTCAGATTAAGGTCGCCCTTTTTGCATACATGTTGCCCTCGCTCCTTCACAAAACGAACAATAATGGGTCAATTTCTTTATATATATATGTAAACTCTCCATATCTGCCATTATTGCATATTGTTAAGCCGGAAATTCTGTGGGATTTCTTCGGCTTCAATAGAGCAAGACACCATTGCCATGACATAATTTTGCTGATGCTATCTCAATGGTTACAACCCCTGCTCTAGTTTACCAGTTAAAATATTTGAGCATGGTTCCCTGGTTATCTTCTATTCTCTTTGCAACCCAAACACTCAACCCGTCTGCTATGCGAAATCGGACACAAAATATAGTTCGTACTATACGAGGCACTACAGCTTAGAGTAATGTTTGTCTACTAACATATTGGTAAAAGTCAATTTCATTTTCCGAGGTGAAGGTTGCAAAAGGTCCTTGCCGATTTGACTCCCTTTACGGAGTAGGTTTTTTTTTTTTTTTTTTTTTTTTTTTTTTTTTTTTTTTAGAGCTATATGTCGGACCCTTCACTCTATGTAGTCGTTCCCGTAGTTAGCAACCGTTGCAATGAATCAAGCCTGCCATTCGGTCACAATAAGGGTTAGAAAACAAGCAGACCCAGGAGGTATTCTGTCACACAGCTCAGCCAAGGGAAGATGAATATGGCCTTTGTGGCTTCGCACTAAAGAGCCAACAATAAAAATATCGACAAGAGAAAATAGAATAGAAATATCCTTATCACATTTTTGTATTTGTATTATATAAAGAATTCCCTCCAGCTGCACATGACCTGGATATAGATGTATACGTGGGCACAAAACATTAGCTCCAGAGATAATCAGATAATGGTGTGAAACTAGTGGCATATAGCAATATCAAGCCACGTAAGGATCCATGACTAGAGAAATAAAACCCAGAATGTGAAAAATCTGGGGCAAATATGAGAATGGTGGAGAGAAAAGAAGTATAGTTAAAATAACTTGGCGCTCTGTCATGAGCGAAGTGGTCTCCAAAACAGAAGAGAAAGAAGAAGAAAGGGGTAAAGCAACTACCGTAGAAGCTGATACCTGGATACCGCTGGGGAGGCAAGATAATCCTGATAGTGATATCTATTTCTCTCCCTGCCATTTTTGCATAAAATATAAGGGTTTCAAAAGAGGTAGGATATAGCTAGAAAGCGGAGGTGGATGGTGCTATGAAGAAGTGCTAGCTCCTCCAACTTTGGATACTACAGCTGATGCAACGGGATCTTCCCGGCTCAAAACCCACATGAAGATAAATTGGACAATGTACGAGTAGATAAATAAGAACTGCGTGCGTCTGTTACGCTGTGAACGTGCAACTGTGGGCATAGTTCCTCCGCGCATTGGGGAATCGCTAGAGGAATCCGGAAGAAGAACGTATTTCAGGGATCGGAGCTGCGGTATGTTAGATTAGTATGCACAGTGGGCATGTAGCAAGATATGCCGAACATGGGGACTTACGAGAAAGAAAGCGTTAGCAAGGAAAGTATACGTAAATACAGTCCACCCAACCCAGCTACCAGTCCCCTGTCCCGGGGTAAGAACTTCTGACAAGACAAGCGTCACAATGATGCCGACAAACTTATAGCCGGAGTAGGCGACCAGGTCGAGGAGCTGTGAGTCATTGTTTATGCTGAGAATGTACATTGCAATCTTCAGACAGAGGATTTCGAAAATGACAACTGCGAGGGCGGTTGTGGTGATGGACCCTAGAAGTTCGGGGTGGAAGACACCTCGCAGACCTGCCAGGGCTGTTGACAAGATAATGTACGTCAAAAATGCCATGGCAGGTATGTACATATCTGGTGAGTTCAGGTCATCCCGGGGAGGAAGATATATTGATGTGTACTGTGTTTGCGTGATCTGGCCATTAACCCCTGACTGAACAGCATTCAATCGTGCTTGTTGGCGGGACCACGGTTTGTGCCGCCACGGGAAAAGAACAAGTGTGATCTTATTGAGTACGTATGAATTCGAAACGTTGAAGTAATGTTTTAAAGCGGGAATCGAGACGTAGCGATTTAGCTATCAAATCAAGCAGTCAGATTAACATGCGCAAGAAACAGGGTGCGGAGAGCCGGAAACAGTTACTGCTGAGCAGAAGAATTCCTACATTCTGTTCCATATATTCCTGCCCTGCCATTACCGCACTCTTGCCCACTTGGAAGCCCATTTGCGCTGTAGGATCAGAAATGAACCCACCAAAGCCAGGCGCAAAAGTGCCACTGCCGCCTTGTGCCGGGGCGGGCTGGTACGGGTTCGCATAGCTGGATGAATGCGAGTGTTGGGAGGTCGGAGGAGGTGGAGACCTCATCATCGGGACCGTAGAGACATGCTGGGGTACTGGGTGATGTAGGGGAGGAGACTGAGCAGGTGGTGGAGCAAAAGAATTACGGTGCATAGCGTTTACAAGTAAGGTCGACCTGGAGTGATAGTGAGATTTCGCATTGACCAGCAAGTGTCTTGAATGAACAACTTCGTGGCAAACGTGTTTGTGAGGTTGATAGCGACGAAGCCTAACTCAAGCCTATTCTCTTGAAAATATCAGGGCTGTAGAATGAAAAACAAAGGGTTGGTCGCAGCCAGATGCTAAGCTGTGCGGATGCGTAATGATGATATGCTGATGTTTTGATATCCTCGACATTGCCGTCATCACCCAAATGATTTGACTTGACTGATAGTCAACTAAGTTAATAGTTGCAAAGTGCCCAGGTGGTTGGTTCTTGCTGACATAAGCCTGGTCCGTGCACTTCCGCGGATTCAAGGTTCTTCCCGCGTCGTTGCTTTCACAACGCGGGAACAGCCATCAGCGGGAGGCATAGGGATCGGCGACGGGAATTTTCTGTTTGTTGTTACTTCTTGCAGTTGTATTGTGTTACGCTCTCTTATTATTTGATCCTCCACGAGTTGCCATAATGCTCGACTCCTTCGAAATCGTCACCACCTCTGGTGTGGTCTTGTGGTCAAGGTCGTATGCGCCTGTGGGGGCCCAGATTATCAACAGTTTGATCAACGATGTCTTTATCGAGGAGAAACTCCAGCCCGAGGCTGGCGCGGGTAGTGTGGCTCCAAGATACAGGAAGGAAAATTACACCTTGAAGTGGAGGCGGGCAAAAGATCTTGGTTTAATCTTCGTGGTATGCGTGAGAACATCTCCGGCATGGCTGACCAGACGGAATATGACTGCTAACACAATCTGGTGAATTTTGTTTTAGGCAGTCTACCAATCTTTGCTTCACTTGACCTGGATTGATGAACTACTTGAAAATATCAAAACTATTTTTGTGGAAATGTATAAAGAACAACTCAAGCAACCAAATTTCAGAATGATCGAGTACCCATTTGATAGATATTTCGACCAGCAAGTGAAAGAGCTAGAGTCCTCTGCAGGAACAGCTGTTGAAAAGCGTCCTTCTTTGTTGGTTGAGGAAAAGAAGGATACACTTGTCGATGCGGACAACGGTGGCCCGCCCCCGCCTACCGTCCCTGGTATCCTTCCCGGTAGGCTTCCGCTTTGAACATCTCTTCGGTTTTGGCATGCTGACTCTTTAACAGAGCAGCATCATGCTGCACGGGCCATGGCGATCTCAAATGAGAGCTTGCCTTCTCCAAGTCCAGATTCCTCGAGACCAGCAACGCCAACCCATATCCTCACCGCTAAAACTGGACCGGGTGGTCGCACCTCCCGTCGCGCACGCAAGGCTGCAAATGCAAACGCGAATATTTCGTCGGGTGAGGACAATATCAAAAAGGCAAAGAGTGCAAAGTCAGGGAGGAAGAAAATGCGCAAATGGGACGCGGACGGATTTGCTGACGAGGATGACGGCGAAATTCTGGATTATTCAGCTTCCAATGTAGATGGTTCTGAATCGGAAAATGTGGCTGCCCCCTCTGTGGAGGCAGTGGATCAGGATTCGTGGGGAACAAAAACTAAAAAGGGCCAATTCGTGCTCAAGGACCTGGGTGACGAAGTCCACTCCATCCTGCAAAACGCGGATGCTGTCAAGGATAATGCCAGCGCATCGAATGGTCTTGTAGGATCCAGTTTAGGTGCTATTAGTGGTCTTTTCCGAAATATTGTTGGTGGTAAAGTTTTGACCAAAGCAGACCTGGATAAACCTCTCAAGGCCATGGAGGAACACTTGCTGAAAAAAAACGTTGCCCGCGAGGCAGCAGTTCGTTTATGCGAAGGCGTTGAACACGAATTGGTGGGCAAAAAAACAGCCAGCTTCCAAAGTATCGATTCTGCGCTTCGATCCGCGATGGAATCGTCCCTGCGCAAAATCCTCACACCGACATCATCCTTGGATCTACTTCGTGAGATTGAAGCCGTTACTTCACCGTCAAGCTCACAAAGGCAGCGCCGCCCATATGTCATCTCAATTGTCGGAGTAAACGGCGTGGGAAAATCCACCAACCTTAGCAAAATATGCTTCTTTTTGCTTCAGAATAACTATCGTGTCCTTATCACGGCATGCGACACCTTCCGCTCCGGCGCCGTCGAACAGCTGCGCGTACATGCACGCAACCTGCAAGAATTAAGTTCCCGAGAAAACGTTGGACATGTGGGGCTATACGAAAAGGGGTACGGCAAGGATGCGGCGAACGTCGCAAAGGATGCAGTAGCCTACGCTACCGCAAACAACTTTGATGTTGTGCTAATCGATACAGCTGGCCGTCGACATAACGACCAGCGCCTCATGTCTTCGCTGGAGAAGTTCGCAAAGTTTGCGCAGCCTGATAAAATCTTCATGGTGGGTGAAGCTCTCGTTGGCACCGATAGTGTCATGCAAGCTCGCAATTTTAACCAGGCGTTTGGGACTGGCCGGGGACTTGACGGATTCATAATCAGCAAATGTGATACGGTGGGGGACATGGTCGGCACGCTTGTCAGCATGGTTCATGCCACGGGCATCCCTATTGTTTTCCTAGGTATTGGACAGCATTATGGTGATCTGAGAGGATTAAGTGTCTCTTGGGCAGTGGGGCTCCTGATGAAGTAGATATCAATTTTGTGATTTTGTTCTCAATGTTGGATGGCATTCAGTCTTATGATTTTACTTATTGATATTCCGTTATCGCGTCGCATTTGGCGCCCTATTGATTGAGGACAATACGTGCCTGAAGATGGCAGCTATTTTATTACTTTCTCTTCCACTTGAGCATTGCATTCTGGTATCCTTAACAGACCCTCCTCTAAATCCCGCAACTCTCCCGATTGGATCATATCATACCTTTGAATCTAGAACCGATTACACTGTCTCATCTTTTAAGTCTATATAGTTAATATGATCTAATGTAGGAGGTAATATCAAACGTGTATATTCAAACGTACCGAGCAGTGAAATTCCGGATAGGAGTCCGAGGGTCCGACTTGTTGGCTTGGGTCGCTTCGGCGTGAGGGATCGTTGTTCCAACCTGTTAAACGTGATATTAGCTATATATAACATGACACTATCATGCATTTAATAACAATTTTAAGGTGAGAGTCTTTCCAAGGTTGAACGAACAGGGCTGTGAAGTGTTTATCATCAATTCCGCGGGAACGTCTCTATAACTACCTCTACCTGACCTGGCGACTTTACCGCTTTTCTCAGTTTTGAAGAAATTAGCAACTCGATCATCCAACCTGTGTTCGTATCGTCTTCCTCTTCGTCGGCATATCGATAATTTACCACCTGAACTGGGTGGGAAAGAAGAAGCACGCGCTTGCGTACAAATATCCTTGGCCAACTCTTTTCGGTTGTTTGATTTGCCTTTCAATTGAACATGCTGTTGGTAAGCAGCAGAAACTAAGACGGAGCGACAGCGATTCAAATCCATCCATTAGATCTATTCTATGGTCCCAAAGGTTTGCCTGTATCTTCTCGATAGAGAGGCAACTTTAGCATGCTTTTGCCCGTCTTATTATGTTCTTTTTATTGTCAATCCAGGAAGTACATCCCCGGTGAATTTGGGGGTGCCCTTGTGTAATAGATACTCGCCTCCGGGTTCAGACCAAGAGATACCATCCACTCCATTGGCTGAAGGCCACAATATGCTATAGCATACTATACACTGGAATTGTCGTTCATATTTCCATGCCAGACCCAAGAGCATGTGTCCAATTCATGCACTGAGGAGCACACACGAAAAGATACTTACTGAAAAACCGTCGTTGTCCTGGCTGTATACGGATGGAAGATGGAAGTCCCGGAACAGTATGGCCCCATAATCGCTTACATGATTTATGGGGGGTTGCAGTGCAATAGGAGGCGGGTAAGAATTTGAACGAAAGCAAAACTTGCCTGCAGATCTTAAGACTGTGAGCGAGAATATATATGACAGAGCCCTGACTGCAAGCCAAGCCAGGTAGGACAAGGCAGGAAACTGAATTGGGGTTTCGTATTATGTGAATTCAGCTATGCGCCGACAGGTTAAATGTGGTTGCTGGAACATTGGAACAACAATAGATAACAGTAACTAATCGTGCCGCTGTGCAACCCACACCTCGTGTGGATGCACCACACCAAAATGATAAAAATCTTAAATCACATCCTCATTATTGCACTCTATATCAACAACCAGTAGCTAATCTAGAATAAAAAGATTATCTACATCATTCTCAGTATGTGTGTCATCTCTAAGTTGATTTAATTCCTCTTCTGTCAGTGATGTGAGTGAATTATTATCAATTTTCATAAAATCAACTTCAAGTCTCTATCACTTTTTATTCTGCTTATTTTCAGCTTCATTATTCTTACACTGCTTGATTTTTCTATTGACATCTTTAATAATGAAAACTTCCTCTTCTTGAACCTGATGATGAATTGTTTTAGCTCTGTGACATTTACTGATGTTGAGAAAGTTCTTTAATTCAGTGATATATTGCTCATTAAGTTTTGCATAAATTAGATTTACTTTGAATATTATATTCAAACAATATGTCAAGATGAGTGATTTCAATTCAAGAGTATCTCTAATACTTTGTATGATGTTTTCTGCATTATTAATATGATATTTCAGCTTTTGAATTATCTTTGATGAGAATAACTGAGAAGAAGAGATAGATATATGATTTGAATTATTCTCATCTTCATAAATCTGCAATGAAGAAGATGATGAGATTCACTGCTTAATAGTATCAAGAACTCAGTTAGAATTTTATAAATATATATCATATTGAACTCATTCTGCAGCTATTATATCAGATTTAAAGATCTACTTTCATATAGTTAAAAGATTTTATAGAAACTGCTATTTTTCATATTTAATAAGATTATAATATATAGTGTAGTTGACTGCTTTTGAATGATAATACTTATATTTCTGAAATAATAAACTATTCAGAGATTATAGTAAATGAGTAATATGCAATGAAAATTTATATAGAATTATCTTATGAAGATTCACATATTATATGAACTTCTCAGTGATATGAGATTTATAATTATTTATTAAAAATAATTAATAACTTCTTTTTTATCTCTTTTCTATAATAGTATTAAAATATTTAAATTATTTAAATTCAATTTCATTATTTATAAATTCAATATCTGATATAGCAATTCTATAATTATTGAGAAAATCTATCTATATATATCAATTCTTTAAGTGTGTTTTGAAGATCAAAATTATCTGTAATATCAAAGCTCTCTATACTAGCTCCTTGTCCTTACACTGCTTATCATACTGCTTATCAAAACATTTTAAAATCGGATTTTCTAGGTCCTCATACTGCTTATCATGCTCACTTACTAAAGCACTTATCTTCATACTGCTTATCAAAGCACTTTAGGATCAGTACCTTCTAGAGAATCAGTATTATCTCAAAATTCAGCATTCAGAATCAGTACAGATCAGCATTTCCTGAAGAATAGAATTAGTACTTCATAAAGATTTAGATCACTACATTACTAATTTCTCATTTCATGAAAGATTGGAGATAAAATCTATTGCTACTCATTTATGTATATAAATACTCTGAATCTTCAAAGTTTCTTTAAGAGATTTAGTGATTAGCTACTATTCAATTCTACATATATATTTCATTCATCACTATTCTTTTCACTTCATAGCACTTGTAGTATCTATATATCTACTCTTTTATAATCTTAGTTATAGAGCTTTTCACGCTTCCTTTTGATACTTAATTTACTTATTTTAGTATTCTCATATTATCAATAATGAAATAATATGATTATTTATGAATACATATTCAATAACTATAATCAAACCTCTTGAAAAAAATAAAGAAATGATGAAATTAACTTTTTAAAAGTAGTTATAACTCATTCTTCACATTTTTGTCCTTTTTAAAATTTAATCTCATCAAAGTTATATATATCATAGGTGTAAAATTGATATTGCTCAAATAGAATTTGAAGATATTCAAATCATATATTAATATATTCAATATCTTCAACTATCATTTTATTTAAGTTCATTGATATCTGTTTCACTCTTTTATTCTCAGATAGACATTCAATGAATTTATAAGTTCACATCTTGCTGACTTTTAAAGAAAAGGTAGTAGAATTTATGTACTAATGTCTAAGCATTAAATTTATGAAATCTTCAATATATTCAATTATGAGAGAATAATTCTTTTCATCAAATAGCTTGACTCATCATTTAATCATGTCCTTTTAACTTTTATTTAATCTCTTGTTAACTGGAATCCTTGCAGTATTTAGATTTTTTCCATTAATATATACTCAGAAATATTAATAAAAAATTTAAATTCTTATGACAAAGATAATATTTTAAAATTTGAGTTTTTTTAATGATAAGTGACAGTTTTTTGAATATTATCTTCAATATTTTTATCCTTATTTGACATTGTGGTGAGTTATTAATTGATGAAGATGACAAAAATGATGAAATTGCAAGATTTTTATCATTTTGATGTGGTGCACCCACACAAGGTGTGGGTTGCGCAGCGGCACGATTATTAATCCAGGGTTGAGTTTGAGGCGGCGCACTCGGCCCGACCTTCCTCCGAGCATTTCTTTTGGATCAGCATCTATCTGGTATTTTGCCGCAATATCTTCCCGACAAATCTACCATAGAAGCCTTAACTACTGGAATATTCGAATCACTGTATCAGAGACACGATCTTGATCATCAGGTTGAGTTGCGGCTCAACCACATACATCTTGTTTGGTGGCCGACCAATAGGCCGGCCGTCTGTTCCTGCGTCATCTCGAATATCGCCCCCCCTCTTGTCTGTCTATTAGGTGAGGTCATGGCCATGTAAAAATCAAGAATGAGAATTGCAGCGCCTCTGGTGGGCGCTATTGACGAAGTTGACCAATTGCCCGGAGACGCCCGGTTTCTGACCTCATCGTCTTAACAAGACTATCGACGTTGATTGGATCCTCACCAGCAGTTACTCAAGAGACGGCAAATTCAGCAACGGAAGGGTTGACAGTGAACAGGCCAGACACGGGGTTCCATTTTCAACGTTCACTCCGCATTTTTAATTGCGTTCTATCTCCGTGACCTCGAAGTCGACGTCGGCAACTATGCCCTCTACACCGAAACCAGTGGACAGACGCCGCTCTTCAACACAGCAATACACCACCTTCTCGACCCCTCCTCCCAAATCTCGTGGGCGGCCCCTATCAAGCGAGTCGGATTCATCTAACAGCAATGGCGAATCCGAATCTTCAATGGCGGAATCGCCATTGCCTACGGGCCAAATGGCCATTCTTGCCTTCATCTCCCTCTGCGAACAAACCGCTTTCAATTCTATAAGTCCCTATCTCCCGCAGATGGCAGCGTCTTTTCCAAGTGTACATCATGACCAGGTTGGGATGTACGTGGGCATAATTGCATCTGCTTTTGCGCTGGCGCAGTTTGCGACAAATTTCTTCTGGGGCTGGTTATCAGACCGCATCGGCCGAAAACCTGTCATATTATCGGGCGCGATTCTCACTGCAGCCTGTTTCTTGGCCTTTGGTTTCTGCAAGACTCTTTGGCAGGCCATCCTTGTGCAGGCTCTGATGGGACTGGTCAACGGGAATCAGGGCGTGGTCGCTACCTGCTTAGGTGAGATTACAGATCGCAGCAATCAGTCACGAGCATTTACATATCTCCCAGTGATATATGGAATTGGAGGAATCATTGGACCAATTGTTGGTGGCCTCCTGGTCTCAAATGCCAGTCAGGTCAATGAAGACTATCCTTACCTCATCCCCAACCTCGTCTCAGCAGCAGTCTTAACTTTGGAATCTGTCTTAACATTTATATACCTGGACGAAAGCCTTGAGAACGCTAGCACCTTTCCCGAAATTGGAAAGAGAGTTCGAGATCTTTTCAGTTGGTTATGGCAGTTCACGAGCTCCTCACGGCCGACATACTTGCGATCTCAGGGTTCCAGTTACCGGCACTACTCCGACAGCGCAATACGACAAACGTATCATACAGAGTCAGGCGATGAAACCGATACAGATGCCGATTCCGTGTCGGAAAACTCTCCTCTGTTCCACCTCCGAGATTACTCAAATGGTCTCGATCATGATGGGGTTTTCAATAGAGACACAATCCTCTTACTCCTTACATATTTGATATTTGCACTATCGAACGTCGCGTTCAACTCTCTGTACCCCATCTTTGCTGAAGCGCCTCCGCCAACAGGTCGCGGACTTCAACCTCACGACATTGGACTGTCACTCGCCTTTGCGGGCGTTGTTACCATCATATTCCAGATTTTCATTTTTGGAAGGCTGAGAGACAAAATGGGGAATAAATGGTCATACAGAGCCAGCCTATTGGGATTCGTAATTTCATTTCTTCTACTGCCGTTTGTCGGATATAAAGATACCGCTGCACCTAATGGGAAAATATCAAAGAGCTACGTCATTCTCGCGATAGAAATGTGTGCCGTGTTGCTTGTGAAGACCGTCGCAACTGTTGGTGGCCTAACCAGCGCTTTGCTATTGGTAATCACTACAATTTTTTTTTTTTTTTTTTTTTCAAAAGCTCCACGAAACATCTCCTGGTCATTTCGGTACTGACCCCCTAACTAACTACTCCGCACAGATCACCAACTCTGCCCCAAACAACCAGGTCCTTGGCTCCCTGAATGGCCTAGCTCAAACTCTGTCCGCAGCTGGGCGAACGATCGGACCATTTCTGTCCGGGAGTCTCTTTACCCTAGCAACTCAAGTAAAACCCAAAGGCGAGGCGATGGCCTTTGGCATCTTTGGTGGCGTAGCCTTCATCGGCTTCCTGTTAAGTTTCGGCATCAGATCATGCAACATGGAAGCAACAGGATTTCGCAATTCCGACGACGATCATTATAAATCTGATGATGAAGAAAGTTCTAATTGAGTGTTTCCTTTCTCCTGGCTTTTCCTCTCTCTTTTCATTTGTTGTTCCTTTAGGCAAATCGTAAATTGGGTTCATACGCAGAAGCATCCTCTTGGTCTCCAGCATCGTTTTCTTACTACTCACCCGGGCGTTCTTCCGTGTTAGATTATATAATAACCCTCTCATTTTATCGTCCCCGTCGTGTATATATGTGGTTTACATATACTACATGGACTGTCTCCTTCGTTTTTCCAGGATTTTGGAGGTTTACTTTCGGTGTGCTTGTTCTTCTCTCATAATGTAACGGTACGATTGTTGATGATTTCCTTCCCCTTCTGTATTTAGAAATTTACTTTCTCTCTCTGTCTCAGTGAGAACTCCCTCAGCAGACGCGGAATATGCGCATAAGAACAACGGCCTACGGATGGCTCATACCTGTTCTACCATGATTAATGCTTTTCTGCTCCTTAAAAGGAATTTTGCCCGTTACATATCCTTAGAGTTGGCAGGTTACGGGGAGGTTGGATGACGTCTAAACCCGTCCACAGGTCCCTTCGTATATTACCCCTGATGCGTTGAGTATTCCATTTTCCATTTCCCCTTTTCCAGGGCTATGTGAATCGCTTTTGCTTGTCCACATACAACTTCAACTACCGGACCTAGGAATTAGAGTAAGATGAATGCGAGGTGAATCTTATTTCCCAAGCAACTTTCCAACGCAGCGACGGGGGAGTCAATAGTTTTAATGCGCAAATAGAACCGCAATTGACGTAATCCCAAGGGAGGAGGGCACCAGTTGGTGGTGTTCCAATCATCTCAAATACATTTAACGTACACTACATAATATAACATGGTTACCCGTCCCCTAAGCCACGCGGCATGACCAAAAACAACTGAATAACTATTATTATTAATTAAACCTAGGAAATATTTATTCCTGGGTGATGTTGGAACGCATCTTGGGCTTGGTTTCTGGTCTCATCGGTATTGCTTTTTTCAAGCAGTTCTACATACAGAGAACACTCCGTATCACAACCAACAGAATAACAAATGATGGCTTCCCCCAATTCTGGGATTTTCCATCACTCATTGTGGAACTCGTAAAACATCATCCTCCCCAAATAAATAGCTTGGCTCTTGGCTCTCACTGCACATCTGCTTCGAGATGTTTGCTAACATAACATTGGGCGTTGAGGGGAGGCCACGAAGATCTCGAGGGTTATGAAAGGAACTACTCGATGATGGATGTACATCTCTTGGTATCAACAGCAAAACCGAAGGACTTCCCCCCGCCCTTCATTGAACTACTACAAACTCATCTTGGGTATATTCGTTATGCGCGTGTCAATGCAAGGTCCACGCCAGAGAATCTCGCCGGACAAGCTTTCACCAAAAAAGGATGCCTGCCTCCCTTAACTATACAAGAGGAATCCAGGGGCTGAAAACACGAATACAACAAACTAACTACCAGTTTCGATCTGCAGTTCTCCAAACTGGTTATCCGCCAAATTGGCTGGCATATCCTTCCACTGCTCTCTGCGACGTATGCTTTGGTTTTCATGGATAAGACCATTATCTCCAGCGCAGCGGTGTTTGGGCTCCGGGCGGAGAACGGTAAACCCATCCCCTCACCGTCCCGTCCACATCACTTTCATTTATCTCCTAATCTTCTACAACCGGAATAATTACTTGCTCTCGCTCGATGGATTAACTAGAATATGGTCGGATCCCATTGCAGCTGGGTCTCTAGTGTTTTCTTCTTTGGATATCTTTCTCTGGGCTTATCCAACTTCCTTCTTAATTCAAGAACTTCCGGTAGGAAAATACGTATCTGCGAATGCTTTCTTCTGGGGCAGTCGAATGTCTCAAAGATCAGAAAACATACATGTTCCTCAGCATCTCGATTTTGAGCCAGGTATATATATGATCAGATATCAAATATAATGGATTTTCTTTTTGGACTACCATTATACTAATTGTGGGTCTTTTCGATACCATATAGTGGAACCCGGAACTTTGCCAACCTCGTCCAAAAGGCATTGTGGCTCTGACATAGACACTGGTATAGTTATTTTAAATCTCCCTGCAATCATCTATGTATAAATGTCTCACCCATCTTACACCATAGTTAGACATTAGAAGTTCATGACAAAGGACTTAGCTTCTTTATATGTGAGGTGCTCATGGAGAAAACAGGGAAAATATGGAATGTTTGCTCTTTGTGCTAAAAACTAAGCTGCTGTAAATATCATCTGATTACACCGAGCGAATACAGAGGTGTTCTTGTCGGCTAATAGGGGCAAGATTAGATATATCAAAGCGAGCATCATGTCTAGTGAACTATCAGAATCCTTTCAACTTGAGGTTGTAAACATCAAAACACAATACAAGAAAATACACCGGTGAGAAGGATTTAGGGGGATACGGGGGAAACTATGGGTGAATAATATGATGGAAGAATTTTCCGTCTTTGACGTCCTCGAGAAAATCCCGTATTTCAGTTGTTAACCAATTCTCCCGTCAATTAATTGCAACCCTAACCGGTCAGGAAATGCCATATTCCCCCTCACTGAACAAAAGACACAAACACAGAAAACAAATAAGGGGATGCAGACTTGGGAATAAAGCCATAGAAATCGTAATGTGAGGCAAGCAAAGAGGTTGAGAAGTCTCGTATCTTCAAACTCGTTTCTCATGGTAATTTCGTTCCGTCGCATCGCGTTGAGTTTTCCAGAGCCGAGTAACGTTGTTGAATCCGGATACCTTGAAAAAGAGGCTCCGAAGCAGTTGCCATGGACTCGTCTGGGGCAGCAGAAATTAATTTTTTATACCTGGTGCCTCCCGCCCATGGAAACACATAGCGATACGTGTGTAGAGATCTTTCTTTGTCTCCCGCTTACGAATCGAAGCTTCATGGTCAACGAATTTGGGCCACGTATTACGTAGAACCAGTATCTTGACCGAGGCAGCCGCTCTGTCGTAAACGTTCTCGTTGAAGGAATCAGGTATGAGTGTATTCGGAGGTAAGCGGGGCACCATATTGATAATATTCTGATGCCCACGGTACAAGATGTCTTCGTATTCTTGTGCAGGGGTTTTTTGCTCGTTTTGGTCGTTGTCGTGGGGTAACTGGACGAGAAAACTGCCTGCGGTTGCTTCGATGTCGCTGGTTACAGGGCAGATACCGCTTTGGCTGGGTTTGCGCTTAGGAAGCTTCATGAGTGTCATAGCTGCAGGCATAAAGACATTTTTCAGGTCGCGGTAGATATCTGACTCGATATTAATGGGGAATTCTGCTCCAAAGAGGTGGACATACGTGACGTAGATTTCGATCGCGACATTGTATAAGTGGCGTCGATAGCTTTCCATTTCGTCCGCATTTGGCTTTTTGAGCTTCAGGTTTGCTGGAGATCGGCCCCAGGCTGCTTTCCAGTCTCGAACGTGGTTGAGGAACATGATGTTCTCGCCGGAGAAATCGTGGGTAGCGGCGAAGTGGAGGAAGCGCGGGGAGTCGCTGTCTAGAACCTTTTCTAGTGCTGCGAGGCTGTAGTCGCGATTATTGTTTTTCGAGAGAGAGCTGGAGCTTCGGAGAACTTCAAAATCTCCCATTGTTTGTGAGGCACGGGCTTGAATCTTCCGTATAAACATGACCTCGTAAAATGGGAAAAAAAGTGTTGCGAGCTCCATCATCATGATACCAGGTAGAAACCTGCATTTGTTTGAACGAAGACATGTGTTACAAAAGTTAACCGGAATATCTCCTGAGAAAGGGGGGTTGGGGCTGGCGCAGTGAATGAAATGCTCCATCACTTACCACAGCGGCGGGCCCCAATAAGTGTTCATTTGACGGTATGAAAGGTTCGGAGAATACAGAGACCCGAGCCACATTGGAAGAGCAATTAATCTGGCAATTAAGAGCGATCAATAACAGTTCAAACTTCAAAGGGATGGTTCGTTTACCCAGCAACGATGCAAAGTGATGTCTGCAAACGCCAACAATGGACATCTTTGATATTCCGGATCTTAAATAATACACAAGGTGCAAATATCCAAGACCAAAAGAACTGCCAGATGATGGTTGGAAGCCTGATTGAGTGTCCTGTCAGGTAATCATCCACATGAACACATTGCGCGAGATGGGAGGTCTACTACCTACCATTCAGTGCCTTGTCTACACTGCAAACGATTCTCATACTTCGACCACAGCCCATGCGAATTGAATTTTCGGGACCCTATGTAGATGAGTAGAGATGAAGCGAGCTAAGGAAATTTCAGCATAAAGACGAAATCTTCTCGTTCTTCACTAGCTGAGCGCAATAGTTGGAAACCGCACCTCAAGAAACATCCCGAACCCAATTCCAAACATGGTCTGCTTAGCCCAGGTCAGATGTGTCCACCAACACTTGAATTTGTTGAATGGACAGCGAATTTCCTCTGGCGTGGGATCGTTGGTGGTGCCATCATCTTTGAGGAAACGCTGCTGGAGAGTTGCCACGTTCAGCAGTTGGATGTTAGAAGCCTGGAACAGAGCAATTCCAATGGGTAGTACTCCACACATAAACCAGAACTCGAGGCCACAAGAGATAGCCCCTTTGAGAGGATAGGCAAGTATGTAGAATCCCCCATATCCATGCAAGAAGATGACCGAACAGGTAGCCAGGGGCACATTGCGCATACGGACAGAGGGAACTGTCTTATTACACCAAAGCCCGATGAGGCCCCAGAGCACGAGGAGAGTCCAGACGATGTCGAAACCCACGTAGAAAACTCCAAGGGCGTTGAGGGGTTGGAGGCCCTTGTCCCAGCCCGGCAGGGAGTTGTCTACCATCGTGTTGAGCAATGGAGCTTGGTTGAGTTGATAGGAGCAAAACAGAGAACGAGATCGGCAAGATGTAGGAAAAGAAAGTTAACCGGTCACGGAATGAACCAAGTTCGGAGGGAAATAGAAGATAATAAAGAGCAGCATCAGACGACAAAGACATGGTGTTATTCGCCCTCGCTAAATGTGTTATTGCACGCATATAGGGGAGTGAGAGACGGAGCAGAAAGTAGGTAAAATTTCTATAGAGAATCTAGAAACATGTAGATCCTTGATAGAGCGACAGTTACTCGTCCCACGGGGTAGAGCAGCTGTGCCACGAATAAACATTGATACACACAAACACACACACACACACACACACACACAAACACACACACACACACACACACACACACACACACACACACACACACGCCATTTTAGTGGGAGCTTAGAATGGTCTGTGGTTAGGTTTATGCTCTGCTTCCTGACTCGTCTTTTTATATACCTGTTGCCCTCCTCACGGGTATGTGTCAGGACGTTCTGATGCGTCTGATTAACATCAGGGGTTCAGGCCGTGGGTTAAAAGCACCAACCCCGCGAAGCATCCATACGGAGATGTGTTGATTGGATAGGAGTTTTCCTATACCGTATATCCCCCATGACATTTGCGCCTGCAGCATGCTGTGGAAAAAGTACGTATGAATTTGAAATAAGAGTACTTTGTTCAGACTGAACAAACACATGTAAGAAATACAAGTGGCTTTGTAACCCGGAAAACAGACGAAAGATAGGTTCCCCGTGGAAGATGAAATAAGCTTTCTCAATTGAGGTTGGAGATACTAGTCCATTTTAAAAGCATGAAATTGGAATAGCTGGATTCATAGTAGTGGAGAAATTCCTGGAGCCAACACGAAATAAAATAATGTAGCTGCTAATGACAACACGAGACCGTAGTTGACTTGATTGTCGCATCAATGGATAACGAGGAACAAAAACGACCATGCCCGATAGTCTGTAATATTATCCATTGCATCTAAACCTAATGAAAGGTAGCACGGTTCAAGCATTTGGGGGAAAGGGAACGTGGGTATTGTGTAGACTGAAATTTTGGCATCAAACATGCTCCGCTCAAAAAGGTATACTTTTAGATTGTACCCCAACTGTGTAGAGTCGTTCCCTTTGCAGACAGGCCATCTACGCCAACTGCGGTGACACAGAGGGGAGATCGGTACAAATAAGACCCAATATTCACCGGCGGTTTCCAGGTTCGGGATTCACACACAATAGCCCGATCCAAAGTCGTGGGATAGAAACCTAGAGGGATCAAATGCTTGGAAATAATAAGTATAAAGCTGACAACTTGAAAAGGTCCAACATAGATCATACTAAAAAGCGTCCTCAGCGATCTTGGTGTAAAAGATACTATCATCGCCCGGAGGCATCAACTACTATCTAGTGCGTAAGGGTGTCATCACCGGACAAAAGGGGTAGTAAGAGAAATATAATTTATACACACCTCACCCAGCAAAAGATGATGTTGGAAAAAGGCCCCTTTCGCCATTCATCTACCCATGTTAGAGTAGAATTATATCTGGTAGATAAACGCCTAACCCCGAAAGTTCGTGGGTATAAACAGCATGGAGAATATTGATCTATTGATATCTATTGTCATTTAAAATATCAGTCTATGCTTCAATGAATAAAGTGAATCATCGAATAAGCGATAGGGAGGGGCAAAGGTTCAGAATATGTAAGAAATTGAATATCACGGCCGAAAACTGCTATTTGAAGCTCTGGCGGGAGCTTCACAGTGAACGGATCAACCGCAAATTACCGCATCATATGAGGCCACAGAGAGGAGAAAGGAGGAGTAAATACAAGGGAAAATAATTTGCTTACCAGTTACTAGTCAAGTAGTTGCACAGCGTGGATTGTTAGCAGATGCCATTATCATCGATGGCTTGTATTCTGTAGCAAATACTTCCATCAATCAACGCATCCATCGCAATGGGCCACTTCCTACCCTGCAACACCGTCATCGCAGCCCGTTGAAATGAGGCGTAAGAGAGGCATATGTATCCACGGGAATTATTAGTTGAGCTCGGTTTATAAATAAAACCCTCTGTAGAAGAGGTGTTCAAAGATTAAACAAGAGAAAACTGAGAATTGCCCTTTTTAAACAGTTTCGCCTAAACAGGGCTAACCTGCATTCGGCAGCCCTAGTTGGGGCAATTAAGCGAGATGTTTTGTGGGCAACCAACTATTGCTGCGACCAACCCGAAATTCGCGATACCAGCCAGGCCCAACACATCGACGACGACGGCATCGACAGTTCGACAAGTTCTCCCCCTTCTCAACCCCTACGCCTATCCACACCCGGTCGATTGTGAGTTTCCGCCCATTTTATCCGTTTTTCCCGCTGCCCTCGGTCCGACTTGGATATATCGTCTGTTGCTTGTCCGCCAGACTAACGGTCCGGCATCTCCCATTTGCGATCTAGGTAGCCCTTCAACGCCATGGCTCAAGTCGATATCAAAACCTCGTCATGGAAGCTCGTTGAGGTCGGCCGTATTGTGCTGATCCGGAGCGGTTCTTACACGGGCAAGCTGGCTGCTATCGTTGAGATTATCGACCACAAGCGCGTATGTGACCTATAAGTCCATTAATTTCGGAGGGAGAGAAAGGAAGAAAGAAGTTACTACATTCCTCTATAATAATAGTCGTGGTTGCAAAAAAGTAATTTTTTTTCGGAAGTACGACTTTTTAACTTTTGGTGGAATTTCCCTTTTGCAGGTCTTGGTCGATGGTCCCGCCGGTCATGAGAACAAAGTCGTTCCTCGCCATGCCATCTCCCTCTCCCACGTCACCCTCACACCTTTCACCATTCCCAAACTCCCCCGCTCCGCTGGCACCGGACCCGTGAAAAAACTTTGGGAGAAGGAGGAGATCGATTCCAAATGGGCCAGCAGCTTGTTTGCTAAGAAGAAGGAACAAACTGACCGGAGACGAAACTTGACCGATTTTGAGCGGTTCAAGGTTATGAGATTGAAGAAACAGGTGTGTTTTGCGCTGTTTTGTCTCGGGTTATATGCAGAGTGGAGGACATATGACTTTGGGGAATTTTGAAATCTATCGACGAATTTGGCTTTCTTCATCACTCGTGAACCCCACACGCTTCCATTACGAAGTATACTAATTTATCTTTCTTTCTTTATTATTTTTTATTTTTTACAGGCCCGCTATGAAGTGCAAAAGGCACATGCTAAAATCCGCGCTTCCTCTTCATAAACGGGTTTAATGGAGTGTTGGTTGTTGTGCGGGCGTTGAAAAGGGCCGAAAATGGGGATATATGGGTTCTGGCGACCGGGTGAAGAAAACGCTCGATATCCATTTTGTTCCTGAAAATTGCTGTAAACAAATTTCGTTTCAGAATTTGAAACGGCGAAATCGTTCAATTAATTTTACTTTCTTAATTTTCCGTCTTGCTCTCTTAATTCAGCATACAATACACGGCACATTGGACAACTTCTTGGGAACTTCCGTTCCCGTGCTCCCGTGCTCCCGTTTCAACGATCTTGAGATAACGAATTTCATAATGATATCAGCATCCCCCTAATGTTCCCTATTCCACTGTGCACGCACATCTTTCCGCCCACACTAGTCGTGACCATCATGCGATTGGAATTTTCCGACCGACGATATGGCCCGCCAAAACACTTCTTACTGACCTTAACATTATACCTGTCAATTTATCAATTCAATATAGAATTGGTTCCGTGATTAGTTCAGAAGACGGTTACAGATCAATTCCAAAACATAAAAGTACATGCCGTATAAACGAGTCGTTGCTCGCGGGTTATGAGAACATAAGCTTAAATCGCGTTGCGATTGTAAAAATGTTTATTGTCCATTCACTGCTATTTGGCGCGATGGCCAGCTCAAATATTTTAGACAAGAGGGCTGCTTATTTTCTCACAAAAAATATTCTGCAAGGTCTCCAGGTCAGGTTCTCAGGAAGCTCAAACAGCTCCCACCGCAGAATAAGAACTACCCGTCAAAATATAACTTCACCTCGCTCAACCCTTCCCTATTTCCAGTGTATCACCAAAGGAAGTGCTAGCATCTTCTCTGAACCTGAGATACAATGATCGCTCCCAGTTTGGACATACAATTTCGGCCTGTGGGGTGGAAAGGAGGGTGGGTGGTGACACCCACGCTCTCAAATATAGACAAAATTTATGTAGGATTGGGTTATCTACGCCACATCACGTGATAAATATCACGTGCGGCACACAGGCGTGGGGCCACGGCTAACCCACATACGCCCAACAAATTTACATTCAACAAAAATTGCCAAACTGACAACCTTGCGGCGATTGGCAGCAACCTTCAGCTTCCTTAAAACCAACCATGTCTTCTTCCCGGATAGAGGAGCTTCCCGACGATGATGTCGCCCCCAAGACCACCGTCGAAGATGCCGCTGATAGCTCAGAGTCCGAAGCTGAGGGTGCTGAGGAGCCCAGCATCCCAGGTGGAAGCGCTGTTACCGTCCACTCCCGCAACGAGAAGAAGGCCCGGAAAGCCATTGGAAAGCTGGGACTGAAGCATGTCCCCGGCATCACTCGCGTTACTCTCCGCAGACCGAAGGGTGTAGGCAATATGACTTTCTTTATTGTTTATCCTGAGCACGTTGGAAACCGAACTGTCTAGAAAATTAGGCTGTTCATTGTTCTATAAAATGATTGCGTACTGATGTCGTTTGTGAATTCTAGATCCTTTTTGTCATCAACCAACCAGACGTCTACCGATCCCCCTCTAGTAACACCTGGATGTAAGTTGCAACCCTACATTTTGCGCACCAGAAGGTCGAGATAGAAAATATGGCTAATGTTGTTTAAAAGAATCTTCGGCGAGGCTAAGATCGAGGATATGAACTCCCAGGCCCAGGCCTCTGCTGCTCAGCAACTCGCTGCTGCCGAAGCTGTTGGCAACGATCACGCCGGCCACGACCACGCGCACGATCACGACCACGTCAAGGGCAAGACTGACGAGGCTGCTGAGAAGAAGGACGATGAGGAAGATGACGGAGAAGAGGTCGATGAGAGCGGACTGGAGGCCAAGGATATTGAGCTGGTTATGGCCCAGGCGTCTGTATCACGAAAGAAGGCTATCAGGGCTCTTAAGGAGAACGATAACGACATTGTCAATTCTATCATGGCACTGAGCGTATAATCCCGTAATATACATGTTTTGTGTTCTGTGCCTTTTCCTTTCTCAGTACTTTTACCAAAACATTTTTACAATGTCAAACGAAAGCCCTTGTCTCTTTTTTAGGAGCTAGATTATGATTTCCTTTTTTTCCTTCCTCACTATGCAGTCTAAACCGCTGCGGAGGAGCAAGGAGGTGTACAATCAGACTCCAAATAACTCGTATTTGAATCCATCAGCCTTCTCTCAGTCTAAATCCCTGCATCTGCATGTTCCCCATTTCGATTCCTTAAGAGCATTTGCTTCACAATGACATACCCGCGATTTTGATGCCAAGCCAACCGTTTAAATGTGAATCACGTGACTCATTGATTCTCGCCATTTCTCGTCGAAACAACCTCATTCCCCTCCCAAATTCCGACTGTGCACATTGAAACCCAGGTCAATCACCGCATCAACTCCACAATTAGAATCACAATGACTGTAGCAGTAAGTCAATCTATCTCTCCCATTATCCGCTCCCATCCCTCCCCTCGAATCTACCAACAAATCCCATATCCCCGTCCCACTCGAAAACCCCCAGCCCTGAACGAACCGAGCCAATCTCTTTAACCCTATTGACCTTGCAATTCAACAGCGGAGCGCAGCTCTCAAGCTCGACTGGGCGAAAGTGTTTACTTCCCTCGGACTCCGGGGCCAGACCGCCGCCTCCCTCGCCGCCTTCAAGAAGCGCAACGATGATGCCCGCCGCAAGGTGCAGGTTCTCTCCGACCAGCCCCAAACGGTCGACTTCGAGCACTACCGCAGCGTGCTGAAGAACCAGGCCGTTGTCGACGAGATCGAGAAGCACTTCAAGTCGTTCACTCCCTCCACTTTCGACGTCAACAGACAGCTCAAGGCCATCGAGGCGTTCGAGGCTCAGGCGATGAAGGGCGCGGAGGAGACGAAGGACAAGGTTGAGCTTGAATTGCAGAGTCTCGAGAAGACGTTGGCGAATATCGAGACGGCTAGGCCGTTTGAGGATCTTACGGTCGTATGTTTTCAACCTCTCCAACCTCTCCGTTGGTTTCTGTTGTTGGTAATCTATATGTGGATATGGGATGCTAATGGGATATTTTTCTTTTCTCTTTTCCCACACATAGGACGATATCAGCAAGGCTCGACCGGATATCCTCGAGAAGACCTCCCAATTGGTCTCCAAGGGCAAATGGATGCCCCCCGGATACAAGGTTCGTTTTTTCAATTCCCTCCCCCTCATCTAGGGACAAATACCAGGACCCTAGTAGCCCTCCGGAATTCCATCCAATCAACACAGAATGGAATTCAAACTTATTGGACAATTCTAATGCTAAATCGTTTTTGATACTACTAGGAACGATTCGGGGACATTTCCTTCGTGTGAACTAGGGTTTTCTCTTTCCCCATTCGGTTATTTTATCTTTTTGCTTTGCCCTCCAAAGGTATTTGTCCCATATCTATAACATGTCACATATAGAGCAGGGTTGGCCAAAAGGAGTGCGTGAAAGGCGTGTATGAGAGATGTGAGGTGTTGATGTGGATGTGGCTCCGCTGGTCATTTGCATTATCGACTCCAGAATTCCCCGGACGAGATGTGTATAGAATTTATGTTTTGTATTAGAAGTGATTCTCTTTCCCACTATTGCTCCATTCCTCGATAATCTTTCCCGGACTCCATCCACATGATGTTTTCAATAGCGCAACTCAAGCAGAGAATGGCACACTACCTAAAGTCTGGGAAAAGGGTGTAAAAGCGATGGATTTCCCGATCGGATGAATTCCACTGATTAGGACCATGCGAAGGCAGAACGAGGTCTTGACGCCTAGAAAATGTCTGACAATTTCTGTAATCGGAATTTTCCTAATCGCTGTGATGTATGCCCCGAGTCTCCGCGAAAACTCTCCAAACCTTCCCCATCCTCAGAGTAAAAGTCGCGTTATACCACATTCTAGATTTTTTTTTTTTTTTTTTTTTTTTTTTTTTTCAACGGCATCACACCACTCCAATCGAAACCGTAGAGTGTATCTCAGAACACGTCTCTTAATCCCGCCATTTATCTGCTTGACGATTAATCTTCTCTCAACTGGTTATGTGATTGCTATTCTTATTAGGAGAATATTGTTTGCGTGTATTGAACTGCCTAGCCGAGATCTAAACGTAAATATAGGGAGTAACCTCATCAAAGCAGCCGTAGTCAACGTACAGTTCTATTTAACTAGGTAACTATATTATAACTCGTTAATTAGGTATAACATGCACAATGATAAAGGTAACTAGCCTCGCTTAGTTGTAAGATTATGTTGGCCGCCGAAGAAACATAGTTTCACTAACCGGAACTTTGTCAGGGCTTTCATTTTTTTTTTTTTTTTTTTTTTTTTTTTTCAACTTCTCCGTAGTTTTAACAGACTTTCTGGGCTCTCCTTTTTACTGTTATGGAGACAGACCATGGAAACCCCAAGAGCACAGGCAACGGGAGGTCCGGAATAAGGGACATGTTTCTTCTTCTTCTTCTTCTTCCTATTTCGGCTTCTCCGCCAACGACAATGCAGGCTCAGTGAACTGCCCGCAGCAAGGATGCCGAATTCTAATCTAACATTGATAAGGGTCAGGGGCAAGAGACACAAAACTTCAGCATCTGCAGTCGAAGATGTGGCATGCAAAGCCCGCGTAGCGAACAGGAATAAATCCTGCTCGTCTCGCCCGTCTAAGCAGTCGGCCAAACATAATAAACATTCTGATAAAATTCGTTTACGTGATGGTAGTCGTGCTAAGATGGTAGGCAAGCGGGTCGGCCACCTCGAAGCCCTCCCAGTCGAATTGATAGAAAAAATATTCCTGCTTTCACTGGAGTTTAATTTCGCTAGGGCTTCGCCAGCTTTTGGGGCTCTCCTATCCCGAAAGCGTGTCTTCAGGATTTTGACGTTTCTTGCGTTCTACAACAACCCGAGACCCGATGATGGACGCAGCGCAGCATATATCTCGAACTTCCTCCGGCCACTGGGATACGTCCCCCTGGGTCCCAATGAGCAAAAGGCTCTCCAAGCCGAGGTTATCAATTGCCGGTGGTTTAATTTATCCCTTCTGAAGCAGTGCCATCGTGATGTGTTTCAGGTGACGTTGCAGAACTTCGTGTTTGGGGATTCGCCATGTTCATTTGGGTTGGTTCTCGACAACCCAGATTTTGATCTCCTGGCCAAGCACCTCGATCAGAATCCAGAGGATTGGGGAGCCTATTTCAAAGGAAAGGACCGGCACGGCCAATCTTGTCACTTGGAGATAAAATTCCACAGGGTGGGCGTTATGTCCAATGTGCTTTGGGCTCCTGATTTCCTCCCGATGATTGTTTGGACGGTCCCGGATGAATTTTTCGCGGAGAAGCCTTGGACGGAAGAGAAATTTCGTCTTTTGCATTCCCTCCTCTCGCATGCGCCCCACGACTTTTTGCTATCCGCACCGAACTATCTTCGACCCAACACAACGATCGATATTTCACGAGACAAGATACAAGGCTGCATCCATCATGCCATCACCCTAGAAAATGTTGGACTTCTTTCTATGCTGCTATCATGGGATGAAAGGGCTTATCGCTACTCTTCGGTGCTGAGTCCAAGCACCCAGAATACTCAGAGTCCTGAGAGTTATGGGACGTCCGGCGAGCGCTATGGGATTCCCGGCGAACATTTCGTAACTGCCACCCGGCAATCCGAGCATCCAGGTCTCTTTCAGGTGCTGCTACGCGCGAATGCGGAATCAATCCCATATGACGATCTGGAAATAACATCCTGGGCAATGAGGCAAGAAGACCGCGCTTTTGGGGAATGGTTACTCAATTATATGATCGACGTTCCGGCTCGGAGACGAGATAACACTCCGCTATTCTCGGGTGGGTGGGCTACAAGGTTTGCCCGTCACCCCGAGGACTTCCCCGACGATCCCGACTGCTACATTTGGTGGAACGCCTTTGAAAAGTACGTGGAAGAGCATGTGGCCGGGTTGGAGGCGCCTGAGTTGGTGATGAGATAGCATAGGCTCATTTCACATGTGCATATGCTGTAGTTACGTGTGGTTCATGCATATTTAACATTTCGTATTTTCCGTGCTTCTACAACTCCCCTGCAGCCCCAATCTGAGGCCTACTATACCACGGCGACTTTGTGTCTCCTGACTGATGCTGTTGGTTATATCTCTACCTGTTTGTGAACGAGTTATGCTGAAAGCATTTAATCAAAAAACAGAATTGTCTCCTTGATTTCCCCCTCTTTATGTGTTCTCTACGCTATGCTCGTGTGTTGCTTATAAAACACGCAAATAACCAGAGCACCTGCCAACCAGACCACATTTCAGATCATGCATGCCTTATGTTCACCAGCTTTTTGCAGTATTTTCCCACACCTGCGCTCTTTAATACTATGATCACACTGAAATCAAAATTCATTTGAGGGAAATCAGACGATAGCATGACAAGTAAGTGTCTTGTAAATGTACACTATTTCAATAGATCCTTCTAAGGATGGAGTTGGACGGACAAGGGAAGCTGTTTTATCTACCAATCATTTCTTTCATCCAGGTTCGTTACATTCATAAGCAAAAAGAAAAAGGGCAAGATATGAAAGTCTTTTTGAGGCCCATAGTGCGAACGCCCCCTTGGCATATAGGCAAAAACCCATAACCAAGAACGGAAACCACAAAATCAACCCCTAACCATAGAAGATAAATTTTGAAGAACTAAATTACTTCTCAGACATCTCCCGTTCCCTCTCCTTCTGCTGAAACTTCGCCATGAGCGCCTTAATACTCGAATCACCTGTAGGAACCTCCCCCCTGCGCTCCGTAAACAAAATCCTCAAAAACGGATCGTCATCCCGCAACATAGCACACCTAGCCGCAACGCGGTAATGCGTCTGTCTGACAGGCCAGGGAAATGTATAGCCATAATTCTTAGCGCGGATGTTCATACCTAGCATGTGCTTGAAGGTTTCTAGATCGCGGTCGACTATTACTTGGCGTAGGACTGCCTTGGAACGTTCGCGCCGTTCGTCTTCATCAATATAAGCTTCCGTAGATAGTAGTGTGAGAAATTCCAGCTTCTCGGGTGTCCAGGGTGGGCAGAGCAGCCGGTCAGGCATCCTGCAGGGCTCCCGGAAGCTACAAGATGGGAGTCGAAACACATCTGTTTCTTGGAAGATGGGGCTTCGTTCGCGGATCTGGACAGAGCCGAAGTTGAACCAGATGGCGATTTTTCGAATGTCTCTGCCGCTTTTTGAGGCTCCATTGCTCGTGCCGGTGGGGCTGTTATCGGGATTGAGTGTGGGTGTGGGTGTGGGCGTGGAAGATATGGTAGTGGTCGTGTCATTCTCTTGTTGCGCCTTGTCTTGCTGAGATGGTTGAGGCTCCCGGGCTTTGATGGTAAGGTTACCGCTACCCCGGCTCCCTGGAGGTCGGGGGTCGAGGCGGTTCATGGACTGCCAGTATGGTTCAAGGTTTTCTAACAGTTGACGGCCCGTAGGAGAGATGATGAGATGACTGCACTTTTGACGGAGGACGTGTTCAACGTGCTCCCGCTGACATTTCCGCATTAGGGGTAAGCTACACCACCGGCACTTAAGGAGTTCAGTTTGTAGGGTCGCTCGTTGCTCAGTGGACAGGGAGAAGTATTCGAAAGGGAGGTAGACTTTGGTAAAGAAGTCAGTCCGTGCGGATTCGTTGCTGCTGGTGAAGGCAAGCCGGATGAGCCAGGTGAAGATAACGTTGTTGGACAATGAGAGGGCTACGGGTAGAGAGGCTCTGGGAAGATTGATTTCTAGACATTCGAAGAATATTTTCTGTATCAGTTCGACAGGAAGTCGTTCTATGGGCGCTTTTCTCAACGAATGATGCCATTCCTTATGCGGCCATGGCCCGCTGGCAGCAGAGTGTTTAGGTATCGGTGTCTCCATTGGGATTCTCGGGATATACATATATATACTTGGACTCAGGACTCATGAGTTATTAAGGGGGGACAATCGTTTGGCCTCCCAGTCGTCTCCAGATATCCACAAGGAATATGCAAAAATACCCTTTCCCTTGTCCTGCTCTCGGGTTGTGAGGCAGCGACAGGGCAGTGGCATATATGCAAGCCTTCTGCAATGCAAATATATCCGGTAGTCAAACCAATATGCTGCGGGAAGAGCCCGATAGCCAGAATCCAAATATATAACTGATTGAACGTCTGCCCACATGCATTATTTTCAGCATTCAAATCCTGACAGAGGAATAAATGAGGCAGGGAAAATCGAACAAAGACCCGGCAGAAGAGAATAGTTTTGAACAATTCGTGAATGGGCGCTTCTCTAAAGCGGGGTTTTTGAATTTCGTCTAATCCGGATGTAGTCTCCAGCGTGCGTAAATGAGAACGATCGTTGCCTCCATCAACGGGCCGATCTTGATCTGTTTGTTTTTGTATGTCGTCTATGGCAAACCTGGATTCTCAACATTGCCTGCTCCCTTTTTGTTTTCTTATCAAGAGAAACGACAAAAAAAGGATGCCTGCGCAAAAGAATAATGGAGATTCCGCAAGAGGTCTTCCTTGTATCCGTCCACTAACTCGTTGCAGGTTGCAGTAGTGACAATAACCGGAATGAAATAACTTCTCAGCCTGGAAAATGTTTCTTAAGACTCTCAAGATTCCATCCATAATCACTCTGTACCGATGCAGATCAAAAACGCGGAGTACTGTGGCGCTGAAAGAGTTTATGCATGTTTAGTCGTCTCTTTAAACGAAACCCTCTTGAATTCGAGCACCTTTGTGCAAGGTATGAGCTGAACAGGAATGACCTTCCCTATCAGATCCTCACCCTGTAAAATGTACCACTCATGCAACTCATGCACCGATAAATCTAGTCCCTCCAGCTGTCTGAGGCGATCAGTGCCACCGACGTCCGCCTTGTCAAAAACTGGGGAGAAAGCAAAGAAAGCGGGAACCACGAGAAATGACCAAGTATGGAGACCCGAATGGTTAGTGGGGCCTCTTGCCATTAACTACCCGATGTGCTAGATATCTGGCCTGGTGTGTTTAGACCCGAGTGAGGGGAACAGGCGAACTAGAGAAGAAAAAAGGTTCACCGTAAAGAAGTCAAAACTGAAGAACAAATCTCTTCCCCACTTTGGCTTTGGTGAATTCTTAGGACCTGGGACAGCCCCAAACTTAAGCATACCCATCTTCGAGTTCAATTTTGTTTTGAACAGCACAGGGAGACGCAGGTCGATGTCCGCACTGTAACCCCAATCACCCGAGGAATCACGGATCCCTTTTATGAGAACACTGGACAGGGAACATCCGCGTCAGCAGAAGAAACCGACCCATACCCTAGCGAGATTGGCGCTGCAGCTCTGGGTAAAGCGCAAGCTAGATATGGGCTTTGCCAGCTACGGCGCTTTGTAGCAAGTAGTGGTAGCATGCCCTGGAAATACCATACATAATTACATGGGATGTCCTAATCTCCTCGTACGTCATCAACTTACATCGAACTAACTTCCAGCCAGTTCTCCAAAGACTGACTCTTTGGCGACCCTGACCACTGGGACGGGACATCTGCAAGGATTCTCACACCAGCCGCTCTGAACCCAACTGTCGGGACTAGCTGCGGAAGTCTGACCGCTGTGCTGGGAATCTGGGCCGTTCGTGTCCGTGGTAATGGGTGGTTGGGATACTCAAAATCATCCACGTACTTTGCATGTATGTATGCCGTCAAGTACGTGCAAGTGGATATCAAGTGAAAAGAATCCTTCCACACTTTCAATAGCGCAATACGAGTATCTCACCTATAATTGTCATTTCGAGTATGGAATGAAGTTCTTTCATATTCTTCTCTCTCTTATTTTATTTTATTTTATTTTATTTTATTTATTTATTTACTTTTTTTTATTTTATTATTATTATTATTATTATTATTATTATTATTATTATTATTATTATTATTATTATTATTATTATTATTTTTTGAAAATTAATGTGCTGCATTCGTGTGAGGCTCATCCGTACCCATTTTGTCCACGGTGGCTTTCTGTCTGCTCAAGATATCTTCGGCGTCGATTCCACAAATGTGGGTTTTTTTTCTTTTCCTTATTTTCCGGGGTGAGGCCGCATGGTAAATATTTAATTAACCAACCAACCATCCCTACAAAACCATCCTCAGAACCATCCCAGTAATTTTATTAAACTTTCCTGACTAACGACACACACCGCCAGCCTGCAGCGAAGTTGTTGCGATGTATTCGGATTTAGGCATGGTGTGGAGCACCTACTCTCCGGTCCAGCAACCCCGGCACATTGGATTCTGGGTTGATATGGTACAGCGAGGGATTATCTTCCCCTGTATCTCTCTTCATACAGTTCAGCTCATTTAATATCACTATTGTGAAGATTTGCAGACTATGTGGAGTGCTACTCTCCATAGATCTATCTGTCATTGTTATAGCTATCCTCACAATTGAGAACAAGAGAACTTGAGCGTACTGTGAGTGCTTACTGCCCTTTCAATACTCGAGACTCTCTCAATCTTCAAAGGCTGCTGATGTGACCTACTTCGATCTTTTGTACCTGGCCACCCATTCCCTGTAAGGATTTACCTTCTCCATGCTCTACAAAAGTGGAGAACTTCACTCTACAACAAGTGATTTCCACATGCCAGTTTTCCTTTTGTTTGTCAGAATTTAAACTAAACTTGGACTATATTGGTCCAACCTGTGGCATTATGATCCCCGTCTTGACCTAGACGACGCTCTGCAGAGTGTGTCATGACTGAAAACGCAGCTTGAAGTCCAAAGGTTTTCAGGTGACATCAGTATCAGTTTGAAGACATATCCCTTCCTAAGCAGCAAGAAACTAGAGTGAAACGCCCTATGAGATTCATCTTCGAGAAAACAGAACAGGGGAATGAAAAGCAAACAAAGTTGCGAAAGTTAGATTGTGACATAATTTTCTGTCAATTGTCTGTCCTACAAGGTCCAGGATATCAATGATATGCCCTCACCTCAATTTAACTTACTTGTTGCCAATGTTTAGGATTATGTTCACCTTGACAAACTCTTACACTGGCTGATTTTCATAGATCAGGGTTGATCCAGAAACCCACACTGCACAAAAGACACTCCAGTTAAAAGACTACTGAACAGTCGAAATCTGCAGAAAGTTCACAAGTGGCAAGCACCTCAGCATTGAGCCAACTTTGAAACTCTTGATCAAGGACAAGCGACAGGTAAGGGGGAATCAGACATTTCTCAAGAATAATCTCTTTAACAGTTTCTTAGAAGCTTCCTCCTTACCGGACACGTCTACAAATGTACAGTCGTTGACGTGGAGGAAATAATAATGTCCGGTCAGATTTAATGTTATTTCTCAGCATAGTTATTCCTAAATCATTTGCTAGCATCAACTGAGATTGAGCATGTCTATATTATCCCTTTTTTAACTTCTTCACAAATCTGTTTCTAGAATATCACCTTCAATAAAATCTCCTTCTTGGTCAAATTTGAATATAAGAATCGCCTTCTGGAAACTTATACTTATATGCCCTCAAGAGAAGATGGCCAACATAGTCAAGTTCTATAATTTTAGCATATCAGATTGCAAACGACCTTCACCTTCACCCAAAGGCTGTTCTCATTTGGTTTGACTTATCTAAATCACTGCCCACGAGAATATACTAATACGTAGTTACTAAGTCGGATATTCACGACATGACCTCTATACTTAGCACATACTAGAAAGGTTCAAAGGGTCTCCATCTTACCACCTGCTTCAAAGACGCTGAGCAACTCGCCAACAACACGCATATTGCTAGTCATGGATGTGTCACAGACATGTTTTAAAATAAAATTTATTCACAAAGAAATACACATGCCTGAAAAAGAGAACGGAACTAAGAGAAAGAATGAGGTTGATGTATGACCTGGCAGTTTAAAAATGTGATTGTTGAAATGGCTTATGGCCAGGTGCCAAATCAGAAAGCGATTCAAGTTGAGTAATATGTATGCTCCTCTATGAACTTGAAAAAAATGTGTCAAGCTTTTGTCATTAAGGTCGTTTAAGGTATCATTTTGCAAATGCCAAAAGTGAATTATCATCTTACATATATATCAAGTGTCCAGAAAGTTTTAGCTAGCGGAGATAACCATATAGGACTGCTACAATCAAACTGTACAACAATCTCCATGAGCAGACTAGGAATACTCTATTTGGAACAAAATGAGGCGAGTCATCATCAGTTCTATTGAGCTGATAGCAAGCGTTGAAGAGAAGTTTGGTGATTGGTGAGCTACTTTGTGCTTTCGACAAATGAAGTAAATAGAGAACACCGGTAATAGATCACGGAAAACTTGTATATACAAATCGCCAAAGCAACAGCAATGACGACGATGATGCTTGCTCATTTTGCCGATCGGTTAATAATATCACGCCTGGGGGAATCGGTGTTGGTTTGGAGTTTAGGGCTGAGGATATCGTGCCTGTCACTGCTGAAGAGATATTGGGTGTGGAACGTACATCATCCTCCGTTCGAATGACTCGTATATCTATCCACTATACCGCCAAAGGAAACACTAGCATTGAGCCTAGGCTTTTTAGATACACTGCTCAGAATCGAAGACTCTTCAACTGGAGCTGTAAAGCTCCATCGCGCATTCTGAGCTGGCTTCCTGAGCCAGTGTGCCATCGGTTAAGGGAGAAAGATTTCCAAATGGGTCCCACTCCAGCGCACTTAGGATCACCAATATCACCTTCGATGTTAGGAATCACTGACATTGTGACTGATTGCTCTTTAGATGCATGTGTATCTGCCCATTTGAATTTCTGGAAATGCCCATCAGAGAACTTCAATGGTGTAAGAGAGGGCCAGGGTTGAGCTAATCTTTTATTAATCTCCTCACCAGTTATTTGGCATTCATGGTATTCGACCATCGGGATATTCATGTCCGTCAGGGTAAATTCCATGGCCAATCAGATTCTGCTGGAAGTTGCAATTATAGGGTGTGCTGCTCGTGGACTTGGTGGCATCCTTGGTACTTGCCATTGTTGATGGAGGAGATCTCCTGCGCGTCGCTTTCTACCACAGGGTCTTGAGCTCATTGCTTGATTGAGGAAGGTTTCTGGTTTGGGATAGTTACTGGTTAAATTATCAGCAATTACGTGTGTGCATGGATTTGTGATTATGTACATTTCCAAGGCCAGATAGATCAGAGCCTCCCAGTCTGGAAAGTCTCTTTGTCTGCTTTGAACAAGCGGGCATACAATCATGGAGAAAGCCAGGAGCAAACTGAAAAGGTTTACAGCGCTGCTTGAGCTCAGCTTGAAATCGTCATATGATAGGTTTATGACGGTTCTGGGGTGGTCTCGGGCGACTGCTTCTTCGATCAAACTCCATTAATGCATCTTTGGTAAACCAAATCTATGACAGCCCATCCCATAATGCTGATGCTGACTCTTCCAGCTTCCGCCTTTTTCCGAAGTTGCGACGTGTTCTGTGGATTGGACCCAGAATGCCTACGCTTGCGAGACAGGTTGGAGGCACTGAACAAGGCATATCATATGGTGGTCTCCATTTATCTCCTTTATCGTGCCAGCATGCATCGAGGGCAGAAATGTGCCGATGTTCTTGCGTTCGCTGAACCATACCATTCAATGTTGTCCTCAGCCGGATCAAAACCGATGCGATTTCCCTGTGCTTTTCTGGAGCAATCAGGGAAACAAACGGGAGTTTTGTGGCTCCCCCGGCGCATTGAAAACCTGGCATACACAGTAAGAACAAGATCATCCTCTAATTGTTACGAGGTCTTACCAAGGCAAGCATGTAGTCTATACCGTAAAAGAAGAAAAAGGTTCTTAACAGGATCCTCAAGGATGAGTGAACGAGGGAGATACTAAAATACTGAAGTATTGCTGCTATACAACAGAAATATGTATTTTTATTGCAGATTTAGAGATTTGGCCTTTTTTTCCCTTCCTTTCCTTCATGGCTGCTAGTGATAGCCCATTACTATATCATATAACTTAGCTGGCTAGTTAGCTAAGCTTCTAATCAACCAACCACATACAACAACTAGCTAACTAGTTTATCCTCTGGCAGTTAGTTTATTGATGACGTAAGCCGTCAGGAAGCCCTGACGCTAGTCCTAGAACGACAGCAATGACGTAGTATGACATCACTCCCGCATCCACCGCATCTACCCCCGTCCTCAGGTTTCTTCAGGGAGCATCGACGTCAGTTAACGTCCACTCTTTTCTACCACGACTTTACACTATCTTGGTGACCAGAACCTTGTAATATCCTCCTAGTATAATGTACTGAATAGAACGATTTTCATGCAGTAGATGATCCAATGACGGGAGAATGACGATGATTGCCAGTTTGTAAACTGACATCATCTTTGCAGGGGTTTTACCATTGAAAAGCGTTGAAAATACATCATTGTTGGCATGATCAGGGCCCATTCACCGAATTGAGTTAACTACACAACAGGGGCTTGGTATATAATAGGGCAACTCTCCGCAATTCACACAGGGAACCCATGTTCCATCCTTCTATTAGTTACCACAAAAGCTGATATACCTCAAAGCCGACGAACAGAAAACAAGCCGCACTTTCAACATCTTGAAAAAAACACCTGCATACACATACACAAAACCTCCAATATGGGTGCCGTCCTTTCTTGCGTAAGTGATTTCCTCCACTTTGACGCCACTTAACATCTGACGTTTCCTGATCCGTAACAGATTCAAGATGGCCTTAGAGCTATTGGCGGTTGTCTAATGGCTATTGTCAACGGCATTGGCAACATCCTCATGGCCATTGTCAGTGGCATCGTGTCCATTTTCAACGCCATAATCTCATGTCTCACCTGCGGCAGCTTCAGGAGACGGAGGTCCCACATGACCATGGGTACTACTACTACACATCGTTCACCCCGCATGCATCGCCATGGGCTCAGGAGGACGAGAGTTTAAAGGGAGGCATGAAAAGATTCCAGGAGGGCGTCGGGGGAAATGCCGAGTCGTGGTATCAACACAGTTGTTGATGGTTGCTGCTGTTTCGTTTTTCTTCCATGGTCGGGTAAGGATTTCATATTGTTCGGACATTTGACCCATTTTCGCACGGCTTTATGAGATACGACTGTTTGCTTTGCATTGTTTTGTTCAGGCTGGAAGGGGGCTGGAGACTAGGTTTTGCACGCTGCTGGAATCAGGATAGCGTCGACTCCTTTTTTCTTTTTTGTTTTAGTACCCCAATTTGTACAATATCCCCATATGCTTTCTATACCCAGTTAACGGGAGCATAATCTTCAATATTACCTAAATGATGTTTCCATAGATTAGTCTATGTTACCAATTGTGACAAAAAAAACAAAGTGATTAGGAAGGGTATAACCATTGCTCACTATCTGATAATACACGGTGTATTCCAACCTCTGGCACCTTGAAGTCCTACCCGATGACTCTACTAAGCCCACAGAGCGATCTCATATATTCTTCACTATTTTCCATACTCCTTTCGCCTTTCCCGCAAGAGCAGGGTGATACCCTGTCTCAACAATCCCCTTGCACATCTCCCACGCACCCCGTCCATCCCTATTCGGCCCATCGCCCTTCTGAATGGGATAGTCCACAGTGGGTGGTATACGTGTCTGGATTAGCGGATACCTATCCTCACAGACAGATTTCATATTGCACAAGTTCCTCAATCCCTCTGCCCCGCCAAATCGCCCATATCCACTACCCTTAACTCCTCCGAATGGAAGTCCTACCGCATAATAGACGGCAAAGTCGTTGACGGAAACCATGCCTGCTTTGATTTGAGACACACACCTCTCCACGTCTCGTCTATTATGGCCGAAAACACTCGCACCTAGCGAGTATTCTGTGGAATTTGCTATTCTGATGGCATCAGATACGTCCGTGGCCGGCATGATGAGGAAAACTGGCGCGAATAGCTCAATATTTGCGATCTTCATCGATGGATCAACGTTGGTAAGAAGAGTGGGCATGAAATAATGCCCGTGAGGATATTTTGGATGGTTATACCGTTTGCCACCATGAATGAGATGGGCACCTTGTTTCACGGCCTCGGCAATCAGAGCTTCTAACTCGTCAAATGGCTTTTCAGAAATCAGAGCTCCCATATCCGGGGTTGAAAGTCCATGGTTTGGATTTTTCGAATATTCGCTTAATTCGAAAAGGACAGATCCGAGACGGAGCGCTTTTATTACGGGCGTTACTGTTTCGATAATTTTGCTGTAGGTTCCTGGGAGTGCGATGACGCGTTCTATTCCAATGCAATTCTGGCCTGCGGATTGAAAGACGCCGCGTAAGAGCAGTGAGCATATACTTGGAATGTCTTTAATGGTAGCTGGATCGTCAAGAATAACAGCAGGATCTTTCCCACCAAGTTCCACGGTGACTGGAGTAAGCGATTTGGCAGCTGATCTGCAGACATGGTGCGCCACTGGGCGGGAGCCAATGAAAATGATATGATCCAGGCCTGGGTGAGACGTCAAGCTGTCTGCATGATTGGGAAGACAAACGACGGATTGGACTAGATCTTCCGAATGTCCGCAGCTTGTAAGAGCACCTCGAATGATATCACAAAAGTACTTAGAACTCCAAACCGTATGTTCGGATGGCTTAACAATGATGGAATTGCCGGCAAATATGGCGCTGATTACCGGGGATATCAAGTTGTGAAATGGGTAGTTCCACGATACACTGGCTAGAATCACACCCATAGGCTCGTAGCGAACTGTATTCTTCTTATATATCATAAGAAGGTTCGTAGGTCGGCGGTCGGTCGAAAGTGATTTCTCTCCATGATCGATAGTCCACTTAAGCTTCTCAGCGGTAACCAGGATCTCACCAAACGCAGCATCTACCTTGGTCTTGCCTGAATCCAGGCAGCATGCAGAAACGATATCATCCTGGTGATCAAGAATGTGCCTATGTGAAACGTTGTCGCAGTCAGTTATCTGAAAATATAAAACACTATCCTTGGTTCGGGGCGTTGTACGAACTTCAACAGCGTTCGTAATACCCTCCTCCTCTCAGCAAAATTTGTATGTTGCCATTTCAGCTGCGCAACTTCTGCTCGTTTGACCGCAATGTCTATCTCAACAGGTGATGCTGGTTTGATTCCACAGGTTACATCTCCAAGCAAACGACCGTCGGCAGGGCAGTAACTAAGGATCTTCTCTTCATTCCATTTCTAGATTTTTGATTTTTAAAATGGTTAGCGACTTTCACGCTCATTCAATCGCCATTGTTAACTCCTCCAGACACGGCCGACAAATTACTACCAAATACGACTTACCCCTTTCGCTTGGCCCTCCAAAATCTCCCGATCTGTAGCACCGACATCATCCCACGTCTTTCCATGCCATTTATCCGATATCTCAGGTGGAGTTGGCACTTGATACGTAACAGGTGGTGCTTCCCTCCCAAAAACGAACTGTCGAAGCGTCCACGCGACAATAACCACCCCAATTACTGCGGTGAGCAATTCACTTAGCGTGCAGTCGCCATATCTCTTTAACATGGGCCAGAGGGTATCCATTTGCCCTCCCGAAGAGTGAAACTGGCCGGATCCGTTGCAGAAATCGCAGTTGGGTTGTTGGCAGAGAGTTGTCTTTCTCGAGCGTCTTGTTTCAGGGGAAATAATTTTAAGTTGAGTTTTGTTGCCCGATTCGACTTAGGTGGCTTTTCTGCCAAACCTGGGAATTTTATCCCGCTCTCGATCTCCGAATAACAAGAGTTGAATATGAGAGAGAGGGACAGAAACATGATATGTTTACAAAGTTGTTTGATTTCTTTATTGTTGATTTTTAATGTTCTCAACATTAAGTTCATCCAGATATGTATTCTGCGAGTGCGAAGCATGGCTGCCCCTGAATCCTTAAAAGAGTCTTTAATCATAGTTAACATTACTAGATTAAGAACATCTAACTGCCTTGGTCGATATTCATTTAGTTAAATAATCAATAACAGATGTCATATACAGCTAGAACATACAACTGTTTCTCAACTACAGAAATAAGCTCACCTCAACTGCGATGATCATATAGCATCAAATTCAACCATACATTGTTCGTCCTCTACATTACCATCGAACCACCACCCCAATATTACTTTCTCGCATCCTATTCACTTCAACTGGTATTACGTATAGTTAACAATCAATTTCCCCTCCCCTTCCCCTTCCGCTTCCCTGTCCTCTTCACAAGGTGCTCAATCACACACCCCTCTTCCCCGGGGTCAACATCTTCTCGTCCACCAATTCCTGTATTAGCCCTACACCTGGCGCAACTTTTTCCATGCGTAACAAACAACTGATGCAGCGAATACTTCAGATGATCCGGAACCTTCGCGTCCAAGTGTCGAAAGGCCGTAATCTCATTGACACGGACAACACCCCTATGCTTCCTCATTTTATTCTGCCCACCTAACCCGTTTCCCTTTTCCGCTTTCTCCTCCTCATTTGGCCCATGTTTTCCCCCCGGAAGCCATCCTAACCACTTACTCAGACGGAAAACATGCGTATCAACCGCAAAGCAAGGCTGCCGGAGACAGAACAATATCACGCACGCAGCCGTCTTAACACCGATGCCGGGATATTTCGTGAATTCGAGCATCGCTTCGTCCTTTGAGAGGGTGAGGAGGTGGTTGAGGGAGAGGGAGTGTTCGTGGCCATTGCCATCTCCCTCCTGATTAACGTCCCCTCCCATACCCAACGCATTCCTCTTTGCCACACCCTCCTCATAGACCATATCAAGAATCCTCTTGATATACCTGCTCTTCACCCTGCCCAAACCACCCACCTTCATAGCATCATAAACCTCCTCTAAAGTTGCCTGCCGCACTTTATCCCAATCCACACTTCCCTCCCCAACCCCATCATTCAGCACACCGAATCGGCTGACGAGTCCTTGGAGCGCAAGTGCGGCGTTATTGCTCGACGTTGCCCCGGAGAGCAACGTGCGTATCAATGCGTCGAGGACGGATGGGACCTCACCGCAGCCAGATATGGTCAGGGAGGGTGCAGGGATTGCTGCTGGCATCTTGACTTCGCCATGCACGGTGGAGAGAAGCGTATTGGCTTCTTCGCATTGTTCTGGAGTTGGGAACGGGAAGTCTGAATATGGACTGATGCCCGGTGTCAACCCATAAGGACTACGTGGTGTCTTTCGGTGGCTTGAGGGAGACGCATCGCCATCAGTGGCATATTCAGTTGGACCCGCTAGGAGGCCATTTTTAACCGGAGTCGAATGTAAACCTTTGCTAGAGCCGTTCGTAGTTACTAATGTAGCCGAAAATCCAATCTCAGCGGTTTCGAGGTTGTGTAGCAGCCGGTTAACATCAGCCCCATGTTCCTGTGATAAGTTACTACCTATAACCCCTGGGTTGGTATCAACCCTTGCCCTTTTCGTGCGATGAGCACTACTGCCGTTATCCTCTGTTTCCTTGATCTCCTCCCTATACTTCTCTTCCTCATCATCCTCATCCCACTCCCTCTTGCCCAACACCACCCCCATTGCTCCCCGATCGGGTTTTGCTTTTACACCCCCTGATACCCTTGGCAATGAAGAACTGGAACCGTTAGAATTCGCCCCTGATGATACAGGATGGCGCTTCGCTTCACGCAGCGTTGCTAAGCGCGCGGCTACCCTCTTCAGCCCGCGTCGGACACGGCGTTCCTGTTTTGATATCTCTCTTTTCCCTCTTGTTGCTTTTGGCATGATGATTGCCAGGTGAGGCGGGAGGCTGGATCAATGGAATCTTGGGATATGGGAGATGGAGAGAATGCAGATATACTGCTGTTCTCTTTGTCTTAGATATGTGAGAGATGTGATGGGCCCAGCAGTCTGCAATGAAATGAGGCTGCAGAGCTCAGGATGCAGCAAAGAGCAAGGCAATTGGGATGCAGATGATGACTGCGGGAGAAGGGCAATTAAACAGCGCAGAAGCACAAACGATTGAGCGTAAATGTGGGAAGGAGGAGGTGTAAGCCAAAGGTTTTGGACGAAGGTAATTACTCCCTCTCCCAAACAGGCAGGCACACAAAACCACCTGGCACGGACAATTACTCATCACTCATCACTCATCACTCATCATCTCCATCATCTCGATCGTCTCCATCATCAGCACTGACCTGGTATACGCAAATTGAAGAGACTAACACAATTGCAATTGGACTGGAAGATGTATGTGCCTGCCCTTTGTCAACCAATGACAGACCCATGGCTTGGGGTGTGAGAGGGGTCCTGACATGCGCCTGGCTCGAAGTTTGTTTGACATATGATAGAATTGATGATGGTGTGACCTAGGGATTCTGAGGTTCTGAAATCCGAGATGGGAATAATGAAGCAGGATGTAATGATGGTCTATATATATTTGGCTCTTGAGCTACCAACCGATAGATAGAAGCGTAGATCATGAGAAACAGGGGTGAAATACGGTGCATAGAATAGGATGTCCCGGAGAGACTAAAGGAACACATGGCAAGGCTTCAAATGAGGGATCTGAGATATATCTACTATATTCAATGTGTGTTAATTTTTTGAAGACGTGAAGATAGAAAAATAGACATTTGAAGGAGACGTCTAAAAGGGGCTCAGGGGCATGGACAGATTACATGCCCAAGCCCTAACCCTCCTGCCCAGTGTCTAAGGTAATGCGAAGGGGATAGGAAGAAGTGAATCGTATGTAAAATGATAAAATGATATAAAACAATATCTGCTTATGCAACATACTGAAACAGCAGAAATGCAAAAGGCCCATAACAAAGCATGCAATTGAAAATAATTGAAAATGCTAAACACACCCTATGAATAGTCACCAAAATTATGCAATGAAATATCCATCCGCTCCTTAACCTGCGGCGTATGACTAGCATCATCATGCATCATCCCCGGCCTAACTGCTGCACCGGGAATCACCTGGATGGGAACCCTCCCAACATCAAGGTCAATACCACCGAAACCATTCCCATTCCCATTCCCATTTGCCAATTCCTTTTTCCCTTCTGCCTCCTCCTCCTTATTTTCTCCATCCCCTTTACCCCCAACCACAGATACATCCTCACCAACGTCCGCAGTCCGATTTACCGCAACAAGAACCCCCCTCTCACTCGCCACCCCTTCCACAACCGCCCTCCTCGCCCTCTCCACAACCTCCATCATCCTCCCCGCACCTCTAACCTTCTCCAAACGCTCAAAATACCCCTCCGGCACGGGCGTAACGTACTTCCCGCAAAATACACCCACCTCGAAATCCTGCGGTCGGTTGCCCTTCTGGTCGTTCTCGGCACCGGCATTTGCGCAGGCTTCTTTGAGGTCTGAGAGGGTTTGAAAGATTACACTGTCTGCACCGATGTGACGGGCTATCGAGGTTGCATCACGGTTGTGGGCTACCAGTTCATTAGAGGAGGCAAGGTCTATTCCGTAGATGTGTGCGTGACTATATTTATGAATTAGCAACGAATGGTGGAGAGAGAGGGCCAGGGAATAATAAAACAGGGATAAAAGCATACGTAATGGGAGGCGCACAGCTAGCAAAGTGCACCTTCTTGGCCCCTGCCTCCCTAGCCATAGTTACAATTTCCCTACTCGTCGTACCTCGCACAATACTATCGTCAACAAGCAGTACATTCCTCCCCTTGAATTCCGCAGCCATCGCATTCAATTTCCGTCGCACCCCTTTCTGTCTCGCTTTCTGCTCCGGCATAATAAACGTACGAAACACATAGCGATTCTTTACGAAGCCTTGACAATACGGCTTATCGAGGTAGCGCGCCACGCTGGCTGCGGACGTGTTTGACGTTTCGGGGATGGGGATAACAACATCGATGTCCGCAATGGCTTGGGCACCAAGGGACTTCACGATCGTCTGCGCGAGCTTGTCACCCATTCGCTGCCGGCTGCGGTAGACGCTTATGCCATCGATGACTGAGTCTGGACGGGCGAAGTAGACGTATTCGAAGATATCGGGTGTGTAAGCTTGGCGAGGGTAGACTTGGCGGAAGACGGGTGTTCCGCCCTTTTGAATTATGACCGCCTGGCCCGGTTGAATGTCCTGGATGTTGGAGAAACCGAGCTGGTCCAGCGCGACAGTTTCAGAGGCCATCATGTAATCCATCCCGGAGGCTGAGGTAGCGGAGGGCCGCGAGCCAAGAACCAATGGGCGAATGCCATATGCGTCGCGAAACCCGAGCACACCGAACCCGGCAATCATGGCAGTGCAGGCCCAACCGCCCTGGCAACGCTCGTACATGCGGCTTAAACTAGTGAAGACGTCATGGTGATTGACACGGGCCTTCTTCGTCTCGTTGAGCTCGTTCGCGAAGACGTTCAGCATCAATTCACTGTCCGAATCCGTGTTGATATGGCGATGGGCGTCATAGTCTAGGAATCCCTTCAGGTCGCTTGCGTTGATCAGGTTTCCGTTGTGGGCTAGCGAAATACCGTAGGGACTATTGACGTAGAAAGGTTGTGCTTCGGCAGTGGCGCTGCTGCCCGCTGTAGGATAGCGAAGGTGTGCAATGCCCATGAAACCAGGCAGATCGGCGACTTTGGCACCGTCCTGAAAGACTTTGGCGGCCATGCCGTTTCCTTTGCATTGGAAGATACGACCGCCCGAGGCACAAGTGGAGATGCCGCAGGCATCTTGGCCACGGTGCTGGAGGAGGTAGAGGGCCTCGTGAAGATCGATACCGGCAATAGCAGCGGTGTCCGCGAGGATGAGGGCGAGGATACCGCACATCTTGGTTAGGACTAGATATTTGGGGATGTGTAAGTGGTGATACTGTGCCAAAATGGATGAGGGGCTGAATTTTTTTTTTTTTTTTTCTAGTGAAAGATTACAGAATGGAGCAAAGATCAGGGGGTGTTTGGAGTTCTCCTCAAAGATAGTTAGGAAGTCTAACATCCATGTATTTTTCTCAAACTTGTTCATCATAATAGTGGGGTCAGGGTATGTAGGGATATATTTCGCCATTGCCCGTTTGAGACAGGGGGCGCACACACAACAAAGATGTTATTCTCTATACACACCTGCTTTCTTCCACTGGATTATTCTGCGAATGGGAGTAAGAAGGATATCGCGTGATATCAAGATGCTCAAAGGAGATATGTGTAATAGCGAGGAAGAAGAAGAAAAACCAAGATATGATTGACGTTTCAGCACCCAGCTATTCCGTAAATCCTCTTTTTTAATATTGTCTCTAAACCGAGATCGGGCCGTTTATCTCATGGCGGGTTTCTCGAAGAGGCGGAAAAAGAGGCTGGGTTCGATAATTCACTCCAGCATAATGAAGAGAAGAGTAAAGGAGAAAGTAAAGGAGAAAGGGGTATCTGGGGATATAAGATAGAGGCAGGGCGAGCAGTGGCCGACATGATGTATCATTGAAGAGAAGAGAAGAGAGAGTAAGGAGAGAGAAGGAGGAGAGAAATGGAAACGAACGGGGATGAAAAAGATGAAATCAGACTTTACCACCAAAGGATAATTTTTTTTGTGTGTGTTAGCGGGGGAATAAAACGAAAACGAAAATTAGCATTTCCAAGAATTTTGATTGTCTCGTTTCAGCGATGGAAGCTTGGAATTAACCACGGTTGGCTGAATTGGGCGTTGTCACAGCCTCCGATTTCCCACGGCAACACAGTTGCATATTTACTTCAGGACGGGGGAGAAACTCCCGCTTCTTGTCGTTCCACTCCGGGTTGGGGGGCATTCGTATTGGGTGGCGGTATTATATCAGCAACCCTATTATCCGCATCATCAACGACCCCCTAATTGTTCAGATCTTCTTCTTTTTCTTCGCCGCGTTTATTTTATTTTTTTTACTCTCCTACTTCGGGGCGAAGATGCGGGTACAAGAGGGGTGTCTGTTGTATCTTGGTTGTTCTTCGTATGGATATCATACCATACCACATTTACATGGGTCAAGATTCAGTTTGGGCTTTGCTCTTTCAGTTGCATTTTGATACATCAGAAATCGACTGTATTGACATCTTGCCTTCATTACTTGCTGATAATAACAATGACCTCTCTTTTCCTTGATCTACTTCTCTGTGCGGTACTGATTGTCTGCATCGTTTTACTTTTTTATTTCCGAGAAACAATCTTTAATTCCGATCAGGATGATGCAGATGATGCATCCCTTTGCATGGAAAAATCATCTTCAGAGTATCGATGATGATTTTCTCCTTTCTCAAGAGTGAAAACCAAGACATTAAGTGTCCAAAATATAATTGTGCAATTTTGATATCTCTATCTCGGGATCACAGCTATCAATTAAAGTGACCATCTATCTGCAGTTTAAAAGAACAACACAACACATAATTCATTATCTACCTCTCTTTCAAACCCTCACTCTTCTAGTTGTTTCTCTGTTTTAATAGATGATTCATTTATCATTCTGATTAGAAGGATCTAATCTTCTTCTGTTCAGTCTCTTTCTCTGTCAGAGACTCTACTCTCATCTTTTAACCCATCTGTCATATCAGATGCTCTGCAGTCTGAATCCTTTCTAATATGACCTGGCCATTTCCAGCCTCAAAAACTATAGACACTGGATATCTCTCTACCTCTTCTCCCCTCATCTCACATAAAATTAAGGGAAAATGGTTCAAATCTTACTCGGCCACGAGCCACCCCACCTTTCATCTCTAACCCCAAGGTCCCGCCAGCGACGGCGCCAGGAGCTCCAAGAAGCCCACTGTCACTCTCACCTCGACCAGCCATCCCCAATTATTCTTGATGAAAGCGATAGTAGCGACACCCTGGCTGGCGATGAGGAAGAAGCAGTTGACTTCACAAGCAGGTACAACGCTGGTGACTTTCTAGATGACGAGCACTGGGCACAACTTTTATCCAATCTCACAGCCAATATCACCCAATGCATCACCATCACGGATGACGGCGCATCTCAAGAAATCAAAGAGGTCATTCCGGAATTCGTTTCGGAGGGTAAAACATACAAACCAGGGAAATCCGCTGAGTTGCGCGATGGTACGTTTCTACGGATTCTAGAAGTTGTGCGTGGGGAAGGGGAGGAGATATCGCTGAGGGGGTGGCGGATGCAGCGCCAGGATGAGATGAATGGGTTGATGCCTGAGAGGACGAATGAGTTGTGTTGGATTATCAATCTATCGGAGCAGGACGCTCTTGCTGCCGCTGCTACTGGTGTCGACGCTACTCAAATTGACGAAGTAAAACTCCATCAGGTCAAGGGCCTTAGAATTATCCGGTTTACAAACGCACCCTATCCAATGCTGGCCCCACCCAAGGGTGACTTTGCAAACGACCATGAGCGTCGTCGGGAGGGGATTCTGTTCTGCCGCTCAAAATATGTGAGAGTTTGGGTAACAGTTACGGGCCGTAATAAAAGGCGCATGGAGGAGCAGTCGATTCAATTCCTCGCTCCACATGAGGCGGACGCCGGCTACCAGATCGACGCGGACACGCTGCGGTTTCGCTGGAGAGGTAAAACCCTGCTGGGTGGTAGCTATGTTGGTGAGGAAATCTCACCAACAGTCATTGATCTCTCACACCCGTCAACGACAGTGGTGCTAGGGGGCACTCCAATGCGTGTCCAGCGGTATACACTTGGTGACGGCTTCTGCGGTGCTGGCGGGGTTTCCCGAGGCGCACTGCAAGCCGGGCTCCGGCTGAATTGGGGCTTCGATCACTCCGTCGCGGCTATGAACTCATACCGCCTCAATTTCGAGACGGCCATCGGCTATACGTCCGATGTGGCGGATTTCCTTGCGAATAACACTGACGAAATTATCATTGACATTTTGCACTTTTCGCCACCTTGTCAGACATTTTCGCCTGCGAAGACGGTTCCATCGGCGACAGATGATGCTAATGAAGCGTGCATATTCTGTGCGCGAGAATTGTTGAAACGCACAAAGCCGCGGATTGTTACTATGGAGGAAACAGCTGGATTGCAGCAGAGACATGAGGAGTTTCTGTTCGCGACAATACATGCTTTTGCTGAACTGGGGTATTCATGTAGGTGGAAGTTGTTGAAGTGTCAAGATTATGGGGTTCCGCAGCCCAGACAGCGGTTGGTTATACTTGGATCTGGGTATGTTTTGCTCTTGACCCTCCCATCTATATATTTGAAATGTATGTATATCTATAGCAGGATGCACACTCACCAAAATAACCTTTAAATAGACCCGGAGAACCCCTCCCCCTTTTCCCAAAGCCTACCCATGGGGCCCCTCCCACTCCCTCATCCTCCACACCCCCATCCAAAAACACCATCACAACCACAACCAGGACCAACACTCTCCTTCCATTCCGCACAATCCATGACGCAATCTCCAATATCCCTCTTTACACTCCAGACCATAACATTGACCACGTAAGCAGGCGTCAGCTCTCTAAACCAGCCTACAACCCACACAGCCAGGCAAAGACAATAACCTGCAACGGGGGCGGTGAAAACAACTACCACCCCAGCGGCACGCGGTCCTTTACATATCGTGAGTTTGCTTGTTTACAGACGTTTCCGTTGGAACATAGGTTTTTTGGGAAGAATGTCAAGAGGCAGATTGGGAATGCGGTGCCGCCTATGCTTGGGAAAGCGATTTTTGAGGAAGTTAGAAGGGCATTGGAAAGGGCTGATGGGGTTGCGGCCGGGGTTGATGTTTCTGGTGGTTGAAAAACTGTCAAGGAGGTGGTGGAGTTGTTGTGATTGTCCATATGTCTCGAGGTAGGTCGAGGTAAGTCCCTGAGGATGACATGATACATGGATCAAATAAAGGATGCGTGTTTACGCTTGCTCTCCAGAGCAAACTTCATTTCAATTCAATCAATCGATAATGATTTGGAAAGACGTGCATGTGTTGTCTCAGGATAGGATATTTGCTCATGTCTTTGGGTCATTGGTATAGATTTTGTGCCTTGTGCAATCGTTTTTCTTTCTACATTCTCTTAATCTTGTTAAACATTTGCTGTTGCGATTTATCGTCTGCGATCTGGCCATTCAGTTATCCTGTTCGATCTACTTCCATTTTGTAAACCCACCCCCGATGGTTAAAAGTGAGCCAATGGAAATTATGTTCCGTAGTATATTTGTGGAGAAACGCTGAAACTCTACCAGATTCAAGGAAGGCCACGTGGCCTAATGGTCAAGGCGTTGGTTTTCGGCACCAAAGATTGTGCGTTCGAGTCGCACCGTGGTCGGTCAATCTTTTTACTGAAGCTGATGAGGCCAACACTTCCTTCATGCGCATTGAGATGAATAGACCCCACCGCGGGGGCTGATCTAACTTTAATCTCCTCGTTTCAACACTTCAACAAATTCGATCCCATCTCCACTGTGCAACAGCCCGGAACAGAGGGGGTGTCATGGGACTATAAGTTGGGAGCAGGATCGTTTTCTCATCCGTCCCATCTAATATTAAACATAACATTTATGGGTCACCGCAGAACAGAGCTAGCGTTTTGGCTTCAGGAATCACAGGGTGGTTTGCCACTTTTTTGTGTCTGGTGTATTCAGCCTGATCGCTACAAGTGCAATAGAGCTAAGTTATTACATGAACGACCAGATTTAATATCTCAACAGCTTGGTCATAACTTTAGGGGTTAGGGGCGAATCGCCTCGAAGACCTTTCTCTGGCCTTGTGCTCATACATACAACTCAAACTCAATACAGATCCATATGGAGCACAGTCAGTAGCTTGCATAGCGCGATAACTTATCGACGACCAATATTAAAGATAACCTTGTGCGAAATGTTCATTCCGCTCTTGAATGCCTTACAACATTGCATTTATTTGATTTGATTTGATTTGATTTGATTTATTATTCCTTTTCTCTCCTCTCTTCTTTTATTTATTTATTTATTTATTTTTTGGTCAGAACTGCTGGAGTATGTAGACTGGTCAAAGAAAACATCAATTCGAAAAAATCAACAGCGACTCCAAGTTGTCATAGAGAAGCAAATTTAGTCAAGATGGGGAGGAATGAACAGTTGACATGTGGACACATGGAAATTATTTTGTCTTCATGATAATTTGACCACAGTGCTCATCAAATAAAAAGATGATCATGCTTTGGAAGTAATAATTAGTTAATTAGTTATTTAAAAGAAAAGTGGAAGAAGTTAGCTCAGTTATAGTTTGCAATTGATCCGAGGTAGTTAATTAGGTTATTAACTTTGACTAACATAGCAGTTAACTAGTAACTAGTCTGTTAGTATTGGCTCTGCGGGGCGTAGGTTTAAAAACTACATACACTAATTAGTCATACATCTCATTTTTCGCTCTTGGTGGTAATGATTTGGTCCGACCCTTAGTTTCCCTCAGCTAACCCTAATCCTAATCTTAACCTAATCCTAACCCCGAATATACAGTCGGCACGCAAATTACAACTACATCTCTATTCAACCTCACCGCCCTCAACACCAAGGTTTTAGGGTGTTTATTTTAAGCACAACTTTTAAAAACCCACATTCAACTGTAACCGCGGCTTCGCGAACATAAAAGCTCTTTTTGCTTTGTTCCCCCCCAAAAGTTCAACTGCTACGGCCCCAATCATTTTATTATTTATTTAGTCTTCCCATGCTCAACAAATGTTTCCTGATTTCTTTTCCTTCAGCGTAACTCAATATTTGCATTTATAGTTATTCTATTGTAACCATCGAAAGACAGTATGCTGAAGGAGTGGTACACTGGAACCTATAAAAAAATCGCAAGAATCAAGCGAACCGATATGGGCGCAGATGGGCTTGAGGATATTTTGACAGAGTTTCCTCCAGCATTTGAGTTTGCCAAACCGCTTTGCAGAGCTCTACGAGACATTCTTTTCCCGTACGGGGTCAGAGGAATTATCGTTGGCACCTCGCAAGACCCAAACCACTTATACAATCCCATTATCAAGGCGTACGACGATGCGATATACGTGCGCCCTCCCTCGTTGGAGCTTGAAATTGCGCAGCAGACCATTTCATCACAAACCAGAATAGGCCATCCCTTTGCAGCCGCTCCATTGAAGAGTCCACTTCCCTAGGCTGTGTATTCCACAACACGCACGTTACTCTATGACTGCAGTACGGCCAATTGGCCATATGATGAAGCGCACGCTTTCCCTCCACATTAAACAACTCCAATTCCCTCCGGCTCAGTCCGCCCCTCCAATACCGCAAGCATGAAATTGTTGGTAAAGAGGCCTCACCAGCTTACAACCCCAAATACCTTTGTTTTTTATGCAGCTAAACCAGGGGAGATTGGCTCCTGTTACATCTAAAGCTTGACAATATGCTGATGACCTTCGAGAATGAAGACTTTCTCCCCAACTTTCTCAAAGAACAGATCCGTAGGCTGCCCATGCAACGCAAAACCAACCCAACGAGAGGACGATATATTGTCTATCGCTGTCATAACAAATTCGTAGAGAACTGAGGAATATGGAGCCTAAAATCGTAAATTTTGGGTTAGCAACTTCCCTCAAGAACGACGGCCAAGGAAAAAATGGGGAAGAGTGAAGTTGGTCTTCACCCAATTCAACCAGACCAATATCGTCAGGTAAATGATGCTAAAGGGATTTATAATTCCAAAGCACACATAGCGGAAATGATCGCATTGCTTGGCCCACCTCCCAAGGAATTACTTGCAAAATTTGATGCCATGACAGAGTTTAAATGGCCCAATTCTATCAGAAACGAGGCGGCAAACTCTGCAGGAACAGGTGAGAGTTCTTTAATGGGCCTTTTTTCCATGAAGAAGATGGTTTGGTGGGGAAACATCCAATAAGCAGCATTATGTTTTGCTGTCCCATTCGTTCGGGCAGGCGAATTCCTTTCTGATGATCTAATACCCTCTCGAAAACTCGAAAGATTCAGTCTAATTTTTGGAAGGGGAGGAGAGGCAAATCTTCAGCCAGATGTTTTAAATGGCCTAAAACCCACCTTTAGGACGTATTTGTTTATAGCCGATTTATATATTCCCCCCAAAAAAGACTGCTGGATGCACACAACCTCCTATACAACGGTTCGAAAAAAAACCCCATCCTCTTCGCTCAGGGAATTGCCACCACAAAGCCTCTCCCTAATCTCTTTACACCGGTTTTTATTAAACCGACACGCCTCCTCCCCACGTTTGCACACCCGGCCCATTTGCCCGAAATACGCATCCCCATAATCGACTGTAACCTCCTCAAACATCCCAATATCCCTGATAGCCGTAACAAGCATACATGCCTGCCGTCCCACCAAGCAAGATACAAATAATACGCTAGGCCAGCACGAGTGGTTCATATACCTCGTCCAATTCCCTTATATCGCCGCATTGATGATGCATATCGACCGCTTCCTGACGACCTGATGTAGCGCGTATGTACTATCGCGAACGGGCACGCGCACGCACACCGATGCCGCGATCTGAATAGTCTCGTAGCTCGAGAAAGGGTGTCTCATCAAAGCGCAGAGCGCAAGGGTGCAGTTGCACAGGTTGTAATTGCAACATACTATGCAGCGACCATCGACAGGTTCACGGAGGAATGGGGTGGCGGGAAAAATGTCGTAGGGTCGTGGAAACTATTTGGAATGTCTATTTGATATTCGCCTTTGTATTTTGGGTTGGTAGATAGTACGTCCATCCCGCGCAATGACGTGTGGGTATTTGTGTACACCGCGTCGACTGATTGTAAGTTGTCCATCGCATCCCGGCCGGAAGTCTGGCGGGGTGGCACGCAGCCAGTTTAGAGAGCGGGGTTTGGCGAAGAGTTCGATACTAGTTTTGTTTGAACGGATGAGTGCGTAGACTGCATGCCAGAGTTGGTTGGCGGTTTATGCTGCTGTGTCTGCTGTCGCAGCGGCTGTAGCTGTGTCAACGAAGTGGACCGAGTGGCTGCAGATTGACGGATAGGAGGACGTGGGCCGCAGAGGCTGCAATAGGGGTTCTAAGGTTTTTCTTTGACGCAATTCGGAGGAGGAGAAGGCGGTGGGATTTGATAAATCTTCTTGGTCCTTTAGAGATGCGACATGGATGTCTAGGTATATCAGTTCCATTATCGAAAGATCCTCAGCTTGAATGTTCGTGGCCATGAGAGCGTGCTTGAGCGTATACAGTGCAAGATTCTCTAATGTATGATAACATGTGATCAAAGTGGGAATAACTATGTAAAATATTAACTTGAAAAAGATCAATGCGTGCAAATAGCAACAAGGGAACCAATATGCAATGAGATAACATCCCCATCAATGTGTACAGGATATGTCTGATGAAGAAAAGAGAGAAAGACAGAGAGAATGCTCTCTCTAAACAATGGGAGTATTTTAAAAAGACAAAACGTCTTGTTTGATGACAAAGAACAGCATCAGCCATTTGCTTTGACAATTCAGACATTGAATGGATAATATTTGCCCATCTTACTCATGATTGTTTGTTAAGATAGTTTTGAAATATTTTCAGGTTCAGTGCCATCTCTCCTTAAATCATTGTTCAAGGCTGGATAACCTGAGATTGATGAAAAAAACATTACCGTAGTAATTACTCGGTTCTCTGAAAATGTAACGCAATTGCGAGGAATCAATTTCCATGTAAAGGTACTCTATTCGCAAGTTGAATCTTTCGCCAAGTCTTTGTCCTTGTTTGTTGCTGATGATCAGATAAGATAACAGTCACCACGGAACAATAGAAACTTACGTTCCAGAGCCGAGCCCCGTGACCCTACCGAAACATGTAATTACGGTAGTACTCCACCATGCTCACCAGAGCCCCATACAAAAACTCAATACGTGGCGTAATCTTCATACCATACCGGCTGGCTGCGGGTCCGGTGTTGGTGTATCCTCGGTTCGAGGCTTAGTCAACCACGTGACCCGTTCTTCATACTTCCCCAACGTTTCGGAGCGTAAACATTTGCATTTTCGAACGTCACATCGTTCGAGCCAAGCACATCGAAAAGTCAGTAGGCGTTTGCTCAATTGCTTTCTCCCCAAGCCAATTCCAGCTTAATTTGCTGTCTGTGTCTTGTTGCTAATCGTTGTAGACAGAAAAGGAACAGAGGAAGTGACTTTTCTCCATCCACCAACCATGTCTGTTGCCCGCCAAACCCTCCGACAGCTGTCGTCCCGCGCCCCACGATCTCTTCCTCTGCGTCCACTAGCATCCTCTTCTGTTGCTGCGTCGTCTCTGTGGTCCACTTCCTCCAAATCTGCTTTCTTCAGTAAACTCTTACTTCCCAAATCTACAGTGTCCAGCTCTGCGTTTTCCACAATGTCTGCCCTCAAGGCTGCGGCCCCTGCTCCTGCGGAGCCTCGTGAATATGACTCCGAAATTGCCGCTATGGCCAACTACATTCACAACTACAATATCAACTCTGACCTTGCAGTATGTAAAATGGACATATCCTGAAATCATATTTCTTATTTCTATTTTTATTTTTATTGCAAACTTTTCTACATTTACTAAATCGACCTTTGTCTCCATAGTTTGATACTGCCAGATGGGTTTTCCTCGATACTCTGGGATGTGGTTTGGAGGCTTTGAAATTCAAGGAGTGCACAAAACTCCTCGGACCCATTGTTGAGGGCACCACCGTCCCCAATGGCTGCAAAGTTCCCGGAACTCCATACCAGCTTGATCCCGTCAACGGTGCTTTCAACATCGGCGCCATGATCCGCTGGTTGGACTACAACGACTGCTGGCTGGCTGCGGAGTGGGGCCATCCCTCCGACAACTTGGGAGGTATTCTCGCCGTTGCGGACTGGATCTCGCGGACAAACCGCGCTGGTGGATCCCTGGGTAACGGCAAGGTCCTCACTGTCCGTGATGTGCTCGAGGGTATGATCAAGGCCCATGAGATCCAGGGTGTGCTCGCCCTTGAGAACTCGTACAACAAAGTCGGCCTTGATCACGTGGTTTTGGTCAAGGTCGCTACCACTGCGGTTGTGTCCAAGATGCTTGGTTTGAACGAGAAGCAGACCGCTGATGCCATCACCCAGGCCTGGGTTGATGGACAGAGCTTGCGAACCTACAGACATTCCCCCAACACCATGTCCAGAAAGTCCTGGGCTGCTGGTGACGCTTGCCAGCGTGCTGTCAACCTTGCCCTCAAAGTCATGAAGGGTGAGCCCGGTGTTCCAACCGTCCTCTCTGCTCCAGTCTGGGGCTTCTACGATGTGCTGTTCAATGGCAACAAATTCAAGTTCCAGCGCCCCTATGGCAGCTACGTAATGGAGAACGTGCTCTTCAAGGTCTCCTATCCTGGTAAGATTTCACACCCCCTTAATTACCTCCCTCAATGCCATCATTAGCTGACCAATTCTAACAGCTGAGTTTCACTCGCAAACCGCCATTGAGGCTGCCAAGAACATCAACAAGACTCTGGCCGGCATGGGCAAGTCCGCCAAGGACATCAAGGATGTGACAATCCGCACCCACGAGGCTTGCGTCCGCATCATCGACAAACAATTCAAGCCCATGGACAACTTCGCTGACCGCGACCACTGTATCCAGGTTCGTCCCAACTCACCCCAACCCTTTCCCTTCCATTCTAGGACATACTAACCATCCCAATCCGGCAAAACAGTACATGGTTGCCACCATGCTCGTCTTCAATCGCCTCGTCGCAACCGACTACACCGACGGCTCCGAAGCCGCCACCTCAGAGCTCGTCGAGTCCCTCCGGAAGCGCATCAAGTGCGTCGAAGACCCGCAGATGACCAAGGACTACCATGACCCATCCCTCCGCACCATCCCCAACGCGCTCACTGTCACTCTTAATGATGGCACCATCCTCAATGAGGTTGAGGTCGCTGCGCCACTTGGGCACCGCCTGCGTCGTGAGGAGGCTAAGCCTGAGATCCTCGCTAAGTACAAGAGGCACCTTGATGCACATTATGATAATGCGAAGGTTGAGGAGCTCGTTAAGCTTGGTTTGGACCAGAAGACACTCGAGGGTATGGATGTTGATAAGTATGTGGATTTGTATGTTAAGAAGAAGGTTGACTTTTAAAAAAAAAAAAAAAAAAAAAAAAAAAAAAAACAATCGTAATATTATACATGTTTGGTTGTGATAGATAAATTGGTTGAAAGAAAGAGAATGGAGGAGGCATATGTGTATATAGATTTATTGTGCGGGGGAACACTGTTGTTCCTGAACATAGTATTTTTAAAAAACTTTCATTTGGAAAAAGCAGGGATATAATACACATATTATTGTATAACCACATGAAGTTCACATTCTCGTTTCAATTTTTTCATTTTCTGCAATCAGATCAATTCAAACAAAATGGGACCAACTAGAGCCCCGTGAACGCCTATTGAACTCCTTCATCTGGTGTAAAACAAATCGTGAAAAGAAAGCTACGACAAACATATCTAGGAACAGCCCGACACAGCTATGTACCGGCAGAACAAGAAAAAAAGAAAATCAAGAAAGAATCGACCCCTACATACTGTACACGGGAGCCAGCTAGCCAGATCTCGAAAATAACCAAAACGAACCACACAGAAGTCTTCCGCGCTCAACCCCATTCAAACTCCCGCACATTATAACACCAAAGTATACCACGCAGCCTGCACGAGCAGTACCACCGTTGCCAAAACCACGCCGCTGTACATGGAATCATACAATCCGTCTGCGACAGATTCATTACTGCTAATTGCCACAGCAGTTCCTGATACATCTCCCCCAATTGCTCTAGAGGTGTTTGCTGGGATCGCTGTAACTACCACGATGCTCGTTCGCGTTTGTAAGCTTGAACGGGAGGATGGGGTGGAAGCCGAGGGAGAGGAGGAGAGAGACGAGTTCGAGATAGAGGCAGCGACGGACGATGCAGAGGAAGACGTAGACAGGGCAGTTGTGATAGAATTTGAAGCGGAAAAGGGAAACATGGATTGCGAAAACGCACCCCTTGTTGTAGCTGCGCTGCTGTTGGAGGATGCGAACGTGACGTTTGTGGTAAGAACAGAGACAATGATAGAAGCAGAGGTAGAAGGGCCTCGCGTGGCAGACGGTTCTGATCTGGATTTTGATTCCGAGGTCGGAGGAGTCCGTTTCTGCCCACAGTTAGTATCTCGAACCAACAGCGCGATCCCCGCCCGGGCCGGTTTCAAATTATTCGCGCTCTCGAAAGCCTTGACATCAAACGGGCCGGAATCGCCGTTTGATACCACCTTCAGCTGCGCCGGCTGCTGGCCCTGATGTTGATACAGAAGGAAGGAAAACTGGCGCGGCCCAGCATCAGGAGACGGCGCCTCGTATGGGATGGTAGGTCCCTCCTGAGTCTCTAGCTTAGTCTTGTCGCCAGTAGCCCGGAAGCCGGATTGGAGATATTGCACCTTCCGCGCATTGTCGTCGGTCGTGTCGAGCATTAATATGGTGTATGAGATTGCACGGTTGACGCCGGAGCTATCGCCTAGGGCAAAGGTTGGCGGATTGCGGGCATCTATGCAGATGTCAGTGAATGACAATTGCATTATGACAAGAAGCTGAGGAAGATAGTTAACCTGCTAGATTGACTGTTTCGCCATTTGTGATGCCCTCAGATGCATCGCCTCCGAAACTTACTTGGAGGCCCTGTGTGCCGGAGGAGGAGAATCCTGCGGTTAGGTCTGCTGGGATGGGAACTTGCTGGGATGTGCCGAGGGTGAAGAGGAATGCCGTGAAGAATAGGTAAGATTTCATGACGGGCTGATGGTCGGGTATATGGATATCATATATATATATATATATGTATGTATGTATGTATGTATTTAAGCGTGAATGGGTGAATTAATTATTTACAGAAATTCAATTGAATCTTAGCGTCATACCCTTCCAGAGGGTATATGCAGAAAACAAAAGGGAATCAATGCAAACATATAAGAACAAGATAATTGAAGAATCGGACATGAAATGGCTGCGACCTTGGAAAACTCAACTATACCTTTATGGAGACCAAAATGGACAACACTGGATCTTTATAGCATTTCTCAGTTTCCAGTTGAGGTCCCGAACGGAAATCCTGCAAATGAAGACCTGGTTCCCACCCATTCTTGACACAGGTGAAGCAAGACTCTAAGCTATACTGGGATAGCAAATGAAGACAAAATTCAGTGCCTCCTCATCTCTGGATACTCGATTTTGACGCTGAGATTCTTGACGTTTCAGGGATGTCACAGACCGACAAGAAAAAGGTTCAACGAGTTGCCGGATCGATAATAGGTGGATCGCATGTAACGCCAGTGACCCAGCGGAGTTCATCACTTTGTTGCTGTTCCCCACGGTGGCTCCATCAGTGGTGCGGCGTAGAGGAGGCTCGGCATGCGGTTCATTGGCAAAAGAGTCTGAGATGTTTGAGATTCAGGACCAAGGTTTGAGGGCCAGCGAGTCATGTGACCTTTATCCACAACGTAAGGGTTTGTTTGGTCTGAGGCGCGGATCAACGAACAACAAAGTCCACGCAGATTTGGATTCGGGGATGTTATTTTCTAATGACGATATTGTGACTGGATACCCCCGAGGTGGGAATTCCTCGCTTTCAAGGGCGCCCAATTTTTTTCAGGCTGGTTGTTTTGTTTCCCGTGATTCTGGCCCCTTGTTCCATCCAATATCCATGCCTTCGACCAGACGGACCGGCCTTTCTCTTCTTTGGCTGTCGAGGCTATGGTTTACTTGAAACCCTTAAGGCAGAAGACGAGAAATCAGAATGGTTTGCCGGACAACTTCCATGAGATTCTTCATTGGAAATCAGACGTTTAAAGACTGAACATACCAGACTGCTACGATTCTCGGCAGCGGTGATCACACAATTAGTTACTGTACGGAGTATAACAGAGTCCCCTTGTGGCTACATAACTAGTTACAGCAATGGGTGAGCTGCCGGCGAATGAGGATATCAAATTTCTCCCCTCTGGTAAGCGCTCTATGTGCAACGCAGCCACGCACGTCGAACTCGCCAAATCTCAATAGATATATCCCGTTCCAGCCCTATGTTTTGGAAATCGATCAACCGAAACATTTGCTTTACTAGTTGAACGACTATATCTTTCCTCGGATCTCCATCTGGCCCATCAGAAGCCCCGTTCCCGGTGCAAGTTTGAGTTTTGGCTATGGGGTGCCATGGGCATTGCGTTGCGTACCTATATCCAATATATTTAGACGAATAAAGGTTTCTATTGCCCTTATTGGGGTTTCCAGATGTTCTCTGACTTTTTAGAGGGATTGATGGCGCCAATAGCCAAGTAAGTATATTAAATGCTATGGCATCGATAGCTGCAAGGTATTGGGAATGTCGATACATCTTTCATCATTTGACGCTCCTATTTTTCAGAACCATTTTGCAGAGACCATCTCATAGACATCCTGAGCCACTTGCAGGTCTTGAGCCTCACGTTGCGTTGTTAGCTGCCCGCCCTATGTCAACGAATCGCTCGTACTTGCTTTCAGTTTTGATCTTACTTGCTTTTATGCGTTGATGCCACTCATTGGCAACCATCCATTATGTGATGTTATACGCAAGCTGTTTTAGATACACTATGCTGATGGCAACTCAATTATCTAATGCACCCTTTCGATGAATTCAAGAAGAAAAGTCTTTGATCATATTCATAATCCATTTATGTTATCCTCCTCCGGCTAGCCCCACACAAATCTTTGAAGATCTAATATAAATACAGGTAAAGTGATTCTTCCTGAAGTGCTCTCTAGATATACTCCGTATTGATGAGCTGGAAACGACTACTTCCCGGTAACATTTATAGGCCATTCTATAAATTCGGACATGTAAATTCTCTACTAACACCTCATTCTCAGAACGTCTAATAACAGCTACATAAGTTCACAGAACTCTTCTTTGCATAGGTAAGTTTAAAGATACTAATCATATCCCTAAAACAATTTGACCCTGATTGTGTCTTTTACTTCCCAAGGTTCCCTAGGGCCCCCTTTAGCCGTTTGGTGGTAACAACCTTGATGCCTCCACCAGTTGTAAGTTATCGGTTACCATCCCCGTCGACGGACGTCATCCCGTCTATGTTAGTCAGTGTGCTCCCATACAACGATCTTGGGCCTGAACGCAAGGATATCACAACATCCCCACATGTGTGACGACATCGTAGTCACGGCAGGAAATCTATCGAGTTGCTTGATCATGAACCACGATTTCAAGCAGCCAACATCATGAGGGCAACCAAAACACTACCACACGATGACGGTGGCGGCTCACATTTAAGCATCTTGTACACATACTGGACATGCACAGTACATGTAACCGCCTCAGCGCTCGACAGACGGATGAAGTGGTCATTCACGATTCATTGGCCCGCAAAATGAAATTGCGGGCACTAAATATATTTCCCAACATGCTCTACCGTATTTTATGCTGTTTTATTCTGTTTTTTGATGACGGAGTTATCCATGACTGACTAAATAGGCACACGATCTAACTAGTTAGCGGTTAACAAGTATCATGATGACATGTTCGACTTCTTTTCATACCGTATTTATGCTCCAAAAACGATAACCCGAGGATGTATTCTCCATTCACTAGTAAATGGACTGCAGGGTTCCGCCCCATAGATTTTCACGAATCACCTGTCCACTTCAAATTCCACAGAGATCCATGAGCATCGCTGCTCCTGCCCCACCCGCCGCTGATGTCATCATAGAGTAATGCAATATGATTGTAACGTTAACGCAGAAGATGAGGATCTGGAGAAATGCGCTTCTTATTCCAGAAATAAGAAGTAGCAAGTTTATAAGGAAGATCGAAAGAATCAGTGAGTGAAATTATATAAGGGATGTTTCGTATCCCGTTGTCAGATATCCCCTACATGAGTATATTTGATAACTACTGATTAGTATCTGAGTTTAGTCCCGAGGGATAGTTGTAGGGAGGGAAAACATCAATTCACAGACTTTACCTTGTATTCAAGTGCCGACTCCACATAACTCTACGGAATCTAAAACAAAGGCCGCGGAAGGTACAGCACACATTACATCCCGCCCAGCATGGACGGCAGCGTTCTCATCATCGGTGCTGGCATATTTGGCGTCAGTACGGCATATCATCTATCTAAATCGCATCCAGACCCCTCGAGGATCACAATAATTGATGTCGCCCCGTACCCTCCAGCAAGAGCGGCCTCAACAGACACCAGCAAGATAGTTGCAGTAGATTACGCCCATCCGTTCTATATGGAAATGGCTTACGAAGCAAGGGACGCCTGGGAGAATTGGCCCATTTTTAAAGAGACAGGGCTCTACAATCGCTCTGGCTGGTTAGTGTTTGACCAAAAGTACAAGGACATGTCAACTCGTATTCGAGACTCTCTCCGTGCTGGTAGCAGAGAGGATGTCACGGTTGATTTCTCATGGGAAGATGTAGAAAATAAGTGGCCCGCTGAGCTGAGTGTGGTTAAAGGCCAGGGTCTCGAGCCCTCATACTCCAGCCCTGCTCCTGCCTGGGTGGATGCATCGAGACCATTGAAACTCATGCTCGATGAAGCCGTCAAGTTGGGAGTCAAGTACGAGATGGGAGATGTCCGTCGACTTGTTCCGGGGAAAGATGGAATTGAATGCCTTTTTACGAAGAACGGGAGGGTATTTAGGGCCAAGAGAATATTGCTAGCCACGGGGGCCTGGACGAGCCAGTTGATGTCTCCGCTTGAGGATGAATTGGGTTTTTCCGAGGCAGAGAGGGTTGAGTCACAAATAAAAGCAGAGGGTATCCCGATTGCCTATTTTAAATTATCAGAGGATGAGGTGAAGAAGTATAACCGGCTCCCTATCGTCGTGTATGGTACTGAAGGTATTCTGAAATCAACCCTGCCCCTTTGAGACTGCGCTGGTTACAACCCATTAACATGGTATAGGTCAATTGCTTCCGCCCACGAAGTCGAGAACAGTGAAGTTCGACACTTCTGCTTTCTCGAATGCCGTGGTCACAGAGACAGGGCATACGATCACTGCTCCCCATAGCCAGGATCTGTCATTTGTTCCTAAAGATATCAAAGACAAAGCCTTGAAGCAGATCAGAATGAAATTGCCTCAGATGCTTGAAAATGGGAGACAAGCTACCTGGAAGGTGTGCTGGGATTCTGTGCGGCCTGACAAGGACCAATTGATTGCACGACACCCTCACCCTAAGCTACCGAACCTTTATCTCGCTGTTGGGGGTTCATTTCACAGCTGGAAATTCCTCCCTATCATTGGGAAGTACGTTGTCAACATCTTGGATGGGATTAGCAACGGGGAAGAGCGGGACCAACGCTGGGGATGGAGAACGTATGTTTAACCGTTGGGGTTCCAGCGGCCGGGATGAAGAGAAACCAGAGTATACAATCTGCTTGACTTGCATTGTTACCTCCGCTTGCTGCCACGCGTGACCTCTATGAACCAAACATGATACCTACATAGCGATTTTGATTGGATATTATCGCAAAAAAAAAAAAAAAAAAAAAAAAAAATCTCCTATTCCATTTGTACTGTCCATACGTTACGAAGCCCTACTGGCAGGTCCCAGCACGACGACATGACCGAACGAGGGTTAGTTAGTTAACACTGCTTACCGATCTATCACATTGAAACCTAGTTAAATATTTATTCTTGGACTCACCAACAAGCTTTTCAAGCGATAAAATAGAAAGTATTCTGAACGCGAAAGGGGCTAGTCATGTGACCCAGGCTTCCCCAGCCAGCTTCGGCCGTCTCCGAACTATCAAAATCTTCCAAAACTCACTTGATCAACACTAATAGAGCATCTCCACTCTCGATTCGTTTCGCAGAACTCATAGCCGGCCAAGCAAGTTAGCAGCTCCAGATAGTTCCACTTCCTCAGGTATAAGATGCCACCCCTAGAATCCTCTCAACGCGAAGAATCTATCCAGTTAGCCGATAACAGCCTAGGGAATTCAATGGCCTTTGTTCCTCCGTACAGGCAGCGGCAACAGCATTTAACATCCCTAGAAGCAACCTCTGAGATCAAATACTGGTTCAACAATCAAGCCTGCCAATCATGTCTTTCGGCAAAGATTAAGCCCTGAACAGGAACAATTCCTAGTTGAATGGATGTTGAATGAAGATTCCAGAGCTCATTCTCCTTCACATATACATACATACCTTTGAGAAACGGCCTTCTGAATCGTGAAGATGAAGAAGAATATTGTAATTGACTGGACTTAAAGAGATCTTCTTGTCTGAAACTCGACTCACGGCTGAGGATTCTAGAATGTTGCTTCTAGATGATCACGAAAGTTCTACAAGCATTGAATTTTTTTTTTTTTTTTTTTTTTTTTTTGATTTTTGTCATTCAAATAGGATGCATGTGATCTTTCTATCAGCGCATTTCCTTTATATGCTGCAATTATTCAATTTATCTGTGTTTTCACCCATGAAGGTCTACTATTAGACTTTCTAGTGAGAAAGCTAAGGTATCTAGGTGATTCAGCTTCAGTGAAAAAAACTAAGATTTATTCAGATCCATTCAGAGGTATATTCAAAGACTTCAAATCAAATGAAAATAAGGAATGAAAAAAATTGATGTCTTGAACTCTTTAAGGCATTAGAATTCTCATAGGTTTAACTTCAACAGCTCTGAACCTCTACATATATGAATTTCATCGAACTCAGTATGGCAGACGCTTTACTTACTATCAAAACCCTCAGCATATATATAAGGCACTGAAGCTTGATGAAATATTGGCCTGAAGCCTGAAGACCTTCTTTCCAAAGGTGAGGAAGGCAATCGGAGGTTTAAACGCTCAGAAGGTGGCTCAGGAAGCTTCAATTTACAAGCTTTCTAGTCAAAGAGAGGCTTTCGGCAGCTCAAAGATTAAGAAGAGAGTTCAACCTGACCCCAATAGCAAGTTTGCTAATGTTGAAAGGATGAAGCATGCTCTAGATGGGGCCGCTGCTTTTGGAGGCTAGAAATCAGGCCAAAAAGGCTGCAGCAGCTGTATTACAAGCAGGCCTACAAGCATGTATAGAAGAATGGCAAGCTTATTAGAATTCGTGGAATAATAGAGCACTTGGCTTTGAGCGTGGTGGATTTAATACAATGGGAGCATTCTACGGGTTAACTAACTAACTTACTGGCGTAGTTAGACGCTGCCAAGTTCCTAGCAACTAAGCGCCTTCGGCCAGAGGAGTTTACCTAGGCAAATGCCATGTTCTCCAGCCCGATGGTGGAGATGGCAACCCTCCGCTCCCACCAATACGGTCCCTCTCCAGATGCCGAGGATATCAGGATTTGGCGGGGAGGTCAATGGGGGAGAACAGCCGGGACATAGCTAAGTAGCTTTGGGGTCTGGGGGGAGGGGGGAGGAGAGAGGGGGAGGGTTCATATCAACTTCAATTATTTCTTTCCTACATCGTCTATTGTTCCTCGCTTTCTCTTTAGGTGTGAACAGTCCTGAAATCGATTTTACGAAAGCTGTTTGGGTGGGAACTTCATTGCACGAGAGTTGCCTTCCGCTGTTTCGATTTAGGGTTTGAACAAAGAGAGACGATTCGACTGACAGTATACGATCCAAAAAAGATGGCTCTGGGTAGGCAATCCATTTCCTCTACTTTACAAGTTTCCACATGGTTGATCCATTGCTTCGAGTAGCTGCTGCTGCTGCAGCGGTCACCGGAATCGGTGCTCTGGGTGCTTATCTGGATGCCAAATACCACCTCAGAAGGGATCTCGAAACTGTCCTTAGGTATAACCGCAGCGACCGCATTGTCGCCCGAGCTAGTAAGTTTTCTCCCGTGTATAGTGTCAATTTCGCGTAACTATTTGACCTGACAATTGCGCTTCAATCATCATATAGAGGCAGATGGCAAGTTAAATGTGTGGTACCTGTTTGAGAACATGGTCGAAAAGTACCCGGATGTCACTTGTATCTGGTCGAGGGATGGTATTTATACCTTCCAGCAAGCCCATGATATAGCCTGCCAGTATGGAAATTATTTTGTTTCCATTGGTGTGAAACGTGGCCAGCTGGTAGCATTCTACCTACAGAATTCGCCAGAATTTATTATTGCATGGCTTGGACTCTGGTCAATCGGCTGCGGCCCCGCAATGATCAACTACAACCTCGCAGGGAAAGGACTTATTCACTGCCTCAAACTCAGTGGAGCGGAGTTCATCCTCGTGGATACCGACCCGGAATGCACGGCCCGAATTAACGATCAGATGGACGAGATTGAGAACGAAGCTAAGATGCAGCCCATTTTCTTGGATGATTCTCTCAAAGCTCACATTTCTTCGCTCCCGACAATTATACCAGACAAAAATCTTGCTCGTAACATGGATGGCGGGTTCCCGGCTATGCTTCTCTATACTTCAGGCACAACAGGACTGCCAAAAGGGTGCGCATTTACCATGGAACGGATGCACACCGTAGTATTTCAAAAGCATCTGCGTGATAAAGGGGGGTACGACGGTGACAGGTGGTATATTTGCATGCCAATGTATCACGGAACAGCATCAGTTTGCGTTATGGCCTGCATACTCAGGGGCGTCGGCCTTGCAACAGCCAAGAAGTTCAGTGTGAGCAATTTCTGGAAAGATGTTCACGATTCCGAATCCACATACTTTGTTTATGTTGGGGAGGCAGCTAGATATCTGCTCGCTGCCCCACCTTCACCTCTGGATCGTGGTCATAAAGTCCGCTGCATGTACGGAAACGGCTTAAGACCGGATGTTTGGGAGAAATTCCGGGAGCGATTTGCTATCCCAAATGTTGCAGAGTTTTTCAGTAGCACGGAAGGGCTATTCGCCCTCATCAACTTTGACAGTGGTCCATACCAATCCAGCTGCGTCGGACACCATGGCGCCATCTTCCGCTACCTCATGCATAACGTCTATATCCCTGTCGCCCTCGACCCTGAAACTGGAGACATATATCGTGACCCAAAGACGGGCTTCGCAGTCCGTAATTCGTATAGCGAGGGAGGCGAAATTCTCGTAACAATACCTAATGAACTTGCCTTTCAGGGCTACTGGAAGAATCCCAACGCCACCGCGAAAAAGTTCGTCCGCAACGTTTTCAAAAAGGGCGATTTGTATTACCGAACCGGGGACGCTCTCCGCCGCACAGATGACGGCCATTGGCATTTCCTTGACCGACTTGGAGACACATTCCGCTGGAAATCCGAGAACGTGTCCACGGCAGAAGTAGCCGTCGTTCTAGGTGAATATCCCGGTGTCCTCGAAGCTAACGTATACGGCGTAAGCGTACCCTCCTATGAAGGTCGTGCTGGCTGTGCGGCTCTGCTCATTGATCCCAACCACCGGGCCAGGTTTGATTTTGCTGGCTTTGCTCGTCATGCCCGCGAGAGACTACCCAAGTATGCTGTTCCGGTGTTTATACGACTAGTCCAAGCTTCGGACCATATTCACAACCATAAGCAAAATAAAGTGCCGCTGAGAGATGAAGGAATTGATCCCGATAAGGTCGGAACGAAGGCTGAGAATGGGAAGAATGATCAATTCTTGTGGTTACTCCCTCAGAGAGATCTGTATGTGGAATTCGGGCGGAGGGAATGGGACATCTTGGTGAGCGGGCAGGTAAAGCTATAAAGTGCTACGGAACAAGAGCAATTGTGCAGTCTGTCTTTCGCTGTTAACAAGTTTATATTTTTTTTCATGAATTCGATGGGGTTTTTCCCCCTTCAATTACTTTTCATCTTGTTCGCCCTGAACATCCATCCCATTTTCATGTATGTTCTGACAAAGGCTGCATTTAGGCTTGTTCCTTGCTGAATGGTGATAGACATTTAGATATCTTACAAGTTTATTTTCCTATTTTAAATACGCCCCAGAAACCAACATCAGGACCACGAGACAGGCGTTGTCTAGATAGGTTTTATATATATATCTCAGACTCTCAACTTTAAAGTAGCCGGGTTTTCAATAATCCCGGACCTGCTGCTGGATTGTACACCGCCTATATCAGTCTCTAGTGATGTTGGTTTCGAAAATTCAAACCCCAAGTCCTCCCTCTAGCCTCTGAACTTTAAACACTTGAGTACATGTCCAGGAAGGAGTGTCGTGCAGGAAAGAGACGTATACGAAGCCCGAAAACATAATAACATGGGATAGAGGGCTGTTTGGGGGCTCTAACTAGTAGCCAATATCAAAGAACTTGATAATTAGGGGATTTGCCATGGAAATCTCTAGATATCTGAAATCAAATCGGAAACCATTCGCTCGGTTTCCGATGGTTCAAATTTTCAGCCGGCGACCACCAACCAGCGTCGAAATAAAGACCACACGGAAAACCTTGATAGAAATTAAGGAACAGAAAACAAATTCTTTCGGGTAACCCTAAGGTTCAAATGCCTCAAGGCGCATTGGAGCGAGGTAATTCGTGTGATGACGCTGATGCCAGCGACAAACTCCCCTCAAGCTCAAGGTTTGCTCTCTTCATTGATATCAATGCAGCAGTAGAGGCTATCAGACTCTCAACATTCTAGAGAATGGTACCTGGAACCAAACAATAGCCAGAGATAGACAAACGTAGCTTGGGGACCTGGTAACACACCATATCGACTCTAGATATCCAGGATACCATGATAAGCTCAAGTGGGTTGACTTCGCACATTTATCCGACAACTCTGACTATCGGAGGTAAAAAAAAAAAAAAAGAAAAGAAAAGAAAAAGAAAAAGAAAAAGAAAAGAAAAGAAAAAAAAAAGAAAAGAAAAAAAAAAAAAAAAAAAAAAAAAAAAAAAAAAAAACCGGACTTGCTCTCAGTGGTCGCCCAAAACCGGGTTGCCATTTGCTTTCCGAGAATGATAATTTGGTGGGGCAGAGAAAATGTATTAAAACACCTCCACAAAATTCGCAAGTTTTCGAGGCGAAGTGACAGGCGCGTCCCTTAACCCTTGAGTGATTGCAATATGTACAGAGTTCCAAAGGTTGCTTTCCAATTGCAATTCCATCCCATCTTACAAAAGGCTTTTTCGAAATGGCTAATTCAAGAACTTACCGCATCTAAAGGGGTAGTTCATCGCGGCAATAGGGGGAAATGCAAACCCGAAACGTAATCACATACGCTTTACCAGATTGCATCTAATAAAATGAACCAGGTTCAGAAGTTCAGCAGTATAACAAGAATGCTTCTTGCTCTCCATCCGAAACCATGGCCTATCAATCGCAGACTTCGCCTTATCAGGCACCAAATAAATCGATTCCTCCCAAGACACTGTTGCGGCCGTTCTCATTGATCGGAACCTGCCATGGGCTCAGGACTTTATCCCTGGTCTGCCGTTGGTATGTCAAGGTCTGGGACACTCGCAGGCGCTCTTTCGTCGCAACATCCACCAAAGCCTTCCACTCAGGTGAAAGTTTGCTCCAGTACACCGTTCGCAAGAGAGGCAAAAAGGTCAGATCACAGACACCATAGTCCAAAATAGCTTGTGGCAATGGTCGAGCGTTTAATGTTTCATAAGATCCACCGCAATCGGGATTAAACAGTCGTACCCTTCTTTCCTTATGTTCCTTCCAGAGCCTTTTCTCAGAGAGGGAAATTGGTGCATCGTGCTCTACACATCTTGCTAGGCCCGAAACAAATCTCTTTCTTGACAAAAAGCCTGGCCTGGATGCATTTTCCATAAGCTGAATGTCCTCAACACCTTGTAGGCGAATATCAAAATGGAAAAAGAACGCATTCGAGTCGTTTCGGACATCAAAGAAGACCTTGGGCACATCTGGGGATTCTAAGATAGTTCTAAGCGACTTGCCATTTGCTGCGGCTGTTGTGAAAGCTTCGTGGCCAAGAACATGGATATCAACAAGGTACAAATGGTTTTTTGGATGGTTGAACAGCTGCAGGATAGAAATGCGGCCTTCGCGAGAGAGGCTGATGCCTTCGAGATCGATGTACAGTGACGGTGGGCTTGTAGGGAGAGTATCGATTGTATCAATAAGTTTGATTAAGGAAGAAGAGTTATCAATAATGCTAGATGTGGTAGCCATGGTCATGGTTTCGTGTGTATGAACTGTGATGAGTAATTCTTCATGATCCGCCAAGGGCTTAGAGGAGCAAGGCGCCCTCATGTTTATATATTCCGGTGGGCCGGTGGAGCAGACGTCTTGTAACAAAGATTATACCTAATCGGCATATTGCTGACTCCCATGTCCCTATCCTTTCCATCCATGTTTCCACCAATGTTATATCATAGTGGATAAGCCTTTTGGCCGTCAGAGAGCCCAGTTTCCGAAAAGAATTTCACATCCAAAAATTGTACGGTACATGGGTCGTTCCAGCTACCCATGATTAATATGAGTGCCTTCGACACTCGAGCAGCCTAACGTGGATGACACAGGATGGCAGCAGTCTGTCCAAGATATGATTTCTAATATCGTTCTGTATCACATTTTCTCTTCCTTCCTCAAAGGGTTCGTATGGTGTCAGGTTTTCTGTACCTTAACCCACTTTTTACGTTGGTTTTCATATCTTCGCAAGCAAGCTTCCTAAAGGGGTTGCTGCTCACGAAGACTCTGCCATTGAAGATGTTGCATGGCGGACTCCACCGTAAGGCGACAGCACGACATCTAACAGGGGCTAAAGTGCAAGGTCGAATAAACAACTGGTACTAAATTCAGATCAATGTGATAATATAACAAATGATGGTCAGTTGCGTGGATGGAGATGAATTTTTCAGGTCGAAATCTGGGAGTGAAGCCATTTCCGACATTGGATGACTAACGTTAATCGCCCAACATTTTCCATTTTACCAACCACGGACTTCACCTCAGTCTAATAATGTCCAGAGTACCCTTCATCCATCATATCCAGCATGAATAAATATAAACGAGAGAACTGAAACAAAAAGAGCCAAGTTCTCTCGCTTGCTTAAATCTTATCTTAATCAAGGATTCCTGCGTGGTTCACCTCATTTGCGTGTGGCTATGGGCCAATCCGATTTGCACAATCCGATGCTCAAATTCATCGATATACGAGCTTCACGAATCACAGTACGTGGATATGTACGTACGAAAATTATGGTCACTTAGTGTGGCTATAGGCCAATCCGGTTCGTACAATCCGATGCCACATACAAGATCTGCTAAAAACGGTGTGACCCATGGAGCATTGGCCCGGCTTGCGATTACCTCAGTGTGGTAAAATTGTCGGTGCATTTGGTGCACTCTTTTCTTCAAGCAAATATATCTTGCAGGTCTGGCTTGTATATGTCTAATATTAGCGCTGTTTTTCATTTATTCTTTGTTGCTTAAGGTTCTGGCTAGATTTGAACGTGGCTTGGGTATCTATCCAAGCCCCTTTATAGTTGAAGCTATGCTTTATCTCTATATCTGCATCGCTTGCCTATTAGTTTTTTTTTTTTTTTTTTTTTTTTTTTTTTGGCCCCACTGTATGCACAACACCCTCTCAAGCACCAAGTAATCAACGTACTTGGATACATCGATCAACTCATTGGCTCGCGCAGTGGAGGAAATGTCTTCGTGGTGGCGACCCTACCCTATGGCATGGTGAAAGCCGTTGCTGATGTCGATGGCCAGAACAAGCGGGATTCTTCAACCATGGCAGCAATGTCACGGGCTTCTCTCACATGCACGATTCAGGCACTGGTGGCAATCCCTCCCTAAGGAACTTTCCTCTGTTCCCACAATATTGCCCCGATGGTGTTTTGAACAGTTGCAAATTTTCAAAAGCCGGGCGGGCGATGCCGTATATCCCTGACTCGGTGAAAGCCAGCCCAGGATATTTTGCCTTGTCTCTCATCAATGGAATTCATGCGGAAATGACGGTGACTGACTGCGCATACGACGCTCTATCATTTCACCTTTTCCCGGGCTGCCTCTGCGACAAGTGAGGAGTCCAAAAGCCAATGTGATGCTTCTCGATTTGACAGACCTCAACGATAATCGACAGAGTGCATCAAACAAAGTCGAAGAGGATGAGAGAATTACGGGAAATGGTACCTTCATTCCGAGCTTTGGGCGCGGCTCCTACGTTTCTCACTTTTGTGTAGATTTTGCCTGGTTGTCAATTCATGACACGGGGATATTTGTCAACCCCAGAGCAGTGACAGCCAAAGGAGCTATTTGTGACTCGGGAAATCAACTTATTTTATATACAGGCACGTACTTTTGTGAAATTTCCACCCTCGGAAACAAATAAGCTTAGCGCCATGGTTAGGGTTAGCTTTCTCAGTGCAGAGCAGGCGTGCGCAATGCTGAAATTGAGATCCCAGGACCCGTGTGAGACTTTGGCCTTGTTAAACACAACACCGAGGATGCGTGGGGGAAGGAATCAAACGGGATAACGGTACGGTTCGGTGGCGTGAACAAAGATTTGCTCACAACATTCTGGAGTGCCATATACCGCACTATGATATGGCTGTTGGGAGGATGCCGACTGTTTAATGATTGGATGTGGGGATGAACGGGGAAAGGCATGACTTGATCTCCATTTATACTAGTAGAGGACGTCATGTTTTGTTCCGGTTCGATTTTGAGCCAGGAGCTGCACAGCGCTCGCGTATCTTCGAGGGTGGTTGGTTTGGGTGAGCAAACCCGATCGTATACTGCAGTTTATCCCCACTATCATTTATATTGTTGTATGTTACAGACCTTTCGTACTTAGAAAGTGATTATGACATCAATTGTTATTGTCAAGATGATGTAAAACCTAGACATGATTGGTTTCGTGTGTCTCCAAGAACAAGCAGCTACTCCAGGAAAGGTCAAAGGTAGAACGACGAAATCGTTTCTTTGTATGTTGTACTGTACATACGCTGGGATATGAACTCAATTCTTCTTCTGGTTAAGGTAGAATAGATGGTTGACAGTAGGAGATAAATGGCAAATGAAATAGACATTCTTTATCCAACTTGAAGTGTTTCACTACTTGTTGCATTATCCTCATCACTGGTGACCGAAGGTCAAATCCCTGCCATAAAAGAAACAAATATATGAGAGACCGAAAACAAATGATATGAAATTCTCGAACATATGGGGTTTTCTACTTAAATAAACATATAATACAATACACATACATACAAGTAGAATATATGTCAATCTCGGCTATTTCTACGATCTTCTCCGACTTTCTTTTATATATAAAAGGAGAGAGAAAAAATCTCTTCCTCTCCCCCCCCCCCCAACCCCCCAAACGGATCATAGTCATGATGCCTTACAACAAAATTTCACCGCTCTCCCCTTTCACGTATACTGGTACACATCTATTTCCTGGAAAGATCAAGGAGGCCCTGGAGGTTGACGCTCTTGGGGCGCTCGATAGGGAGACCCAGAGCACGGCTCCAGATGAGCTGGGCGAGTGGACCAATGGCACGGCTGACTCCGAAGGTAACGGTGTAGTAAAGAGGTTCCCTGAAACCATAGTGGTAGAAGAGAACTCCCGATGCAGCGTCCACGTTGGGATGGGGATTCTTGGTCTTTTTGTGGAGAGTTTGGAGTTAGTTTTGATGTGTCTGGATATATCATTGAGTTGTAGGATGGACTATTTACCTTTCCGTGTTCAGCAAGCACGCCAGGGGCGATTTCGGAGTTCTTCTTGACCAGCTGGAAAACTGGGTTGGCTTGGATTTCAGGTCTGCGGCTAGCGAAGTCCATCAGAGCCTCGAAGCGAGGATCAGGCTTGCGTAGGACACCATGTCCATAGCCAGGGACGACCTGGCCGGACTTGAGGGTGGACCAGAGGTAGTTCTTGACGTCGGCGTCGGTGAACTTGTTTCCGATCGTGGACTGCATCTTCAAAATCCAGCGGAGCACTTCCTGGGCAGCAAGGCCATGGAGAGGGCCAGCAAGGCCGAGGAGACCAGCGCTGTAGCTGAGGTAGGGGTCGCTCAAAGCACTTCCGACAAGGTGAGTGGCATGGGCGGACACGTTTCCTCCCTCGTGATCACCATGGAGGGCGAGATAGAGTCTGAGAAGGTCGTGAAAGCTCTCGTTGGCCTTGCTACCCTTTCCGAGGAGTTCTGCAAAGTTGTATGCCCAATCCTGAGTTGGGTCGAGTTCCTGGGTGCCTACTTTCTCGATCTCGTCGGGGCGGAATACCAACGCTGCGATGCGGGGGATCTTGGCGAGGAGGGAGATGCTGTCGTCAAAAGTAGGCTCCCAATAGCTGGCCTTGCTGAGGCCATCTGCATAGGCCTTAGCGAACTTGGATTCTGTGTTCAAGGCAGCAACGGCTACGGACAATTGGGTCATTGGATGCATATCCTTGGGGAACGACTTGAAAAGGTCCAGGATGTGTTTGGGGAGGTGGGATTTCTGGGCCAATTCCGAGGAGAGAGCCCGGACCTGTGGGGTGGTGGGAACTTGGCCGGTGAGCAAGAACCAGAACATGGCTTCGGGGAGCATTTCTGTTCCAGAGGTGCCCTTTGGAAGCTCTTTCTGGCAATCCTTGATGGTCTTGCCGTGGAAACGGATACCCTCGTTGGCATCCAGGACAGAGCCCTCCCAGACCATAGACTTGAGGCCTCTCATTCCTCCAATGGTGCTGGCAACAGTCACTTCACCAATGACGTCTTCACCACGCTTCTTGACCTCTTGGAAGAGCTCTTTCTTGGCTGGTATGGCCTTCTCGAAAACTGTCTTCAGGTCAGATTCCGCAGTCGAGTAGAACCGTGAAGAGGCGAAAGACCAAGCGGCAGACTGGTACAGGTATAAAGTTAGTAAAACGAATGGATAGAAATACTACAATTTGCACTTCCAATACACGGTCCAACATACCTGAGATGCCTTCAGCGCCTGTCTTGTAGCTCTGCTTGCCAATGCCATTGTTGCTAGTAGACTCCAAGTGATAGATCAATGGGGGGGTATACGGCGTGAAGTGCAGGTGAGACGGAGATGGGAGCTGGGAGGAAGAGAAGAGATGTCGGAGAGTTCTTAGTTGAAAATAATTTGTTTACTAGCACACCATGGATGCAAAGATGTTTTTCCGCCTAGTCTAGAAAGAAAGGGAAAAAAAAAAAAAAATACATGTTGCGGCTGTTTGGTCTTGGTCGGACGAAAGGGCGTTTGCGGCGGTCGGATTAGTTTTGCCGAGGGAATTTGCGCCGAACGGGTAAGTTAGCCCTCCAACGCTATTGATATCAACAACAATCTATGGCTTCAACATTCAGTTAGTACCCTACTGGATCCTCCGTGCTGCGGCAGATTATACAACAATAGTGGGGTGTGTGATATGAGAGAATCCGCATTTTGGCACCTTCAAATTGAATTATTGCGTTGCCCCTCTCTTTTGCTGTTTGCCGGATATTTATTCCGCCTTATTCAGCGGCCGTAGGTTCGGTACGTTACTATCCAACCTCTGATTTTTAACCAAACTATTACCATTCTTCCTCCAGAAGGGTTTGCTCTGTGTGTAGATCCAAGCGGATCGTTATCTAATCTCATTTGATGTGTTATGAGGATTGGACTCTTTTCAAGACTCAATTCTGCCTGCATTCAATCATCAGCAAAAAGACGTCATGACTCTTGTTGACTCTCGCAAAATATAGGATCTATCTCACGAGCTCTCCACTCCTCGACTCCCCACACTACTGAAATCTGGTAGAACAGGACAAGGCAGTATTACACACCAACAATGATTCGCAACCCTGCTCGCCGGTTGCCTCGACAGCTTCTCCCGCTCTTCCGCCCTTCCATTCTCCCCAACCACGCTGTCAGAACTTTCGCCTGCAGCTGTTCACGAATGGGGTCACCACTCCCTCCAGTCACCCCACCAGTGTCTACAGCTCATGCCTCCGATTCATTCCAGCTCCTCTCGTCTGCTGAGAAGACCGGGCCTGCTGAAGATGCACTCTTCAATGAACAGGTAAAAGCAGTGACAGAATGGTGGAACACCCCCCGCTACGAAGGTATCAGGCGACCATATTCTGCAGAAGCTGTTGTTAGCAAGCGGGGATCATTGCAGCAGACGTATCCAAGCTCTATTATGGCCAGGAAACTATTTAACTTGTTGAATGAGCGGGCAAAGACCGGGAAACCAGTACATACCCGTGCGTAACACTTCCAAGTTCTTGTAAGGCGTTGTAGCAGCATTAACAGACCTACAGTTGGTGCAATTGATCCCGTCCAAATGACACAACAGGCTCCCAATCAAGAAGTTCTTTATATTTCTGGATGGGCCTGTTCATCGCTCCTGACGACGACTAACGAAGTATCCCCTGACTTTGGTGACTATCCCTACAACACGGTACCAAACCAGGTCCAGAGACTTTTTAAAGCCCAGCAAATGCACGACCGCAAACAATGGGATTCGAGAAGGAAACTGTCTCCAGAGGAACGCAAAAATACACCCTACACTGATTTCATGCGACCAATAGTGGCAGATGGTGATACGGGGTATGTTTCGGACCAGTCAGAGGAAGTTAGTTAATATTCTAACATTAACATAGCCACGGAGGCCTGACAGCAGTCCTGAAACTAGCAAAACTCTTTGCTGAAAATGGAGCTGCTGCCGTCCACTTCGAGGACCAGCTGCATGGGGGGAAGAAATGTGGTCATCTTGCCGGCAAAGTACTCGTTCCAATTGGGGAACACATCAACAGGCTTGTGGCAGCTAGATTCCAGTGGGATCTTATGGGAACTGAAACACTTCTCATTGCGAGAACGGACTCCGAAAGTGGAAAGCTTCTAAGCAGCTCTATCGATGTCCGGGACCACGAGTTCATCCTGGGTGTTACTGAAAACTCCGATCCGCTTGCAGAGACACTGCAGAAATTGGAGTCTGAGGGAGCTTCGGGGCCTGAGATCGACAAATTTGAATCTCAGTGGGTAAAGAATCACAAGCTTGTTACTTTCGATGAAGGTAAGACAAATATATCTACATATATACAATTTTCTCTCCATCGTTCATGTTGCAAATCTAACATCGTTTCAGCGGTTGAGCAACATCTTAAATCCGAAGGAGCCACCCAGTCATCCATCAACGCTTACAAGAAGCAAGTCAGCGAAAATCGGGACTTGTCACTAAATGAACGACGATCGCTTGCAGCCAAATACACCAAATCCCCCGTGTTCTGGTCCTGGGACATCCCCCGCACCCGTGAGGGTTTCTACCATTACCGGGCCGGCAATGCCGCGGCAACCAAGCGCGCGATCAATTTTGCACCCTACGCCGATTTACTCTGGGTTGAAACCGGCGACCCAAGTGTGGAGACGGCCGCAACGTTTGCAGGACATATCCGAGCGAAATACCCGGGTAAGAAGCTGGTTTATAACCTCAGTCCCTCATTCAACTGGATGGGTCACGGCTTCTCCGAAGCCAGCCTCAAATCGTTTATCTGGGATATCGCTAAGCACGGGTGAGTTTTATCGTTTTTCTGTCCGAACGAAATGAAATAAATAAAGAAAGAAAGAAAGAAAAAGAAATAAAATAGAGCCCAGGAGAAGATTAACACTCCGTTCCCTATAGGTTCGTTCTCCAACTTATCTCGCTTGCCGGCCTCCACTCCAACGCCACTATGACAACCGAGCTCTCCCGTGGATTCAAAGACGATGGCATGCTTTCTTACGTCAACCTTATCCAGAGACGGGAGAAGGAAATCGGCGTTGATGTCCTTACGCATCAAAAGTGGAGTGGAGCCTCGTATATGGACGGCATTGTCGGCTCGATTCTCAGCGGCAGTTCTTCTAACAAGAGTATGGGTGAAGGAAATACTGAATCTTGTATGATTATTTGATCCCTCCATAATTGAAAAGGACTAACTGTCTGAGCAACTTCTGGAGTCATCCACTAACGATCTGGCTTTTAACAGCTTTCTAATCCGCCTAAACCCAATAAACCCAATGCATTATTTGCCTTGGAACCTCATTGTACCTTCCTTTTTTTTTTTCTTTTTTTATTTTCGTTCCGACAAAAATATTGACATGACCGTCGAAAGAGAGGCTACGGTTGGCAACAGTTCACATACGGGTTGCTCTTGAGAGTATAGTTTGTGGTGTAGGGTCATGTCTGGCGGGTTGGATCCTCTGCATTTTGCATAGAGAGCGGGCCCCCCGTGTAGATAACTATCTATAAGAGCTATCTGTTGGATGGGTGCCTGAAAATGATGTGATGTATATATACAAATAATACTATAGAAACAACAGGTTAATTAGATATTAACTACATAAATATGACTTGCCACAACTTGTTCATTGCACCGATCTTTAAATCTTCCCCTCCTTGTAGAGAACAGGCCATTCATTCAATTTCTCTCCCAACTTAGGTAGGATAAGGCATTTCGCCAGTCATACACACCAATACTACTAACCAACTAATCAATATCCTCCGAGAGTCGCGGCTGACTAAGCCAAATTTTGTGACTTCAAAAAAAATATATCCATCTCAGCTCTGGCTTTTCCTATCTTTAGCCAGGCTTAACTACACCACACGGAGCCTTGCTCAGGCTTCACTTGTTTTTTTTTTTTTTTTTTTTTTTTTTTTTTTTTTTTTTTTCCCTTTTATTTCTTCATGCCCTTTTTCTTCATTTTCTCTGTTCATAGTGCCTTCTATAGACTCCTGATGTTGAAGGTCCCTACAAAATAGACATCTGGGATCTTCTCTTGTGTGTTTCTCTCAAGTCTCGTCTTAGTTTATTGATCACACCAAAATCTCCACTCTGTCTATTTGCAGCTTCTTTCTGTTCGGTATTGTCTTTGACACTTTACCTTCATTCTTAAATTATGCCACACCATATTTCGCCATCAGAATCGCCCAAGATGTCGTCCCCACCCGCCATGATTCCAAAGACGCCGTCGTCAGTTCCCCCGACAGAGGAAGAAGTTGCATCGCTTATAAACACCATATTCAACTCGGAAAGGTCACAAGAGTCCCTGGACGCTTCATACGCCCTGACCAACCTCCTAATCCAGTCTGTCGGGTTTCGCGGACTACACGGATATAATCTGTTGAAGGATATCAAGAAAGGGGCTGGGGATAAGAAAAGCGGAGCAAAGCGAGAAAGTGCAATGTTGATTCTGGGCGCCCTCTTCGAAAGATTCCCCCCAGAACAGCCACTCAGTGAAGTTGTATTCTTGATCGAGGACGGAGGACTGCTTTCTCTTGCCTTGGATGCCTTGGCTGATAAGGGTGCTGTGGTGCGGGAGTCCGCCAAGTATGCAGTGGATGCGCTATTTTCTTGCCTGAAGGTCGAGTCGTTAGTCACTGCCCTTGTCCCAGCACTCTCGGCGTATCTCAGGAAATCTAGTGGGAAATGGCAAGGCGCCGTAGAAGCCTATCGTCTGCTGGAGAAGGTAGCTGAGAAGACTCAAGCGGGTTCGGATACGAAGGAGGAAAGTTTGCAGAAGGACCTACTCCGGGATTCCTTGGGCAGATGCTTGAAAGAACTTATCCCTATTGTCGAGTCCGGTATGCATGATCTGAAAAGCGAGGTCTCGAAACAAGCAGTTAAAACCATGACTGCCTTGACTACCGTACTCTACAATGACGACGTTGCTCCTAGAATTCCGTTACTGATTAAAGCCATGGAAAATCCTGATGCACAAACGTTACAAAAGGCCATTCTGGCACTATCTCAGACCACATTCGTCGCAATTGTTACATCTCCTGTGCTTGCTCTCCTTACCCCTCTTCTGGAACGATCCCTAAACACTCCCACTACCCCTCAGGAGGTTCTTCGCCAGACCGTTGTTGTCGTGGAGAATCTCACAAAGCTTGTGCATGACCCTAATGAAGCGAGAACATTCCTGCCGAAATTAAAGCCAGGTGTACAAGGTGTAAAGGACAGGGCGTCTTTGCCAGAAGTTCGAGAGCTCGCAACGAGGGCTTTGGATGTCATTCACAAGGCTATGGGCGATGACAGTAGTAATTTGGCCAACGGTGTTGTGGCGCAAGTATCAACAGATGAAATCTTGAAGGTTCTGGAGAACCAAGTGAATATCCACGGGGGGCTCGTGAATAAACAAGATGAACCATTCTGGGCTCTTTCGAAGACTTATATTTCCGAAATGGTTCGCGACGATGTCAATTCGAGACTTCTTGACCGCATTCCACTCTGTGTTAGGCCATATCTCAGCCAACTGGTGAAGGAGGGACAAGAGAATGCCATCGCCGCAGCAGTTCATGCTCACTTCGTGGAAGAGGACAAACGGAAATACAGAGTAAATGTTCAGGAGGACTCAGGTGAGGTTGAAATTGTCAATGCTGATTTCTCCCTCGCCTATGGAGGCATGCTTCTTCTGTCCCATACAAACCTAAGGCTCCTTAAGGGGCACCGATACGGACTCTGCGGACGTAACGGAGCGGGAAAATCCACACTCATGCGCAGTATAGCGGAGGGCAAACTCGAGGGATTTCCTCCCAAGGATGTTTTGAAGACATGTTTCGTGGAGCATAACCAAGGTGAAGATGCGGATCTGAGCATCCTGGAATTTGTCTCTAAAGACCCGGAATTAGCTGCAACGGGCAAAGAACGGATCTCTGAAGTTTTGAACGAAGTTGGCTTCACTGCTGGTCCTGGCGGGCGACAGGAACAAAAAGTTGGGTCCCTTTCCGGTGGATGGAAAACGAAGCTGGCTCTGGCGCGAGCTATGCTTATGGGAGCTGACGTTCTCCTTCTCGACGAACCGACAAATCACTTGGATGTAGCGAATGTGAAATGGCTCCAGGACTATCTGAAGCAGCACACAGAAGTCACTAGTTTGATCGTCAGTCACGATTCTGGATTTTTAGACGAAGTCTGCACCGATATCTACCACTACGAAGGGAAAAAGCTGGTCTGCTACAAGGGTAACCTTGCTGCGTTTGTCAAGGTCAAGCCGGAAGCGAGCAGCTACTACACCCTTAGCTCAAGTAATGTTCAGTTCAAGTTCCCTCCTCCGGGTATCTTGACCGGCGTGAAGTCGCAGACCCGTGCCATCCTTCGCATGACCAACGTTACTTACACGTATCCCGGCAATTCCAAGCCCTCTTTGGTCGATGCGAACTGTTCTCTAACGCTTTCATCTCGCACAGCTATCATTGGTGGCAACGGCGCTGGTAAATCAACTTTCATCAAGCTATTGACCGGAGAGCTCATTCCTCAATCCGGCAAGGTTGAAAAGCACCCCAATCTTCGAATAGGGTATATCAAACAGCATGCCTTGGAACACGTGGAAATGCACATGGAGAAAACTCCCAACCAGTATCTGCAGTGGAGATATCAGAATGGTGACGATCGAGAGGTGTTGATGAAGCAGACCAGAGTTCTGACTGAGGAAGATCGAGCACAAATGGAGAAACCCATTGACATCGGCGATGGAAGGGGCCCTCGTCGGATCGAAGCCTTGATTGGTCGACAGAAATATAAGAAGACATTCCAATATGAAGTGTAAGTGTCCCCTAATCACTCCACCATCCCATCACCTCTTTTTGTTATTTGTTTGTTTTAACATAGGTATTAGTAAATGGATAGGGATGATTCCCAAATACAACTCATTTATCTCCCGCGAAACACTTTTAAAGGAAGGCTTCCAAAAGCTCGTTCAAGAATACGACGACCACGAAGCCTCACGCGAAGGTCTTGGATACCGCGTGCTGGAACCCAAAGTGATCTCCAAACACTTTGAAGACGTCGGCCTCGACCCAGAAATCGCAAACCATAATCAAATCTCTGGCCTCTCAGGCGGTCAGAAAGTCAAAGTCGTCCTCGCCGGCGCCATGTGGAACAATCCGCACTTGCTCGTCCTCGATGAACCAACTAACTTCCTTGACCGTGACTCGCTGGGCGGTCTCGCCGTTGCCATACGCGACTACAAGGGTGGTGTAGTGATGATTTCCCACAACGAGGAGTTCGTCGGTGCCCTATGCCCCGAGCAGTGGCACGTGGAGGACGGGCGGATGACGCACAAAGGCCATGTATCCCTTTCTCTCGACCGGTTCGAGGACAGTTCTCGTGCTCCAAGCACTGTCGCAAGTAGCGTTGTCTCGAGCGCGGTGGCTTCTGCTGCTAACTCCGGGACTGAGGATGCAGGCGGGGAGTTGAAATTCAAGGCCAAGAAAAAGAAGAAGCTGACTCGTGCACAGATGAAGGATCGTGAGGTGCGGAGACGTTTGAGGCATATTGAGTGGTATGTTGGCCCGTTTTTCTCTGTTTTTTTATCTTTGCCTTTCTGTCTCTTGGTGACTAGACTATTTCTAACTGTGTCATGATTTTCCAGGCTGAACTCCCCCAAGGGCACACCTCATCCGGTCGATACTGATGATGAAGAGTGAGCGGCTGATGATAATAGAGAGCGAACTAATGATAAAGAAAAAAGTTATTGATTTCTTTTAAGCTTTCTGGTTGGGATATCATATCATTCATATATACATCTAATGGATTTCTTACATATATATTTTCCTGGCCCACCCCCATTTTTATTTCTCTTGTTTCCTCCTTTCTGTTTCTTGCCCAAATGTGCTGGAGTTGCGATATGATAATGACATATATCTTCTGTCCTTATGGATTTTTGTCTCTTGCGTAGGAAATAGACGGACAGATCCGGCGTTTTTGCTGCTCCCTTTCGATATTAGTTTACAAATGCATTTTACTACTTGCTTAGGTCTAGGGCATGGTATACTTCATATGCCTCTCAAATATTGTTTTTTCATTCTATAAGAGTGTTTAAATCACACAGTCCCTATTCGTGACCCGTCCCTTTATTTGTTGCGCTGGATTCGCAGATATGATCAATTATGCCTGTCATTCACTCAAATGTTTGTCGCCTTTGATTGAAATGCGGCGAAACTTTTGCTGTCGAACCTTCTCGGGACAAACTCATCTGGTAATCAACATGCTTCTATAGCAAGTGCCTGCATCTGTTGCTCAAATGAAGCACCCTGACTTTTGACTTTCGATATAAGTGGCGGCCAATGACTTGGAAAAGACTTTTACTGCTCTTGCAGCGCCCTCTTTACAGAGTATGTCCCTAATCTCTCACCTCTAACCATGCGTTCACCTTCAGGTCAAAAAAACTGGTTGTGATCACCCATGGCTCTTGCCAGTGTCCGTGGAGATTTGTGTGTCTTACAACCCATCTGGAGCAGGCTGCAGCAGCATCAAGATGAGGAATTCGCCCGTGCATTCGATTGCACAGGGCCTCTCGAGGCCATGTACAGCTAGGATACGGTGTCGATCATCGCATGACCGCAGAAGCACGTAGTTGTTTGTATCTCAGCCTTATATGAGTAGAATGATTGATATGAACTAGCAAGTTGCGAATTCTTCAGGCGTGCGGTTTGACTGCAAAACGAGGTTGTCTAAGCCGGCTTTTCAAGATCGTGGAGTCAAGCTCGTGGATTGTTCGTCAAGTATGCAAGCAAGTGACGGCATGAGTTGAAATTGTTCTTTCTCATATTACTCTCTCAGTAACTATATATATATAAACAGCAACGCTGCGTCTTATGAATTGTGTCATGTGATGGGAACCTCCCTTGAGAAAGACTATCCGTAACACACACTCTTTATTCTAGAAATCCGCTCAACCTTGAACCCCCAAGAGCTATGCCCATACCCCAATCGATTCATGCAGCTCTTGCGGAGATCCCACCAACAGCTCCCTATCAACAGATGCACAAACCTATAGGCGGGTTCGATGCTATGCCGGAACCAGCCGCACCGGATCAGGGTAATGGGGGATACGAGGCCGAGAGGTCAAGGATAGGGAGGGGGCAAGACGGCAGGGGCAGAGAAGAAAGAAGAGGAGGGCAAAGGATGAAGGGGGTGGAATAAGGAGGCCGAAGAAGTGCGCGTTGTGAGGGAGGTGAGCGACGGATGAACATGACCACCAGTGCAGGCGGAGAGCTGCGTCGGCAACCATGATTGTAAGGGGGGGAAAAATTAAATTTACGAAAAGTAAATATATATAAAAATTAAATTTACGAAAAGTGAATATATATAAAAATTAAATTTACGAAAAGTGAATATATATAAAAATTAAATTTAAGAAAAGTGAATATATATAAAAATTAAATTTACGAAAAGTGAATATATATAAAAATAATATAATTTTAGTTCTAATTTTAATTTACAAAAATTATTGTTTATTATCAATAAAGGGTGGAAGCGCACTTACATTCTTCTAATCACGATGAGACAATTTCCAACCACGTTCACCTGCGTGCCCCACAGGTCTCATTCAACTTAAAAAAGGGCCCAAATATTAGGCATGGTCGCGCACAAAGCCACAACCCAGGCAGGGTGTTTTTGCCTGCATTCTAGATAAACGTGTTATTCCAGGACCAGGGTGAAGAAGCGTTCAAGAGTTAACTTTTTCCCTCTGGGACGAGTCACGAGTGCTGACATTCCAGAGCTCTTTGCTGCATCCTGGAGACAAAGACGACTTGCGTCAGTGGCGTAATTAGCTTGTCCATTTTAGCTTAGTGGCTTGTTCTTTTAATCGCGCCACGCCCGAGGGCACAGATAGAATTTTGCGCCTGTCCGTAGCCGAGGTTGAAGATAGGGTTTTCTGATGAACTTCCAATGCCACCGCACTGATAAAGGCTCCGATCGAGGTACTACCCGGTGGCCAAGGATAAATCCACACAACAGACGGATGAACCTGTGCCAGGCGATTTCAGTGGTTCGACGTCAACGATGATTTGTCACGAACACCGGTAATTTGTTGTTAATGGAATTTCATTGGAACGGTCTATTGCGGCAATCGAAGGGAAGAAAAGGGGAAAAGAAGAAGAGAGAAAGAGAAAGAGAAAGAGAAAAAGAAAAAGAGAGAGAAAAAAGAAAAGGGAAAAGGACAAAAAAATAAAAGATAGAAGAAAAGAAGAGCATAACCGACGCAGATTCCATCCAGGCTTCTCTTACCCTTGGATCTTCCTGTTCTATCAACCGAAGAAGATATTTCCCGCTTAGGGATGGAAGCCTGATTGGGCCGGAATAACTGAATAATCCGCCGGACACCGTGATTCTCTGCGGCGCCATTCGCTGGATTTCCTCGTCACAACAACGTACGTACGGGTTCTGGTTTTATCTTCGATTTGTGTTTTTGCAACAGGAACACACTTCTGTGCGATCACGTGCCGGTGGCGGCGGAGCGGCGGCGGCCGGGGCAACGGCTAACTTTAACAGAACGGCCCCCCATCCATCCCCAACAGGTTCTCGGGCTCAATGAATCAATCAGAAACGGGGACGGGGACGGGGACGGGGACGGGGGGGGGGGGGGGGGGAAGGGGGGTCTGGTGAATCCTAAGCCCAGGTCCGCTGTTCAGGGATCAGGGGGGTTCGTGTTTGCAGAGACAGTGTGGAGCCATCCGGGCAACCTGCACGGCGAAGCAAAAAATCCAGCTTTTTTGGTCCACGAACTTTACTCCTTACAAGCTACGTAGTAGGTATGAGGAAGGGCAGCACCCCTGGAAAAAAAGTTTTCACCGAGGGCCGCTGCAAAAAGATCGCTGCGACAACCCTAAAAGGAAAAATACAGAAAGGGGAAAGAAAGGAAGAGAGAAAAATAAAAAAAGAATAAATTTTTGAATTGCCTGGCCCGTCGGAAAAACTAATAAATTGCAGGCCATAAAAACAGCCCTGGTGCCCACTCTTGTTCTCTCGCTCACTCTCTCTCTGTCTCCCTCTGTTTCTCTCCGTCTCTCTCTGTCTCTCTCTGTCTCTCTCTGTCACTCACTCTCTCTCTCTCTCTCTCTCTCCCCCTTCCCTTTCCCCTTCCCCCCCTTTCTCCCCCCTTTCTCATGTCCCACCAGATTGAGACTGAGATTGCCTCCAGCCCCGTGTGGAAAACCCTAACCCCCGTCCATCCATCAGTTCATCTGTTTGTTTGGCTGTTGGTTTCTGCCCCGTGGTGCTATCGATAACTTAAAAAGGTTTCCCTCCCTCTCCCACTCCCCCCAACACTTTGTCGAATTTTATCATCTGTGTAATTGCCCTGCGGTTCAGGAGATCCTTGCGACGATATAGCTGCTGAGTTAAAGCGTATATTTCCCCTCCTGCGTGGCCCAGCAAACCCTCCTGTGATACAATACACTCTTTCCAGAAGCAATAGAGGATATTTCCTTTCTTCGACCCCCCAAAAAAAAAAAGAAAAAGAAAAAGAAAAAAAGAAAAAAGAAAGAAAGAAAGAAAAAGAAAAATCAGAATCAGAAATCACAATCCAAATGTGGTGACCCGATATCACTTTGTTTCATTTGCATTGCAGTAACTGCTGTGACGCCCGAAAGCGACATCAACAACCCAAAACCCTTTTGCCCAATGCGCTGAATATCCCCAAGGTACACACTACATCCTTTCAGCGAAGAAAAGGAATACCTCCTATCGCCGAGTGGGGATCTGCATCCCATGAAGGCCCGCGTTATCGTATTATCCCACTCGAGGAAGACGTATCACTGTACTTATACGACCCCAGTATTTGCTGTGAAGAAGAAGATATTGCCCCTTTACAAACGAGATTTCCGACGCCCAGAAAGAAGCCTCTGTAAATCACATACAATCATGTCCAAAGACATTGGAAAAATCGAAACCGTGGCGTCTCCGGTCAGTGATCCCGGAGACAAGAGCTCTCTTGACGAAGATGCCATGAAGCTCGCCGCCATGGGTTACAGTCAGGACATGAGGCGCAAGTTCTCGCTGCTGTCGCTGCTGGGAGTTGGCTTCTCCCTGACTAACTCATGGTTCGGCATGTCTGCCTCCTTGGTCACCGGTATCCCGTCCGGCGGGCCGCTGTTGGTCATGTACGGCATCCCGTGGATTGCATTCGTTTCCAGCTGTGTGGCCATCACGCTCTCCGAGTTGGCGAGTTCCATGCCCAATGCGGGAGGGCAGTATTTCTGGGCAAACGAGCTCTCGTCGCGCAAGTATGCCAATTTTGCCTCGTATTTGACTGGCTGGTTTGCATGGGCGGGAAGTATTTTCACCTCTGCCAGTGTTGCGTTGGGCCTGGCCGCTGCTGGTGTTGGAATGTGGCAGCTTGGCCACCCTGGTTTGTAAGATTTCCCCTGGATTTGATAATTTGCTCCATATCCGCCCTATCCCCACTTTAACGAACGCAAAAACAACAGCAGCAACAACGGAAAAAAAAAAAAAAAAAAAAAAAAAAAAAGAGCGTGACCTGCATGCGCTATCTCAATGAGCCACAAGCTAACCCAGGCTTCCTCAAACCCATTTTAGCATGATCGAATCATGGCATATCGTTGTAGCCTACCAAGTCATCAATCTCTGGTGCTTCCTCTTCAATTGCGTTGGCAAACTGCTCCCCAAGGTCGCTACAATGACCCTCTACCTCTCCCTCATCTCCTTCACCGTCATCATCATCACCGTCCCTTCTAAGGCACCAACGCACCAGGATGCCAAGTTCGTATTCGCAACCTTTATCAACAACACGGGCTGGAAATCCGACGGCATTGCCTTCATCGTCGGCCTCATGAATCCCAACTGGGTCTTCGCCTGCCTCGACTCCGCCACCCACATGGCCGAAGAGGTTGCGAACCCGGAACGATCCATCCCCATCGCCATCTGCGGTACCGTCTTCATTGGCTTTACCACCGCCTGGTTCTATTGCATGTCTATGTTCTTCAGCCTTAGCGACTTCCAGAAGCTCCTCGACACGCCGACGGGGGTGCCGATTCTCGAACTCTTCCACCAGGCACTACGCAGCAAGGCAGGCGCCATCGCCCTGGAATCCCTGGTCCTCTGCACAGGTTTCGGATGCCAGATCGCCTCGCATACGTGGCAATCTCGGCTCTGCTGGTCCTTTGCTCGAGACCGTGGTCTCCCATTCCACAAGTATCTTTCACAGATCCACCCCACGCTGGACGTTCCGCTGGCAGCGCACGCGTTTAGCTGTTTCATTGTCTCAGCGTTGGGATTGCTGTATCTCGGATCCACCACGGCTTTTAACAGCATGGTGACCGCATGCATTGTCCTCCTCTATATCTCATATGCCATTCCGATCACCGCGCTACTCCTCCGCGGTCGGAATAACATCAAACATGGGCCCTTCTGGCTGGGGCATATTGGGCTCTGTGCGAATATCGTTGTTCTTTTATGGACTGTGTTCACGTTGGTGATGTACTCGTTCCCGCCGATTTTCCCTGTCAAGGCTTCCAGTAAGTTCTTCTCCGCCATTCTCATCAATGTTTGTATTTGAATATTCAACAATCACCATTTGTCCAGACTGCTAATCCGTTAAAACCCTCTAGATATGAACTACGTTTCAGCAGTGTACTTCGTTGTCGTAGTCATCATCCTTGCTGACTGGTTTCTCCGTGGGCGAAAGCATTATCGTGGCCAGGGACAGCGCCACGATGAGGCGGAACAGATCCTGAACGGAAGATCAAATGTTGTACAATAGCTGCGGGTTCTTCTTGGTCTATTTTAATTATTCCACTGGTGGTGGAACTCGTGATTTGTGCCGTTGTTGCTTATTACCAAAGATACCCCGAATAAACATCAAGCCATTGCATTGCGTGCATGAATAGATCGGAAGTGGCTAGATATATGTAAATAATTCTGCCTTGGCAGTATCTTGATTCCTGCTAGAAACATATTTTTTGCTCCCTCTTATTTAATTTTCTCTTTTATCATACAAGCCCTTTTTGAAAGCAGGTCTCCAAATTTGTATCCAACAAGCCCACAAGCCGAAAATCATGCGTGCAGCATCTTGGCGAGAGAGCCTTGAGATGTCAAATAACCAACACGATGGCGCAATGATGATGAATGAGTGTGGCTTGAATAGGCTGCTGGATGCCACAATGAACATAATAAATAGTTACCGTGCTTTTCCTTGTACTTAAACCCAATTAAGTTTTCCGGGGTTCCCCCTCTAATTACAGCAGCTCTGCGGCACTTCTTGCAACCTTTCACCTCCACATAAACAACTATTAATCAACACATACACATCCAAACAACTGAGCTCTGACTGCTATAAAATCCAAACCGGAAATTATCCCCAAGTAGCCCTTCTCCGGTGGTTGACCTTTTCTTTTCTTTTCTTTTTCTTTTTTTTTCTTTTTTTTTCTTTTTTTTTTTTTTGTTTTATACTTCTCCAACCGCTCAATGCTGCCTTATTCTACTCTTGCCCCTGCCCTTGAACCAATTTCACCTCACCTGCATGTAGTTCCGCCTACTCCAGCGTAAACAAAAGGCTACAACTTCACTTCAAACAACAGGACCACGCAAACAGCTTCAACCCCGCTTCTTTTCTCCAAATGGTACTACAGATCGAGCCTCGAAGCGCATTGTTCCTTTTTCTTCGTCGCCCTCCTCAATTTCAAACAAATTGCCACTATCGAGATCAAGACCTGAAACCAACCCCCTCCTCACCGCAACGGAGCAAACCTTCAATATCAACAACCTCGTTTCTCCCTCTTACTCTTCTCAGACGACTTAACGGTTGATCGATGACAGCACCGCGTTTTGGGACCCCATGAATTCTAAATCATCGCCGTACGCTAAAAATTGGACTGCAGATGACACCACAGGCAAAACGAAACAAAACACGATTGCTACCGCGATAACATCAGTGAAGCGGTTTGGTGCGAGGCGGAGGAAATGGCTGCTGCCGTTCGTGTCTCTGGGAATTGTGGTAGTTGTGTTGGTGGTTGTCTTATCGGTCTTGGGGGTACAGGGACGACTGGGTAGAAAGAAAGATGATAAAGGGGTAGTAAAGACAATAGATGGGGTGAGTGTTTTCCTGTTTTATTTATGTTTATTTTTTGTATTTCTTTGGATAAATCAATTCAGGACAAATGCTAATTAGTGCTGATTTTTCTTTTTTTCCCCCCCCTTCTTTATTTTGTAGTTGTCGAGACCATGGTATCCCACCCCACGAGGCGGAACGGTTGAAAGTTGGGCTGCCAGCTACGAAAAGGCCCAGCAATTAGTGAGCAAAATGAGCCTCGTTGAAAAAGTCAATGTTACTACAGGTGTTGGCTGGGCCAATGGGCTGTGTGTGGGGAACACTGGTAGGTTAATATTTTCATATTTTTGCCGCCCAGTAACGAGGTGGACGGATATTTAATTTCGTCCCGACCGTCTCTCTCCAAAGTTAGGTCCTATTGGGCCACAAAATGAAAATCAAGGTGATTGTCGAATACTGAGTTGTTCAGGTCCAGCTACTTCGGTGGGCTTCCCATCGCTTTGTCTACAGGATGGACCCCTGGGCCTTCGTTTTGCCGATAATATCTCAGCGTTTCCTGCCGGTGTCACCATTGGTGCGACATGGAACCGTGATTTAATGTACAAAAGGGGGCTCGCACTCGGAAGAGAAGCACGTCGCAAGGGAGTCAATGTTCTTCTTGGCCCAGCTCTGGGTCCCATTGGGGTCCTACCTGCAGGCGGGAGGAATTGGGAAGGTTTTGGTTCCGATCCCGTTCTCCAAGGTATTGCAGCTGCACAAACCATTCGTGGTATTCAGGATAACGGCGTGATGGCAACTGCGAAACATTTTATACTAAATGAACAAGAGCATTATCGCCAAGGAGGTGAATGGGGAATTCCGAGTGCGATGTCGTCAAATGTTGATGATCGTTCTCTCCGGGAAGTGTATGTTTGGCCATTTGCAGAAAGTGTACGGGCTGGCGCAGCAAGTGTGATGTGTGCATATCAGATGGTGAATAATTCTTACTCGTGTCAGAATAGTTTGCTTTTAAACGGCATTCTCAAGGACGAGCTCGGATTCCAGGGTTTCGTCCAGTCAGACTGGTTGGCACAACGGAGTGGGGTTGCTAGTGCTCTTGCTGGCTTGGATGTCTCAATGCCTGGGGATGGACTAGGTTGGAAGGATGGGATCTCGCTATGGGGGAGCCGTTTGACGCAAGCTGTTTTGAATACGTCCGTGCCAATTGATCGATTGAATGATATGACAACGAGGGTAGTGGCCGCCTGGTACCAGTTGAAGCAGGACTCATGGCCGAAACCGCCTCCTGAGGGAGATGGAGGGCCAAACTTCTCGTCCTGGACTAAGGAGGAGATCGGTCGTCTGCACGAAGGGAGTCCGGACGACGATGCCAAAGGGGTCGTTAATAAATTTATCAATCCGCAAGGTGAAGGGAAAGATGCGCACGGCCCACTTGCTCGTGAAATTGCAGCGGAAGGGACAATTTTGCTAAAGAATGTAAATGGATTCCTTCCACTCTCGAGGGATGGCCCTCAATTATCAGACGAAAGGTATCGTGTCGGTGTTTATGGAGAAGATGCCGGAGCCGGTGATGGCCCGAACGCTTGTGAGGACAGAGGATGCAATCAAGGAACCCTGGCGTCAGGCTGGGGTAGTGGAGCTGTGAACTTTCCCTATCTGATAACGCCATGGAAAGCTCTAAGCAATGCATTCAACAAACAGTCGGTAACGGTATCTGGCTACCTAACAAACTCCAAGGTTCCATCCGAAAATATGCATGACAAGGACTTGTGCCTCGTTTTCGCGAATGCTGCTTCCGGGGAAGGGTTCCGGTCATGGGAAGACATCCGTGGCGATAGGAACGACCTCTTTCTCCAAAAGAATACCGATGACCTTGTTTCCACTGTGGCAACTGAGTGTGGTGGCGGCAATGGCAGCACAGTAGCAGTTATCCATTCTGTCGGGCCTGTGATTGTTGAGTCTTGGATCAATCATCCGGGGATTAGGGCAGTACTTCTAGCCAACTTACCTGGACAGGAGAGTGGAAATGCTCTGGTTGACATTTTATTTGGTGATATGGACGCAAGTGGCAGGCTTCCATATACCATGGGAAAAAGCCTGGATGATTACGGCCCTCAAGCTGGCGTCCTCTATAAGTCCGATGACCCTATTCCTCAAAAGGATTTTTCTCACGGGCTCTTTATCGATTACCGCTATTTCGACATCAACAACATCACTCCTCGATATGAGTTCGGGTACGGCCTATCATATACGACTTTCAACATTTCCAACCTAATTCTCCAGCCTTTGAAAAACAGGACATCCCTCCCGTCCCCTAGGCCACAACAGAAGTCCCCACCGTCCTATGATAACACGATTCCCAATCCCAAATCTGCTTTATTCCCCAAGGGGTTCAGGAAACTAATGAAATACATATACCCATACATTAACTCCGTAAACGACGTTAAAAGAAAGACCCCGTATAGATATCCCAGCGGCTACCATGATGCTCAAACTCCTTCCCCAGCCGGAGGAGGTGAGGGTGGTAATCCATCTCTCTTCGATAACTTTGTCATCGTAACTGTTACCGTTAACAACACAGGAACCCGCACCGGAAAGGATGTTATACAGGTCTATATCTCATTTCCGAGTGACATCGTTGATGAGCCTCTGGCGGAGATGCCCACTAATACCACTGTAGCCACCAGCACAACCAGCGACACGAAATTCAACAACAGCACGACCACTGGCAGGACAAAAGAGCCTATCGATTTCCCTGTCCGCGTGCTACGAAATTTCCAGAAAGTAGAGCTCCAGCCAGGCCAAGCTGTGAATGTGAGCTTGCCGCTGACGCGCAAAGATCTGAGTTACTGGAGTGTTGTGAATCAGAATTGGGTTATGCCTGTCAATGGGCGGTTTAAGGTCTGGGTTGGGAGGAGTTCAAGGGAGTTGCCGCTTATGGGCGAGTTCTAAAACGGTATTATGGCGTTTGGCGGTGTCATTTATCTATATTCTTGGGTGGCTACCGGCGCTGGTCACCCTTCAGTTTTGCTTGCCCCTTCTTCCTTTTATGAGATGGATGGAAATAATGAGTAAATAAATGTAACAACAAAAGCCCTCAAATAGCAGAGCAGACAGGGAGGAAAAGAATATGTATGCTATCTCTTGTTAGTGTTTGGTGGTTGCGGGTTCACCCTTGCTTGCCAGACAATTTACCTATCATACATACATATACATAACCCGGCGGGCCAGGTGTCAAATAGAGAGAGAGAGAGACATAGAAAAAATGCTTACTCATATCGTCGTCGTCAGTCAGTCGATTGATCAAGTAATAAAAACAACAACAGAGAAAGAAAGAAATAGATAGAATATCAAACAAAAAAGGAGAATGACCAACAATATATATATATTATATATATATATTGATTGAGAAGAAAGAACTTTATTTAAGTAAGCTAGCTTGCCTGATTGACTGTGTGTGTGTGTGTGTGTGTGTGTGTGTGTGTGTGGTGGTGGGTGGGTGAGTGAGTGAGTGAGTGAGTGAGTGAGTGAGAGAAAAAAGAGACCAACGTGGTTATTTCAACTAGACCAAGTGGGATTCGAACCCACGACCCCCGCATCACTGAGGATTAGATTCATATGAGTTCAGGCCACACCAGAATCGAATCCCGGGCACTACTGAGAATCATATAAGAACGGAACGCTAACCACTGCGTCACTGGTCTAATGTTCAGCCCGAGAAACGACAACGACTTTATTTAGCTGGCTTTGTGCCACCAAGCGCAGTAGTGAGTTCCAGCTGTCAATACCAACAACAACCAACAGCTTACAAAAGTCCCTCCCTACTACTACCTACTACTACGCCGCCTCACTTGACTGCTGGCAATCCTTCTTCTCGTGTCGTTTCTCACCACAACACCAAAATGTCCTCCTACCGGTTACTAGAAGGGGCGATAATGTGCACCAAAGAATAGTCATATCACTCCTGCCGCGACCCCGCAGAACTTATCGATTCGCGCGGGATTTATTGTGAATGCGAACCCCTAGCCCCACACCCCCCCCCCCTACACTTCCGTAAAGAAAGAGAGGGGGATTCAAACCTTGGGAAATGTCTAGAATCTCAACAGAGGTTCTTCCCAAGAGGAACCAACCGGCATACAAGTGGGGACATTAACGCTTTCCACTTGTTACTACTACCGAAAAGCCTCCCCACGTCCGCCATTGCAATGACAACTTTTCAGTACTTGTTACAATTTCTAGCATCCTGTAACTACTTACCAAAGGGGCCAGCATGGCCTGGCTGTGGAAATCTATTTCCCGGCTCCCGGCTCCTGGTGCGGTTTCAGAAATATCCCCATTTGTGGATAAGCGAATGCGAAAATTGCTTTAACAGAGCGCATTCGTCAAACTGAGAGTGGTTTGCTGTGCTTTAATGGACGGCTTCCACACAGTTCCCGCAGCTACCAACCAGGAATGCCGCCGCCGTGAGCTGCTCTTCTTCAACGTCCAAAATATCAAAAGGGGGTCATCCGAAACATCCTGTCAACCCTTTCTAGACAAAGAGTTGCGTCCGAACAAGGTACTGATATAATAAGCCTCAGAGTCAGTCAGGCAGCAAGCTCTGGTGTATATCTGGGGTCAGCAAATGTGTTTTAAAAGAAACCAGCCTGGAGAATTGTCCCTGAAGGTTTTCTGGTCACGGAACAGAGCAGATGTCAATTGCGTGTTAGTTGCCTTCTTCGACAGCAAACAGGTAGAAGTACTGTGCTTACTAGCTGATAGCCAATCAATCCACTTGACCTCAAAGCATTCGACAGGACTATGTGCATCTCTCTCTTGCCCATTATTATTAATAAAAACGGAGTATTACTCCGAAGTAATTACAGAATGCAATCCACTCCCACGATCTACATGCGGGGAAGAATGGGCTCTTATTGATTGGTAGAGGCGCAAGAGTGTGTGGACCTCGGCGAACACGACAGACGGAACGGTTTAGCGTACGTAGCTCGTTGATTCTGCAGGTGTAACTAGTAAGTAAGTAGTTAATTAGTAGTTTACGTTTCCATCGCCAACCTTTTTGTTGTAGCTTGACGACAAAGCACTGACTGACTGACTGCTCTGCTTAGAGGAGACAGTTCCGCGATCCTGCTTATTGACAGTAAAACCGGGCTGCTGGTTCTATGCCTCCGGCGAATGGCTTTCTATCGAAGGGGAATGCATACATAATCTTGTACCAAATGAAGTCTTCGTTCGGATTGGATAATTCCTCCAAGATCCATTCATAAGAACTGCTGCCGTTTTGACCTTCCGCCAGCCGACCAACGAGGGTCTGGGAAGGAGAAAATACAAGGGCTCCTTTCTCCTCAGTTCTTCGCTGCGAGCCGAAGAAAAGAAAAATTGAAAAATGATGGAGCCGGTAACTAAGCTTCTCAGGACGGCTCCCCTTCTTGGGGCAGTCGTCTCAAGACTTGTTTTGCGGGGTAACTTCGATTGAAGATTCTCACCCCTCATCCCCTCTTAGTTTATTTTGGCGGCAATTGCTTCGGTCACGTTTGGTGATGCTGGTAATGGATTTGCTCTGCCATAGTTTAACTACAGCGCCAGATGTTCTCACATCCGTAGTTCCCAATCAGGGGCTGAGGGAATCTACCTTAAAAATGACTCGCCAAAGGGCTTCCCATTTGCATGAGAATACATGTGGTACGAACCAGCCGACTCGTATGAACCTATGTTGGCCAAACGCCACATTAAATGGTTCCCTTTTCAGTAAGGTTCTCAGTCAACTGTTGACTGATGAATGATGTTTGGACTAATCACAAGGTACCGTTTCATGCCCTGCCTTTGGTAACTTGTCTTGTTGTCAAGAGATTGTCTGTCTGGCACTATTCTATTTCTTTTTTCTTTTTTCTTTTTTTTCTTTTTTTTTTTTTTTTTTTTTTTTTTTTTTTTTTTTGCGCAATTAAAATACCCAGAACAAGCTTTCTCGTCATATCGATCTTAGCAAACCCGAGGGCCAGATTCTTTCCATTGCCAGATGGTCATTCCGGGAATCCATATTCAAGTGAGGGGAAGCTCCCCCAGAGCCACGCCATATCATTGTGGGGATATAAAAAGAAGCTGGTTACACTTATGGAGCTGTTCACCAAGTCCCGTTTTCTCTCGTGTAGCCGCGGCTTTCTGCAAGAGCCTCATCTGAAATACATTTTCCGCTTTGTAACTCCTCCTGAAATGCAAATCTAGCACAGTCCATCTTTCCACTCCACAGACATGGATGCCGCAGAAAACCACGCCGAAAACAGTCCCCAAGGATATGAAATTGACAAAGATGTAATATTCGGCGGCCGTCAGCGGAAAGTCAAGGTCCTGATCATTGGTGCCGGCGTCAGTGGAATTCTCATGGCCTATCTCGTCTAGAAAGATTGCCAGAACGTGGAGCATGTCATATATGAGAAGAATAATGACATTGGCGGTACTTGGCTTGAGAATCGTTATCCGAATTGCGCCTGCGATGTTCCGAGTCATGCGTATGCCTACAACTTTGCGCCAAATGTACTGTACCCTTGACCCATACATACATTGTCCTTCTGGTAACTCCTTTAGTTGACCATGTTCTTATGTTCGTTGATATTCTATTTTTTCTAGCCCGATTGGCCCAACCTCTTCTCAAAATCTGCAGATATTTGGAAATACCTCGATCGTGTCTGCGACACACTTTTAATCTGAGGAAGTACATGACGTTCAACACTCTAATAACAGGCTCATATTGGGAGGAAGAGGAAGGCGAATGGAGGGTTACCTTGAGACAGATCGCCCCTGACGGCACGGAGAGAGAGACGGAGGAGAGATGCAACGTGCTCTTGAATGGCAGCGGTCTGCTTAACAACTATCAATAGCCTGATATCGAGGGCCTCGAAAGGTTCAAGGGTCGGGTAAGTTATTTTTTGGCCACATCGATCATTGCGAGTCGCCGATCAACTCCTCGCCCTGACATGATATATATATATATATATATATATATGTTCAAAATATATCCTCCATGATTGATGGAGAGGTATGCTGCTGGTTGGCTTTTCCATGCTAATATCCAGTTAGATGATCCATAGGGCAAGGTGGCCCAAAGATTACCAAGAAGAACAATGGAAGGGTGAGAGAGTGGCGGTCATTGGAAGCGGCGCATCAAGCATCCAAACAGTGCCTGGCATGCAACCACATGTAAAACATCTTGATATCTTTGTGCGAACGGTATGTCAAATGGTCCTTTCCCAGGCGTTGGATAGCAACAGATAGCTGACGACAAAAATAAAATAGGCAATCTGGTTTGTCCAGATTGCAGGGCACACCGGAACGAACGGAGAATACTCCGAAAAACAACGACAGATCTTCCGCGAAAACCCGAAAGAGCTGGTCAAAGAATCGAAATTCTTTGAGAACCAAATTAACGAGATGTGGTCTATGTTTTACCGAGATAGTGAACCGCAAGCCCAGGCACAGGAAGCGCTAAAGGCCCGCATGGCGGAATGGATTAAAGATGAGCGGCTCCTGAAAGGTGTGTTGGCAGCCCGATATCTGCAATAGCGAGAGTGAACCACACTCATTCACGGGCCAAATTACCAAAAAATAAATATGCAGGCCTCACACCCAAATTCAGTATAGGATGCCGTCGCATCACTCCCGGCGATCCATACATGCTAGCCATCCAACAGCCCAACGTTGATGTTCATTTCACAGCCGTGAATAAATAAATAAAAATCACAGAGGATGGGCTCGTGGGAGAGGACGGGGTGGAGAGGAAGGTTGACACCATCGTGTGTGCCACGGGATTTGACGTCTCTTACCGTCCTCGTTTCCCAATCGTGGGCCAAAATGGCGTTGACCTCCGGGATAAATGGGCACAATGTCCAGAAGCATATCTTGGGCTTGCTGTTCCGGGGTACGAGAAACACTCCCTCCGAACTCCCTGAATTAACCGAGAGCGATCTTATAACCAGGAACTAGATTTCCAAACTACATGACCTTCATCGGCCCGACGTGGCCTGTCGAGAATGTAAGTTCCATCAAGAGGGGTTTCCCCATTATTGGGAAAAAGAGTCAAACTAACCTACCCCCCCAACCCTGCCACAGGGTTCCGTCATGGGTCCTCTCATGGAAGTCGGGAACTACGCCATCAAGCTCATCAACAAGATCCAAAATGAGAATATCCAAAGCCTTACACCGCGCCAAGACATCACAGATGCCTTCAACGAGCACGCCCAGGAATGGGTCAAGCACACTGTCTGGACCGACGACTGCCGTAGCTGGTACAGAAACAACGAAACGGGTCGTGTTAACGCTGTGTATCCTGGCAGCTCGCTGCACTATCTTGAACTGATAAGTACGCCGCGCGTCGAGGATTACACCATCAGCTACGTGAATAAGATGAACATGTGGAGCTTTTTAGGGATGGGAAAGGCGCGGCCGGATGTGAACCCTCATTCCGATTTCAGCCCGTATCTGTCGGAAGAGAATATTGATCCAAAGTGGCTGGAGGAGATTTGCGGGAAGGGGAAAGGGGAGAGCTCGATGACCGGGTTGGTTACGTCTTTGGGCATGGGGGTAGTCGGATTGTTCTTAGTTCTCGACACTTGGGCGGCGGATGGCTTGGGGAGTGTAGATTTTTACCGCCTGATTTATTGATATGTCTGCGTACACTATCTCTTACTATCTCTTACCAGCCGACGGACGACGACATTAAAAGAAAGAAAGAAAGAAAGAAAGAAAAGAGAGGCGGAGACAATATTACAGGTCAAAAGGGTGTCGTTGAAGAAGTAACCACCAGCCCAAGCCTTATACAAGCCAGTAGAGCCGCCATCTCCAGGGCAGAAAGCATTGAAACTTCAGTCAATCACAACTCAATTTAATGGGTGACTGCAGGTAAAAATCCACGGATAATCGATCGTGCTGTTAGAAGTCAAGTCATGCATGCTGTGTGTGGGTTCCAACTCCACCAGGGTCTTTTGGATAGAGAACCCGGAACCGGACTCCATGTGAACCGGATCCGCCGCTGGTCGTCTAGTTGGTTTATGGCACTGGACTGTAATATCCGATCGCTATCCAGGTGTCGTCGGTTCGACTCCGACCCAGCGGAGGAGGAGAGGATATTATCTCTTTTTTTTCTTTTCTCATTGAACAGCTGCTTTCGTGCTCGCATTTCATATGGAGCACTACGTACGACTCTCGTTCGAGGCCGTCAAACAAACAAAACGAGCGTCTTTCAAACGCGAACTAGTTATCCAAGATAGTAACTAACTGTACGCCAAGGTGTCTCTGTAGACTGGGACTTTCCAAGCAGCCGGAGAATGTCGGAATACGTACTCACTCTGCGCAAAATAGTTGTTATCTCGCACAGCGTTGATTCTTCTTCCAACACCACAATTTCTTTAGATAATACAGACAGGCCAGTCGTGCGTGTCCCGGGTATAGATCTGTGAAATTTGGCAGTCTACCATTTAAATGTGTTTGTTCCAAGAGGGGCGGGCTGTAACTACAGCTCTATATGAAACACAAAATAAAATACAAAAAAGGCTGGGGGGAGGGGAACAGAGACATCGTTGGCCTGGAATGTGGGGGATCCATCGGCGTTGTGAACATTCCAGCCCATACGCATCGGCCGAGAGCCAACTGGTCATTGGGTAGTTAATTAGTTATTCGTTGCCATCATCATCATCATCATCATCAACACCATCATCCGCCACAAGCTCGGCGTTCCCCAAGTCCCGTGATAAACTTCCGCGCATCCATAACCACTATAAGTCTCTTTTGCCGATAACAGGCTTTTTGCTGGGACACAAAATGCAACCGTGCCCTCGACCGAGTTTATTGGGACACAGCTCACGAGGAGAGTTTGTTGCTTTTTCCGATTTATAACTGCGTAGTTGTGTATGTTGGCGGGCACCGGGTAGATATTCGTATCTTTCGGTGTAGGAAAACTGCTCTGGACAGCTCTGGTCTGCTTCTTGGGGGTTTGGCTGGAGATTGACTGCCTCCGCCATTGTTGCATGTGCCGCGGCAACTAACGCTTTTGAAAAGGTCTGACGTTATCCCGAGAGGGGGAGATGGCGGCCAATGTTGGAATAAATACCAGATACTCGGCCCATTTCGGATGACTGACTGCATCTTGTCTTTTTGAAATTTTTTTAATTTTAATATTTTTAATACCCTACAATCTTCAGCTGAATAAAATAATAATAAAAGAAAAGAAGAAAAGAGAAGAAAAACCCCCCCCCCCCCGCGGGTGTCTGTATGTATTTTTGTTGATCATAAACGTGTTGTATGATCTTTCCGATCTTTCTCCGGCAAGGGGAAGGAAAGTAACAAGCGAGGAACGAACAGCTTCAGCTTCACAGAACCCGACTCAAGGGACGGAATCACGTCGATAAAATATACGAAAGAACCTTACGCAGCAACCCTTTCCACGCTGTTCAATCATCATCATCATCATCATCATCATCATCATCATCATCATCATCATCAATTCACAATGGCATATGTCGACACCCTCCTCAGGGACGTAGCAATCCTCGGTCCGCTCAACGACCAAACCCGCAAGATTCTCACCAAGGAAGCCACCGCGTTCCTCGCCCTGCTGCACCGAACGTTCAATCCCACCAGGAAAGCCCTTCTTCAGCGACGCAGCGACCGCCAGGCAGAGCTTGACCGAGGAAGCCTTCTAGATTTCCTCCCAGAGACCAAGCACATCCGTGACAACGATGCATGGAAGGGAGCCCCCCCGGCCCCGGGTCTTGTTGACCGCCGTGTGGAAATCACAGGCCCCACGGACCGGAAAATGGTGGTTAATGCGCTGAATAGTGATGTATATACATACATGGCTGATTTCGAGGGTAGGCTTCTCCCTGTTTCCCTTAATATACACCGCAGTGGTTATGGAATAGATATACGATATTGTTGCATGTGGATGCTATATCTATCCTCATTGTGAAGATGTCGTGGTTTCACTGAATCAACTAACGTGGCAAGTTTTCAGATTCAAGTGCTCCCACTTGGGATAACATGGTCAATGGCCAGGTGAACCTCTACGACGCCATCCGCAGACAGGTTGATTTCAAGCAAGGCGGAAAGGATTACAAGCTCCGTACCGACCGGAAACTCCCCACCCTAATTGCTCGCGCTCGGGGCTGGCACCTTGATGAGAAGCATCTGACCGTCGACGGCGAGCCCATGTCCGGCAGCTTGTTTGATTTCGGCCTCTACTTCTTCCACAACGCAAAAGAGTTGGTCAAACGGGGTGCTGGCCCTTACTTCTATCTCCCCAAGATGGAATCCCACCTTGAAGCCCGTTTGTGGAATGATGTGTTCAACTTGGCTCAGGATTATATCGGAATGCCCCGAGGAACTATTCGGGCCACTGTCTTGATTGAGACTATCTCTGCTGCTTTCGAGATGGATGAGGTGAGCATGCAAACGCGGTTTTGGACAACGCAGTTTTACAACGCATTGCAAGTACAATTCCTCGCGCTAACACTGCCCAACCTGAACAGATCATCTATGAACTGCGAGACCACAGCTCGGGCTTGAACTGCGGCAGATGGGATTACATCTTCTCCTTCATCAAGAAATTCCGCCAAAACCCCTCCTTCGTCCTCCCCGACCGCTCTGACGTCACCATGACAGTTCCCTTCATGGATGCCTATGTCAAACTCCTCATCAAGACCTGCCACCGACGTGGTGTCCACGCAATGGTACCACCTGCTGCTCTCTGTAAAACTGAATGCATGGAACATATACTGACTCTCACAACAGGGTGGCATGGCCGCTCAAATCCCCATCAAAGATGACCCCAAGGCCAACGAGGCCGCCATGGCCAGCGTCCGTGCTGACAAGCTCCGGGAGGTGCGTGCCGGTCACGACGGAACCTGGGTTGCCCACCCCGCCCTGGCCAAGATTGCTACCGATGTCTTCGATCAGTACATGCCCACCCCCAACCAGCTCTTCGTTCGCAGGGAGGACGTGCACATCACTGCCAACGACCTCCTGAACACCAACGTCCCCGGCAAGATCACCGAAGACGGCATCAGGAAGAACCTGAACATCGGCCTTTCGTATATGGAGGGTTGGCTGCGTGGTGTCGGATGCATCCCCATCAACTATCTCATGGTTCGTTGTTTTGGTCCCCCAACAGAATTATACTATTCTCCTGTTTCACCATCCGTAACAAACCATACCCCTAACAACCATTCTCAAAATAACAGGAAGATGCCGCCACCGCCGAAGTAAGCCGCAGCCAGCTGTGGCAATGGGTTAAGCACAACGTCACGACTGCTGAAGGCAAACGCGTCGACAAGGCCTATGCCCTGAAGCTTCTGCAGGAGCAGACCGACGAGCTTGCCTCCAAGGCGCCCAAGGGCAACAGATATCAGCTTGCCGCTCGCTACTTTGCCGGCCAGGTTGCTGGTGAAGATTATGCTGATTTCTTGACATCGTGAGTGTCCTCCGTTGTTCATTGAATCACCCTACCTTGGCGTTTTGTTCATTGAAAGTGCGATGATTTTTTAACCACTTCACTTCCGATGCAGATTGCTCTATAACGAAATATCCGCCCCTGGAAGCGCTGCCAAACTGTAAATTTGCTCTCAACATAATGGCATACCGGACTGCTAGTGTCAGTCGAATATGTAGTGTTTTTCTTTTTTTTTTTTAACCCCAAAAAGCTCTACAAGGGACCCGCATCCCAACTGCGTTGATATATGGGTGTTGAGTAAGGGACAACATTGATCGTCAGGAGGGAAATTGAATCTCACACGCTTCAAGTCTAGTGATTTTTTTCTTTTTCTCTACTTTTTCTTTTACTTTCTCTTTTTTAAGAAAAGAAAAAGACTGGAAAGAAAAATTAATCTTTCATACTCTTGTATATTTCCCAACATGTTTATTATCTGGATTTTGTTTCCATTGTGTTTTCTTTTGTTACCTGTGTTCATCAAAAATTGGATTCGCCATAGCTAACTAGTTACATTTTGAAATGACTTCAGCATGTACAGGAGAGATTCGTATGGATTAAATTCTGGCCCAACGGGAACTTGACACAAGGCTTCTTTTCCAAGAGTGTAACACATCCATCCCATGGTCAAAATAAATATACCCCGCCATTATATATATATCACAGGACCCCTCTTTTCTAGCTGTTTCCAAAAAGTTGTCTCTCAAGGTCCTAGAAGAATTTGCTTAAATTAGGGATTACGTGATCAGGTTGACCTCCCCGTTCTCCCTCTTCAATATCTTCCACGTCTCTTTCTTTCTTTCCTTCCCTTCTATTGTCATCCTCTGCTCACCATCATCTCCTTGAAACAAATGGATATCTACTCTCCCCTTTGGCGGGAATAATAATATGTGCAAACAAGAAGTCCATTTAATTGAGCAAGTCATATCGATTCACTACATGATACCAACATAAAAGCCAACGAACGCTACTTCACAACTGGGGGTGACAGCTCAGCAAAGTGGTGATGTCTGAATTCCTCAACGCTTTTCTTCACCAGCTGATAAACCAGAGAAGAAAAAGAAAAGAAATACGGTACCAACATCCCTTTCCCCCTTTCCCCTTTCTCCCTTCATTTACATATTTATCAAGACCTTCATGGCATTGTGTTGCGCCGCAGCGCCAAAGACGTCATATGCCTTTTCACACTCGCCGAATGAAAATTCTGTCCGCGAAACGAGAAAAATTATCAGCTCAACTATTCACACACACACACGTATATATATATATATATATATATATATATATATGTGGGCAAACAAAATTCAGGTCCAATACATGACCCGAATTTGGGCGGAAATTGCAGGACGGGCTGGCTACTTACGGTGCGTTGAGAGTTTGGAAAGATCCAATTTACCAGCTTTGAACAGCTTCAGCAGCATCGGAGTGGTGACAGCATCGACGAGCCGTGTGGTGATAGCTGTTCATTTATGATACGGTAAGCACTTGTCCATTTTACAACCAAGCACCATGTGCCAGATACATGGAAGGTCCCATATCGTCTGCTTTGACAAGCGGGGCAGAATCGGATGCTTAGTTCCTGTATACTTACAGATATTCCTATCCCACAACTTCTCCAAGTGCAAATCCACCTTCTTGCCATGCACACCAACGTTCGCAATAACCCCTCCAGGCGCAACGAGATCCTGACACAACTGGAAAGTCCCTGGAACCCCCACAGCTTCAATAACCGCATCGAACCCTTGCCCATCAGTTAACTTCATCAATTTCTCCACAGCCTCCGTTTGATTCTTGCCGTTGACCGTCTCATGGGCCCCGAAGCTCCTTGCCATGGCCAATCGCGTGTCATCCAGATCCACCACAACAAGCAGGGCCGGCGAATACAACATTGACGTCATCATCACAGACATCCCCACCGCACCCGCACCAATAACCACAACCGAACTTCCCGGTTTCACCTTCCCATTCAATGTTCCGCACTCTAACCCGGTGGGCATGGCATCAGATAACATCACTGCATCGGACAAGCTGACTGTGCTAGGTAACTTGTACAGAGAAGACGCCGCATGCGGAATGCGCACGTACTCCGCCTGCGTGCCGTCGATAGTATGGCCTAGAATCCACCCACCCGAGGTGCAGTGCGAGGACATCTCTCTCCGGCAATAGGAGCAGCCTCCGCAGGCCGTGATACACGAGATGAGCACGGTGTCACCGGGCTTAACGCTCGTAACACTAGTTCCAATCTCCTCCACCGTTCCCACGCCTTCATGGCCTAGGATACGCCCGGGAATCGCAGTTGGTACATCTCCCTTGATGATATGCAGGTCCGTACCGCAAATCGTGGTGTGCTTAAGTTTGACGATGGCATCGGTTGAGGATTGAAGAGTTGGGCGCGGGCGGTCTTCCAAGGCCACCTTGCCTTGGCTTTGATACACCAATGCTTTCATGCTGGCGAACCGCTTAGTGGTAAAAGTTGGATGATTGAAAGAGTTAACGCCAGAGACAGGAGACCGCATATATTTATTTCCTGGAATCGATACAGAAGTCGAGGAGACGATGGAATGGGAAGGTCTGGACGAGAGAGTCCTCAGAAGCCCCGTCGTATGATACTTTCTCATCCCAGTACCGGGAAGGAAGGTTCGTGGTGATGTCAGCTTCATGTTTTACGAGTTAGTCCGCTGGTGCCGGCAAAAGTATGCTATGGTTTCTTGATACTGTGGGCCTATTAGCCGTGTTTCTCATTAAGCTAGAACAAGAATTCGCAGCGATGACCATGGTCTCTTTATAGGAGATCAAAGTTTGCGGATGAATGGACGAATCCATAACGGGCTCTGAGAAGCAGTGGCGATTCGGCATATCTCCGGTATACCTATGCCAGAACCACTTCCAAGCCCCCGCAAACCCCGCATGCTCTAACTTTGGAGACTTTCTTCTTGCCATGGAATAAAATGAAAGTTTCGTGAAAGTTTGGTGGGGGTTGCATTTGGTTAGCGGCGGAAAGTGTGGGGACAGAGGCCGTGAAACACGTTTCTCTTGCCTTGGATATTATTATGATGCCTAGGTAGTTTTGGTGTTCATGTTATGTACGTACGTGTGCAAGAAGCAAACACCGAGTACCTACAAACCAAGCTATCCAAACTCCATACGACGACTTTCCGTTTCAATTTCCTGGTAAGAAGGCCAAAGCTAGAGCTGAGCTCCGTATCATGTTTTAGTTAGCTAACTAACACAACTAGTTAGTCGGTTTCTAGCTAAACGTAATCCACTTCCCGAGCAAGCCAAAATCCCTAAGTTCAACTGATAAGATTTCAACTGAAAGATCTACTACAACCCACAACAACTTATTAAATTAAGCTTCTAAGCTTCTCCTCTTGTTAGACCCTCTTTTACGTTGAATTCAATTTTTTTTTTTTTGTGCGCTTCCCTTTCTCATTTACATACTAAATATATTCTGATATTACTACTTCATAGTAATAATAACAGTGCTAAATATTTTTATATTTATAAATTACAATAATTTAATTTAAATTCTTTTATTAAATTATAAAATGAACTTTCAAGGTATTAGTTTATAAAATTCTTGATTTTATTAAATCTCCCTGTGTAATTTGATTAAGATTATTAAGTAAAATATTTGATTATAAGATTTAAATGTCTAAAAAATACGAAACTAACTTTTCAGAGAACAAATTCTTAAAATTGATATTTAATTATTGAATGATCTTGATTTAATTAAAATTATTATAAATGTTTTTAAAATTTGAAAATTTTTATCCGAGTTAAAATATTTAAAAAATGATATTTTTAATAATATTAAATTTGAACTATATTTTCTGTTTCAATTAAATATTTTTAAAATAGTAAAAAAAAATATATCTAAATTATTAAGATGGGATAAATATATTAATATATATAGTGAATAATTATCATTTATTTATAATAAATAATAAATATATTTTAATTTTATTTATAATTTAATTATTTAAAAACTTTATTATATCAATTTTCTTATACTTAAATTTTTTAAAATAATATAGGAAAACAGAACTTTCTCTGATATATTAATTAACTCATAGTAATTTATTCTCAGTTTTAGACTAAAAATCTTTACTTAGTTATAGTAATTAGTAATAAAATATCTTATTATCAATCAACCTTATTAAAACTATATATATTTCCAATTAAATCTTTCATATTACAGAAGTATTTATTAAAATTTAAGTTAACTTTTATTTTTATTGTGATTATAGTATCTGAAATGATTGCTCGATATAATATTTAATCGTAACATAATTTACTACGAACTGAGACCCTTTATCACGTGACTTGAAACTCTATTTAGTAATCCCTAACTGACTCGCTTAGCTCTCATATGGGTCTCCTTCGCCCCCGACAACCAACATAGACGTGCAAGACCTGTCCAGGTGTCGTACACAAGCTTCGTACAGTGGAAGGGTCAAGAAGTAACGCCACATTTATCCATGGATAGAATCCACTGCGCAAGAACAGCCTCTTCATGGTTCAGAAGGTAGTAGCAGTTTTTGTTTCTTCAAATCAGCAGCATGTTTGTTCATACGACTAGTAAATATAAAACAATTTAGACTTGTATGACAATTATTACACAACCTAGCAGCTGTCCATTGGACTTAATCCCTGGTTTTCAATAATTAGCTAAAAGTAGCCAAGGGGCAAGTTGATTTTGCACTCACAACTAGCTGCTGAATCTGTGCTGAGATATTAATGCACGAAGGGTTGAAGCTTGCTTTATTTTAATTGGTGCTTCCTTTAACTTAGGCTATGTCACGTGAGGTAGCGTCTCGGTTCGTGGTGAAAAATTCAAACTCATCATAAAGAAGCTTAACTATAAAAATGAATGAATTTCACAAGTCAATGGATGACGAAATATCGCCTTCGTTGACCCTCCCACCAGTCAAACCCGGCCAACAGAACAGTCAGTTAATAAAAGAAGATGATTAATCATACCCCTCAATAAACGTCAGCTGAGAATAATTCTCATTTTATTCAGATTTTTTTTTTAAAAAAAAAAAAAATTCCATTGAACTACTTGATATTTTTCAAACTAATTTATGTGTTTTAAATCCACTCTTACAAATCAATCACCGAGTCGATCGATAATCACGTGTATAATGTGAGACATTAAAAAGATGTACAGCCTCAGAGATTGAGAAAATTTTTCTTATTTTTAACAGAAACTCTTGTGAGCTCAGGTCTTCCCTCTATCCCTGTAGAGTTTCTTGTCTTTTTAATGTGTATTAATGACATTCCCACACGTTGAAGTTGATCAACTAGAAAAGATTGAGGGTATTATTTGATTTGGCTGCCTGCTCAGGGTGCTTGCCCGCACGAAGTGTGGATTACGTTAGCTATAATCTATCAAGAACAACTAACATTTGCTGCTCCGCTTGCGCGGGTGCTCACAGCCATTCTACTCATTCCACATTGCTCCGCTGTTCCAATTTCTGTCCAAACACCCTTTCTAGCTAATACAGAGCACCAACTAAACCATTGGTCGTTCGCTTCTGGCACTTTATGTCAACAGACCCATCAATCCTTCACCAGTGCCAATTTCGAAAAATAAATATCAAGGCTTCATCTCTCCCGGTTTAGTGTCACTTTACCAAAGCCTCTGCCTTCTTTTCAGCTTTCAGCACAGCGGCCTTAGCCGGGTCCGTAGCTTCATGAGTCATGTCCTTGAGGGCTGCTTTGGCTGAGCCATCGACAGTCCGCCTGTGCATGAAAATGCGAATAACTTGCGTGAATCCCACGCATCCAACGAAGAAGTTAACAGCGGCAAGACTAGACAGAAACGGGATGATATCAGCCACTGTATCCAAACACAGAATAAGACAAAGATTAAAGGGTCAATAATTTATAGAGAGCAAATTGGCGCGGCGGAAGTCCATGCTGACATAACATACAGGATATTCTTCGGTTTAATGATGAGACACCATCTAGTCCAAATTGCGCCGGTGGCCATCAAGGCAGCGTTCTGAGTTAATGAGAGCTTGTCTGCAGGACGCGCAAGGTCAGAAAGACCAGCTAGAACAAGAACCCACTGTGGGAATTATCAGCGTCTTGAGTCAACAACTGCCAAGATGTGATATAATGCATCCCACAAAGTTTGTATTCATTCCGAATGTAATGCATTGCATCGATTGGGAAGGGCTATCAACCAGATGTAGCATACCTTCATAATGGGAGCCCTAAATATATCAATGAAAACAATTACATGTCAGTGCTGGTTCATTCGTAATGGAATAGACATGTGTAAACGGAATTTCTAATTCTAATATGTCCTTGTTTACACATTTGGTCACATACCAAAAATGCACCGTTTTCAGCCCAACGGGACTGTTCCATGACCGCTGAAGGAAACTCTGTGCTGGAGCATTGGAAGAACTGGCTTCGGTACTCTGGAACCGCCGCGCTCTCAGTCCCTGTCTACGGAATGGAGAAGCTATGTTCTGGAAAGCAGCTCTGGAGTTCTGGAAGAAGCGGAGGCCGACTCTCGAGGAAGACATGATGAGTGGAAGTGTGTATTTGCGGGAGGACCAAGGGGGGTAAAGGGAGGCAAAAAAAAGAGAGGTAAGTTGAAAAAGAGATCTATCTGAAGAAATACAGCGTGAGGGAGATGACAGAGAGTCTATAAGTCCACCGAATAAAAAGTACACGAAGAAAGAGATCTCTTAAAATGTACAGTCGGTTCAATTGCAAAGTTGGAGATTCCGATATATACAGCAGAGATCCCTCAGGCGGTCGGTTGCTAACGACTTACATACTAAACTAGTTCGTTAGCAAGCAGTGTGTTGTGCAGCCAACCAGCGTCGAAAGCACTGAAGGCGCAGCTGGATGAGTCATCCATCACGTGAAATCGCTGCTTATCTAATGACGGAGATCATCACATCGAATTGTAACTAGTTAACTTTTACTGAACAGCAAATTTGGAACGTCACATTCGCGATTGAACTTCTCTCTAACAACGGCAATTGAGCTGTATATAGACTGCTTTTCCTACCTCACCGTGATCCACTTAGATCCTCCACAATGTCTGCACGATACGCCTTTAGCAAGAGCGTGAGAGAGCTGCGATTCCTCTTCTGCAACACCTCTGCACACAGTGACGCAACCAGGTCTGTAACTTATTTTTTGTCTATTTTGAATATGCAACATTCGAAGCTATCGATATGGAATCAAATGCTGATTGGATTTGGAATGTAATGGGTGCATTCAGGGCATTCTTGAAACGAGCATACCCAACTATGAAAAAGAACAATCCATTCATTCCTATCATGGTGCGAGAGGCATTGGACACCGAGCCAAGAGTGTTTGCTAGATACGGTATGCCTATTCTATTCCCCTTGGATTGAGGAGCTGAAACCATAGACTTTCTTTTGCAACAATTGAATATATGGAAACTGATGTGGCGATTGCAGAAATGGGCGTTGAGAAGCAGGAACCCTTACTAGGTATGCACATCCTTTCGGACTCCCGGGGGCTCCTATATCGACTAAATTTGCGGAATTTAGGCTTAACGGATAAGGAGATAGAGGAAAAGGTCACAACTCTAGTGAGGGGCTCGATATAGGCAGGCCCACGATATGCCTCCTAGCTACCCATTTCATTATTTTTAATACGATTCTCTGCCCATCCAATTTTCTGTGTATATACTCGATGAAAAATAGAGCGAATGATTTCTTCCATATTCAAAATGCCATGCATGAGGTATTGAACCCCCAGAGAAAGAATGTTCTGCGAATTGCAGAAATCCCGGAATTGTCTGAAATTGGGGCAAACCAACCAATTCGTCACAGAAAAGATAAGAAACGGGAACCCGAAAAGACCGCTGACCCAATAATCTACTTCATTTGTCATTATGCAGCAACCTCTCCAAACCTAAACTGCGCCCAACTCATACTCCCCTCCTTGAGCGTCCACAATCTCTTTCCGACATCATCCCCTGCAGCTCCAGCGCTCACATGGATGGGCAACAGATGATCGAACATCGGATGAGCCTGTCTCGCATCCCCACGCTTCAGCAGGTCAGCCAACGCCTGCTCTCTCTGCGCTGGCGGCGCGGTGACAGCGTCTTTAAGCGCTTCATCAAAACTCGTCGTATAGGGCATTGGCGTGGGATCGCCAAGCGTAAACTGAAGATCCCGTAGGTTATGCACTGCCATCCCTGAAGCGATGATTTGGATGTTCTCCTCGCGCAGTTTGGCGACGGCCTGGCCAAGTCGGTAGTGCTGGATTGGATCTTCGGTTTTGAAGAGTGAGACTTGGACCACTGGGACGTTTAAAGGGTTCTCTTCCGGATCGAAGGCTAGATTGGTCCATTTAGTCATGTTTTAAAACTTGTTGATTTCATGGCAATAATCGGGCTCGAAGCTGAAACCCTGAGAGAAAAAGGGGCATGTAGGCAAGACAAACCGCATTTAAAACTTGCCCAAACCCCATGGTCCAATCCTCTCTTCACACCTTCCGCCTTCATACCAGCTCCTTTGATAGCATCAATGACCTTCTGCGCGATCTCGCTACTCCCAACATTCGGATATTTTTCTTTATAGTAATGTCTTGGGAATCCATAGAAGCTATTATTTGCACCAAATTAGTCCGTTTTATATATTTCCCTTCTTCGTACCCGTTTTACTGCTCCAGACCCCAGGTTCTGCCCTGGGGAAGCAACAAAACTAGCAACCTGAAGGAGAGAATTGGCGATGAGACACAAAATATGAACTTACTCATATATCAACTCCGTCATCTCAGCATTGTTCACATGAATCGTGTCCCTTGACGATTGCCAGTGGGCAGAGAAGACCACTACGGCACGAGGCTTCACCTTGCTGGTGATTTCGCGCCCGATTTCCTGCAGTTTACGGTATGCGGGTTGGTCTTGCTGGTACATGATATCTGGCTGTTTGATATATGTGTATTAGCAAATGTCACGGTCAATTGATGATTTCCCTTCTAAGGTATATATATAACGGTGCATCAGAGAGAAACGGCAACCCCAAAACTCCACCCTTGAGAGGAGCTTGGAAAAGAAGGGAAAAGGAAAAACTTACTCCCCCATGACTCCAAAAGTAAACTGGGATCCTCGCCGGTGGAGACATCACGGCCACACTAGCGCTTTTAACGAGAGTCTCTCTAATATTTTCTCTTGTAGTAACAACGTTGTTTAACACTACGCATTTGCGTTATGTTGGAAGACCTCCCGAGATTGGGTAACCGGGCCCGCACAGTTGCTCTCAAAGCAATAAGAGAGAATGGAGACACGATGCACGATATGGAAATTCCAAGAAGAAAGGTGGGAATGAAGAGCTTAGAGGCCGAGAGCCGCTGCCTGGCGGTGCAGCCGGAGCTTGGACTGTTATTGCTATTGCTGTTCGATCGAGAGGGAGGATTATTATTTTGGCATGCGTTATCCTATACTCTTGATTTATTTTTATATGTTGCTATGTTACTGAGATGAGTGGGAGCGGGGAAAGCGGACGGCGGAGGGGTTGATATCACTACAGTTCGAGGCTCGGATTTAGCAAGGCCTTTTTTGATCCCGATGATGAACAAGTTGACAGCGGGGGATGGGGATGGTGATTTCAGTCAGGCAGAGGAAGTATAGGTTGTTCTGGTGAACTTACAAATCATCTATATTTACTCCTCTTCAAGTACAGAGGAACTCACTAAGACCGAATTAAGAGCGGAAGATCGGCTTTGAGGTGGTCGGCGGCATTCGATCGGAGGGGCTGAGCAATCGGAGCCAGCATCGTCCGCTCGGATTCCACTGTTCAGCAAAAAAACTCGCACGCTTGGTTGGCATCATTGGTTAGGATTCGGTGGGCCCGCATTCGATTCACGGATGATGCAATCAGTTTATTTATTGGAGATGATGTTTCTTTTTATTTTATTTTATTTATTTATTTTTTTTTTTTCGTTTTTCGGCAGTATATCTATGTACCTACGGTGGAATGATGACTTAAATTCGGTAGAGAGAAAATAAATTATATTAATGATGTAGTTACCGGAAAGGCGTAACAACCGAGTCATACGATCAAAAGCTGCTATATCATACACGATTTCAACATTAAAAGTTTGAAAGGAAAAAGATATAACGGGAAAAATGAAAATGACCCCAATAATGAGATGAAAGATTCAGGCATTTTCTCCAACAGTCTCTATTATCGCCCAATTGAGATAACATTCGTTATCCATGGATGCCATCCCGTAGAACCACCAGCACAAACACACCTAAACATTCAATGTATCCCAACATCTATCATAAACGTATATTTCTGTCGCAAACGTTCAGTACCTGTTGATTCCATTCAAATTAAGCGTGTTGGGTCCCATATCAACCCCAATCTCGCCGTAGAATATCCGCTTTGCATATCCCTGAACCCTAGTCCCAAAATCCTATATCCGGCATTTATTTAAGCATGGCGGCACTTGGCGCAAGAAAGGGTGAAAGGGAGGGAAACAAAAATAAAAGAAAATTAAAATCAGAAGTATAAAAGGTACAGGAAAATAAAGGAGGGAAGAAACCTAAAATTTGAAACGCGGAAAGTTAAAGCATGAAAGGAAGAGAAAAGATGGGAAATGAGTTTATCAATATATAGTTTTGGGAGAAGTATTTGAGTAAATGGTTGGGAAGAAAAACCGAAGACAGAGGGAGAAGGATGAAAATAAGAAGAGAAAGTTAAAAGAAGAGGATGAGAAGATAAAAGAAGAATAAGCAGGAAAGGAAGAAAGATATATACTGAAGTTTTAAGCATTCTACCAATGGGGCATCAAAAAATCGTTTTCCATCCGCGTCTTGACGCAATGTAGGACAACCACGAATTCAGGGAATAGTAAGGCCATGGCAAGGCAGAGGACCACTGGCAATATCGGGCAGTGAATGTTTCACATGACGATGCAATCGCCGTCCTTTTGGCTGTTGACTGCCGAACGCGAAACTTTGGTTTTCTGCATTTTGGCACCACCGCGCTTGAGGTCCTCGAGACGTTCGCGGGCCTTCATGAAATTTTGTGCTGCATAAGATGTCAGAATGCGGGTACTTAGATGAATATAGAAATCGAATAACAGTGATCTAGCCACATAAACATTCCCTCTTTATTTGCGCAAATGGAAGTAAGAAAACGAGAAACACTTACACGATGCTTTCCAGTACCACCTCTTGGCATCCTCCAGATTGGCCGGCACACCAATGCCAACTTCAGTGAAATAACCCATCGCATATTCCGCCTTCGCCAAACCAGACAGAGCGGCTTTACGTGCCCACAAATACGCCTCAGTGTCGCTCTGCTGTAAAATGCCCTCAGCTCCGGTAAGATACCAACCACTAAGCGCCAGTTCGCCCTGGTGTTCGCCCTGCGCAGCTGCCTGGGTGTACCAGAGTATACTCTGCCGTGGATCAACAGGACATCCGAGTAGGCCATGCTCATACGCAGCGCCAAGACGATATTGCGAATACTTATAACCCAGTTTCGCCGCTTGTTCCAAAAGCTCTCTTGAATACGCTTCATCCTGGATGATGGCGTCGTTTCCGTTGGGGTTTTCATAAAGGAGTGCAAGTTCATGGAGGGCGTGGGGATTACTCTCGTCTGCGCGTTCGGCCGCTCGTTTGAGCCAGGATACCGCTTCTCGAGGGTTCTTTTGTTGGCCTAGTAAACCCTTTAAGAGGATCATGCCCATCTTATACATCGCAGGGGTATCTCCTAATGCTGCGGCGCGCCTATACCATTGTACGGCTTTCATCGGATCTCGTTTTGTGCCTCCGCCCCCCTCGTAGCCCATCTCGCAACAAACGGCTAATCTGTAGGCAGACTCTGGATGACCAGCCTTTGCAGCAGATTGGTACAGCAAGAATGCCTCTTTAGGGTCCACTTCTAGGCCAAGTTGGCCTTCGCCATAACAATCGGCCAGGTAAAACATTGCCTGTGGGTACCCTGCAGTGACTAGCTTCTTAACAATTTTGTGCGCATCAAAAATATATCGTTCACGGTTCTTGTTTCTAGTTTTTATATCGGCCCTTCCGTTGTCATCTATCAAATATATGGAGGCTTCAACGAGCTTCTTGGCTAGGAAAAGTTGAGCCTTGTGATCTGATGGATTGCTCTTAGCCGCTTGTTGGATACGATGGAGCTCTTCGTGAGTAATGGGCATCGGGCCGGCTCCATCATTTAGGAATTGGGGTGGTGCTCCCAGACCCGTTTGGGATTGCACCTGTGCAGGAGGGTTATCATATTGCCTAATAGGGGGTGGCTTTGCCGTATTCTCAAGACCAGGACGAAACGGAACAGGATGCTTGGGAAGGGCGTCTGGGTTTTGATGCGGTGGATCTGCCAGGGTGACGCCGGTGCGATAATTAGACGGCGCATTCTGGTACTCTGTATGGTTATCTGGGTACGACATGGGTGTGCTTTTGCCCGGAGGGCCATATTGATTGGGTGGAGGACGAGGATCATATCCACCCCGCCCGCTCCCCCCACCGCCTCCATGATGTGCCGGGCCAGGAGGCATTCCTCGACTTTTTGGGTGATGAGGATAACCACCATTTGTTGATGGATCATAATCTTTAGGTTGCCCCTGATCGTATTTGTGGTTTGGAGGAGGAAGGTCGAAATGGAAGCCAGCATTTTCAAACTGATTAGTTGGTGGATCCGTAGAGATGTTTGGAATCGGAGTCGGGCCGCCAGGTGGACGATAAGCAGTGTAACCCTTCCCCGAGTTGGGGGGAGAAGATTCATCAGCGCCGGGTTTGTCAAAAGGTACAATGTTGTCATCCTGAGTGTCCGGCATCACACTGAAATTCGGCATATCTGAGTCTGTTTGATCGTTAGGCGTGAAGTACTCGTCGAGGAAGTCATCAGGCAGGTCTCTATTGGTGTCTATTGAGCTGGCTCTGTTCTTTTGCACAGGCGCGATATCGGGTTTCGTTCCGCTAGCTGTATTTGGACGTGGTAGAGGTGGTTCCTGCCAAGTCGGTTGTCCCGGGTACTGTGGGCCAGTCGGGCCTGGATTGGAGGGCATAGTCATGCTCCTTTTGGGTCCGGGCAGTGGCATCGAATCAGGCAACGGTGGTAGAGTTCGAGCGCCAGGTCCACCCCACTGCGGCATATCTAGCTGTCGTTGTGGAGGCTGGCGCGTGGAGTTGGATGTATGCGGTCGTTTTTCAGGAGACGGTCTCATTGAGGAATCATTTAGATCGAGATCACCAATCCGCCGGTCGAGCTCCTTCGAATTACCCCGTCTCCCTCTCGGGAAAGCGGGAAAGGGATTATCAAATGAGAGTTTGACAGGCGACAACGGTGCACCATCGTTAGCTGGTTGTATCTGTCAGTATGGGGGACCAAGAGCCGCTACCGCTGTGCCTCGACTTACGCTGTCTTGGTCTTTGTTGAATTGGTGGAGGTCTAGGGAATGATTTATCGAAGTTAGGGGGTAATGGTCCTGGCCCTGGCGGTGGTCCATTCACAGGACGACGGTCACCATATCCACCCCGATTTGGAGGCGGACCTCCACGCCCTCGATTTGGAGGAGGGGGGCAATGTTCATATGGTCCACGACCTCCCGGTCCCCCGCCATATCCGCCACGCTCGTCGTAATACTGTCCACTGTCATCGTAACCTGGATTCCAAGTTCCAGGGCCATAACCCCCTCGTCCCCGACTGGGATGTCCGTAATACTGGGAAGGTGGTGGCTGATCGTTGTATTGTCGAGGGGGAGGCCCTCGATGCGGATATGCCATGCCAATATATGCAATAAAAGGAATGTGCTATATATGAAATGAAATGTTCACAACTCAGGTTCACGAACACTGGAATCGTAGGAGACGTATAGCACTTCTCTAGCTGTTAGATATAAAAATGAGCAAAAATTATATCCTGGGAAAAAGTTGCACCACGGAAGAAGGGTGAAAGAAGCGTAGACGATGCAGGCAGTTGGAAGAGTGAACGAAAACTGTTAAATCGAACCGCAGAGGGTACGTATTCGGGAGCAAGTGATTCTCGATACAAATATTCTCAGATATATATTGGAACTACGTACGGTGTAGTCATATAAACGGAATTGCGCGTGTGCCAGAAGACGCGAAAAATATAATCACAACGGGAACGTGCCGACAGCACATCCAAGTTGGTATCAACGTAAAAGTCACAGTCAGCAGATAGCCCACCGGGTAAGGAGAAAGGAGATGCAAAAAAAGGCAGGGTGTTGATAGAAGCCGCAAAATCTTAGATGGGCCCCATGTGCTGCTAGTCGTACGAGAGGAGAGGATTGGTGCAGCGCAACGCAGGGGCCGCCAATCAGAGCCGGGAGAGTTTCTGCTCGTTCGATACAACCACGCCAAGCGACCGATGAGAAATGTCTCTGTAGCAGCCACCGAGCAGGAAGTCCAGTGGAGGCGACAGAGAGGCAGACAAGAGGGGGAGTCTGCCACACAAAACGAAGATGAGAGAAGGAGATGGAGACGAAATGGGATGAGGTATAAGTTGGAAAAACGTGACCCGTGGTATAATGTCTGGTATTACCCACTATCACAGCTGCATACGGCCCGTACATATACGGGCCATTCAATGGGTGGTATTTGTAATACCATACGGATTACGATCAAAAATATGTTACAACGTAATCCGTATGCCCTGCCCACCAATTCGCGGTAAACACGCAAGAAACTCTATAAAGACGCAGGGAAGAATTGAACTCGATATTCTGCTATTAAAAAGCAAGAAATACTCTCAATTTGGAAACTGCATACTACGATGTTTCAAAGTCAATTCTTAAATTCATAGCTCCAAGGATGACCTGTACGGAGCAGTTTACATACAAACATAATCAAATCAACAGAAGCTGAAAAGAATCTAATACTGAATTCTAAATTTAATTAAATGAGAATCATCCCTCTAACCAGCATTTATTAAGAATATGATTAAATATCTTCTCAACTTATAGTATTTCAAATGTAGAATCATTCTGAAACAAAATTCTATAATTATATGTTTTAATTTGTCTTTATATATCAAATTTACAAAATAAACAAATTCTAGTTTAACTAGGTGTATGTCATAGTCATTGACTGCATATACTCAAATTAATAATAATAATAATAATAATAATAATAATAATAATAATTCATCTTTGCTTTTTTTATATTAATAAAATCTAAATTTTATATCTATTTAAATATTATATAAAGCTTTAATGTTATCATTTCAGATGTCATAATTATAAATAAGATAATTATGAAAATAGAAGTATTATTTAAAAATAATTTGAAATTTTAAAAATGTAATTACTGTATATGAAATTCAAATGAAAATTATAAACAACTTTAATAAAATTGAATTTATAATAAAAATTTACATTAACTATTAAAATTATTATTATTTTATATGAAAATACTAGTTAATAGTTCTAATTAATTGTTAAGAAAAAATAATAATATTTAATTTATTTAATATATTGTAGCAAGCTTTATTTATATATTATATTTATTTATAAAATTTTAAAGAGATTAACTAAATAAATTACTAAATAATTAAAAAATAATTAATTTGATAACTAAATTATAAATAAAATAAAAATTTTTAATAATTGATTAAAGGTATTTATAAAATTATTATTATATATTTTTTTATATTGAGTAATTATAATAATTATTTTATATCTAAATTTAATTATATTCATAATAAAAATTAAATTACCTTTTTTCATATACTGATATATTAATTATATTTTCTAAAAGTTTTAAATATCAATATTTTGATAGTTTAAAGTAAGCATATAAAGATTTAATTAAATAGTAAATATGATTTAAAATTAATATTACTAAAAAATTAATTTTTTAATATATATTTTATAATATATGCAAAAGTAATTAAATCTCAAATTATTTAAAATATTTTTATAATTACTAATATTATAGTATTAGTTAATTAGTTAAAATGTTATTTAAATCTGATCAGATTTTAAACAACTAAATATTTAATTTTATATATTGATTTCTTTAACTAGTTAGTCAATCTAACAATTTTTAATTATTCTGTGTTATAAAAATCATTTAATTAATAATTTCTATCAATTTTATCAGCAGATGAATATAATCATAATATTATAAAGCAGAGACTTTAAAGCTCTTTCTACAATCTAGTAAAAATATGAATCAAATTAGAAAGGCTGGCAAATTCAGTAGTTATGATCAATATCAGCATTATCAAAAAGCAATATCAGGATAATATATGCTGTGAATGAGAAAGAAGTAAAAAATGTATGATATCTAGCTACTAAGCTTATTATTTCACTTGCTGAGCCTGCTGAAGAGCCTATCATTCAACCAACCCATGTTACCAGCAGCAGAACCTCTACCATGCTCATGAATTCCACCGACTGCAATACATCAGTATAAGATGTCCTGAACCTAGTTTAATTTAATTAATTAAATTAGTTTGCTGCAGAGCGTAGATAACTTGGGTTAAAATCTAGGTATTTGGTATACGGTGATTTTGGAGTCACTCACTCGTTATTATTTGACTGGAACAGCAGAAGGAGAATTAATTTAAATACTTCTATGTTCCGCGGTATTAGTTACATTACCAAGGACCCAAAAGATACGCCAAACTTGTTCCTTGATATCTGTATGCCAGGTTCAAAGTTTCTATGCAAGGATATCACTGCAAATCGGGCACATTTCTAACGGAGCATTCGGTAGCCCACTGCTGACATACAAACCGGGTTAGATTCCACTTGTTCGGCTGCGTCGAGCAGAATAATCTTTGGTTAATTAGGTAGGTCAAGGGGTAAAGAGGCAGCTCCGAAATTCCATATTACCTACCGTCTTCCCTAAGTTAGCTGCCGAGAGAATGAAAATTTTCGTCTCAGTTCTCAGGGAAATTAAGAATGCCAATTATCTATCTTTCAACCACAATGTGCAGGGCGTGGGAACATCATAGGTTTTGGATATTTTGCCGTTCTCCAACCATTTGGTTGACAGTGGCATTCTTAACGATGACGAGCATGAAATTGCTACATATTCGCATGCAACCGTTTCTAATCAAGTTATAGTGACATGGGTGACCCTGGCAAGTGGAAGCTAATCCATTTTGCTTCTTCTGTTTTGGAGGTATTTTCTTACAGTTCATAAACGCCCTTGCCCAGCATGATGGCAGTGAGACGCCAAATGCTTTCTGAGAACCTATCAAAAATAAATAAATAAATAAAATAAAATAAAAAGAGTCATATCAGCTGTGGTTGCCAATAAGGCGTCCCACACGCCCATATCCATGCAAGGGAAGCTTTGTGTCATGTCCTGCAGTCTCCCTTCTCAGAGGGATAGCAACTAACACCCTTGGGACCACGGACAAAATGGTCAAAAAGACCCATGGCTGATCCAGGGTTACATTCTAGAATGATGGGAACTGTCAGACGGGAATGTAGTTTGCTATCCATGGATACAGCACGCGGTTTTTTGTAAACGAAGTATCAGGCTTATATGGCTCTCATATTGTGAAACAGCGCAGGACAATCATGATCCAACTTTCATCGCGTCCTGTTCCGTATATGTCTTCGAGAGTGATGGGTGCCTATATAAAACAATATCTTCACCCCACTCGATCATGAGAAGCTCGGTGCACTTGAATTTCCACCTAGTGAGGGGGCCAAAGGATGCTAATTACTAATCAGTTGATATGCTTCGATCACAGCCTGCGTCCAAATCATAGTGTGAGGACGAATGGCAGTGGATAGCGCTGGCTTAGGGAATTGGCTGCTTTGATATAGTGAAAAATAGGAGAGAATCAGAGCCCATGGCAGATTGATTTTAAATCCAGTGCCAGCACAATTAAAACGGGAAATGCAGCATTTACTCTCGACCACCTGTTCAACTCATACCGTCTTAGTTGCAGACACCTTATGGCTCCTATAAGGTACTCTGGGTGCTGGCTCCACAGGAAGAATTCTTAGCAGGATACATGACCTGGCTTGAAAAATTTCACAAGTTGCAAGATCGCCCCACAATTGCGTATTTTTCTTAAGATCATGCCATATTCGAAAAATCGAAAAATCTGCAAATTCGCTAGGCCCAATAGCCTTCGAGGTCAGAGCTACAGTCAACTTAATACATGCGCTACTGGACAAAACTCTCACACAAACCGACACGGACTTCCACATTGCATCCAGCTCAATGAGCCTCTCCTAACTGTCTGACCTCTTTTTCCCATTGCTCCCACCTACTCATCAGTAAATGAACGACCTTCCATCATCCATGGATTGCAGATGATATCGGTAACATCTGACCCCTTGCTCGGAAAGTCAGCAGAGAGACTTACGAAGAAAGTAAAAGCATTTCTCTTTGTCCTTGTCGTCACCGTTAATATACGCCTCGCGATCCATGAGCGAAGCATCCAGCGTTGGAACAATATTTGTCAACTTGCCCGGCGCGGAATAGATCAGTTGATAGGTCCATGTATTATCCTGAAGCTCTTCAAACGAAGAACCAACAATGATTTTTGACAGAAAATACATCGCGAACACTTGTTCCGGGATGCATTGTGAGATTGAGAACTGTCATTTCACCACGCAGGAGACTGCGCCCGGTGTATGCGCTATCTGCTCAGCTCCTCAGAATGAGGGCACGATGGCATTTTTGGAGTATGAATGCCTCTGGCGGCTTGAGCAGGTTTTGCGACATGTAGTTGATTTCTTTTTGAGTTCTGGCTCTAAGCAAACACAGTTATTCATTTGGGATTGAGAGAGATGAAATGTGAATATCTTGAGACCCAGAAAATAAATTACCATCGTTTATAAAAGTATGAAGATGTAAATAGATATCGTGAGAGCTGCATTTCCAATCTTTCGAAGCTTTTTTTGACCAGCGGCAACTGTGTCGAGGATTCCATTGATCCATCAGATGGTGAAATTTCTGGCCCTACGCACCGCCACATGGCCCAAGACGCTTATATAGACTCAGCCACTCGAATACACTCTGGAATTGACGCCACATTATGGATATCACAACCTTCTACCTGTCATTGCTCTTTGGTCAGTTTTTAACGGAAGTTTGAGCGGTTTTCAACACAACGATTATCAGCACATAATCACATGGAATTGACTTACGGGTTCGATTGCGCCAATACCAAAATATCAGAAAGGCTCCGTTTGTAATCCGGCCCGAACCGCCCGAACCGCGCATCCCTTCCCAATCAACTCCCATCCCATACCGCTGCGTAGCCATGCCCAGGTTAGGTACCTCGTTGAAGATGCTAGGGGTGTAAGTCTCCCATATGTATATCTCTCGCGATTACTGGTGTTTAGCCCGGTGGGGTTTTTTTTTTTTTTTTTTTTTTTTTTTTTTTTTAATTTAAGCTAACAAATCTCTCTACATAGTGGAGCAGTGCTTTGCATTGGTGGACCAGCACTCGTTCAATATCTCCGGCCGACAGAGGAGGAATTATTCAAGGTACGCTCTATGTCTCCAGCTATCACCCATTAGCATATGGCCCGCCGCGAATCGACCTTGTTAAAACAAGAAATCAAATTATAGAATATCTAATCAACCCAAAAATCCTTTAGAGATTTAACCCAGAACTCCAAAAACGGAACCAGGAAACGCGAGAAAAGAGGCAGCAGGACTTCGATGACTTCGTCATGCGACTGAAAACGCACGCAAAATCGGATAAACCTAGTACGTTCCAGCTGCTGACCATTATACCGAACTTATTAATTAAAATCCCCTCCCGCGTCTCATCCCCGTTACCCTATGCCCCCTTCTAAGATGTTATTCGAATTAACCTATATCGTCTCAAAACACAGTCTGGCTAGCCATGAAGGAGTCCGAAGCTACCAACAAGAAACAAACCAAGCTGCAACGACAGGCTGAAAAGGATGAGGCCGAAAGACAAAAGGAGCAGATTAGAAAGGAGCTTGCGGAAGGATCATAAAACCGGCATTGATCTTCAAAGATCCAATGAAGGCGTTTTGTTTTCTTTGACCTCGTGGATACCATCGCTTGATACTTTCCGAAATCCCCCGCCGGTTCGATGTCTATAAATACTCAACACCTTTGTTGAAATATCACAAGACAACTACGGTGAAGAAGGGTGATCCTTGAACAATGCGTCTCTCTCCTGATTAAGTTGCATATACAGAAAACATTCGGGGTTATGGAGTTTGGGATCCTGATTCTTTGGTGTAGTTTTATTTTTTATCTCTTAACGGATGGAACGGACCTATGCACTCGCTTGATGCGATTCGAAAGTGCAATGATATCACATATCTAACATATATACTCTCAATTCATTCAGCCACCCCTTCCTTTGGTGCTACTCTATATCAATGTGTACATAGAAACTGCCATGTTTATGCCAATTTGAGAATGAGAAAGTCTAATATCATTATATAATTTTTACCCCCATTTTTCTTTTCTTTTTCTTTTTACTTATTTATTTATTAGCGCGCCCAGGAACAGCAAGCATTGGCCATGAAGAGAGAGGACTTAAGTGAGAACAAGAGAATATATCCTGACACAAATATATAAAATATAATATTGTAGAATCAATCCATTCATTTTACATCATTGACAATTCTGAATTAAAATATCATAAATCTCATCATCAGAAACATGATGCCTGCACATGTGATACTTGAATGAAACCAGGGTCAAACATGAAAGGATAAGACCTGACCCTCTTTCAAATGAACATTGATGCCAATGTAAACATTACTACCAACAATGAAGAATTTGGTAGAAATTGTAAAGGGGAGATTAACAGTTTCCCCAGGAAACTTCAAAATATATATATATATGATATAATAAATACCATTTAGAATAAGACAACAGGTAACAACAGACCCAGTATAGAACTAGGAGAATCGAAAAATGACAGGAGAGGTGGAGTAAGTATGGAACAAACACGACAATAACCATGGGGGGTAATAGAAAAGAATTATGGAAGTTAGTAATGGAAAGTGAATCGGCAGAGATAAAAAGAGAAACTCCCCATATGACACAAACCAGTTTCCCAATTATGAAGAGGGGAAATAAGTTTAAAAATGACAACAAAGAAGAGAGAAGAGGAAGAGAATAGAACGGGATCGCGTCGTCGGTATATCGCGGTATATCGGTTTTGCAGAAGGTCTGTTTTTCCCCAAATCCCCGGGGGCAAGAAGTGAAAAGGATCTTATTAAATAGTTGTGGGAGGTGTCATAGTCGAGGGAAGAGGGTTGGGGAGTTACGTCTGCAGAGACGTCCTTCATGTCTTCGTCTTCTTCGTCGTCTCCTTCATCCTATGCTTCAGTGATCCTTCTTTAAATACCCAATAAGCCCGCCTGCATCGCCAAAGGAAAAAGCAAAATCCAATCCTCCGATTAATAATGTACTTTAAGCCATCATCCACCACGCCCCACCCAAAACGCCCAGCAAGATTATCGATGTCATAAATCCAGCGCCAACCTTGTCACCCATTGTAATCTCTGATAACTTAGGAAGATCATTACGGCCATCACTTAACCCTGCGTTCGGGTCGCCTTTGCTAGTGCCGGTCCGTTCATTCGCAGGCCCAGGAACGCTATCAACCAAATTAGCCTGTATGACTTCCAGTGCGGACATTTGTTCGCCAACGCCTGTTTCTCCATCAAACTCTGCCTGTTTGGTCCAGCGCAAACCGCACGAGTTGTCTGGTCCGCTACACTGTTTTGCGGCCGCTTCAGCAGAGGCACGAAGTTTTGGCATGATGAGAGGGCGCGAGAATGGGGCGACTTTTACGGTCATAGCCATCCAGCGAGAAAGGTAGGCTTTGAATGAACGCTGGTCAACGTTGCATTTTCCATTGCGTTCGCAAGCAACTTCTGTCATAACGTCGTTCTGGAAGAAAATCTCTATGCCTTTGAGAATTCCTCGAACACGCTCTTCCCACTTTTTGTCACCGTTTGTCTAGTTAAAAACCATGTAATGTTAGTTACTTCGGGAACTCTGTATGGCATAATGGACAGACAGGGGGTATGACAACCTACATATTTGTACATACTGGCTGCTCCAGCCAAAAAGACGCCGCTGTTATAGGACCACTGAACGTGATTCACACGGGTGCAGTTGGTTGTATCATCTGTGCCGTCGAAGAACTGGTACGTAGGGCTGATGAGACCAACGCCGCTCATCCAATTCCAGGATGCTTCCGCCCAATTTGCGTACGTTGTGTTTCCTGTGTATAACGCTAGTCGAGAGGCGAGATTAAAAAAGCATCCATTCGAAATAGTATTTTTGTAAGTCCAGCCTGAGCCAAACGTGTTGATAGACCATTTCAAACCGCCATTGCATGTGTGGTTAGCCCACCGAGGTGCTTGTGTGTTGAAGACTCCCTGGGCCAGTGCAAGCCACTGGGGTTTGTCCTCCGCAGGGTCCTGAAATTTAGTCTCCGCGGCAGTCATAGCCGCCATGCCCCAAAATGCTTGATCATCGTTCCCGGAAGTCCGGGACTGATTATGAGGCTGATAGTCAAAGTCTGGTCCGGTTTGATGAAGCATGGCCTGCATGACAATTTCGTTGTATTGATCATCTCCTGTGTAATACCAGTAATCGATTAGAGCACCAAACATAGCGCCAGCCTCCCACCAGTAGTATGGGTCTGGCAAATTGCCTGGCACGTCACCGGGTCTCCATCCAGTATAGTAGGAAACCAGCTTCTTGGCAACGATTTTTGCTGCACCTTTGATCGATTCTGTAGGCAAGCATAAAGTCAGAAGTGTTATCCTGTCTGTACTGAAGTAGAAAGAGGCATGTCACGGGACACAGAGAATCGGAGTCATACCTGGATCGTCAACTGTCAGTGGAATGACTGCTTGGGCCACCTGGGCTCCTAGCAATGTAGACAACAAAATGGCTGTGCATGATTGACTCGTCGACCTTGACGATGAGTGCGGGAAGAGTCTCATCGTCTAAGCAACAGAAAAATAGGGGTGGTGGACAGAAGGGAACGAGAGAATGTGTGAGTGAATTCTTAGTGAGTTGGTTAAGCGAGTGTGGTCGTCTGAAGGTGAATTCAGAAGAACATCGGTGATAGGGAGGGGGGTCAGAGATCGATGGAAAGCCTAGCTGACCTTCCCTGAGGATCCGATACTACAGTATGAGAGAAAGAATGGTATAAACGGCAAACCAGCAGTTTCGTACGGGGGGGCCGTAAAAGACGTTGGAAGATGTTGGCGAATGAGCCTGAGAGCCGGAAACAAAAAGCAGGATAGCAAGGGAGTGGGTGGGCTGAAGTGATAGGAGTCAACCCAGTTAATACGGGACGACGAACAATGGATTAAGGAGAGACCACCAGCCACCAGCCAGCACTTTGTTTCTACGGACAACAAGGGAATAGCAGATGAAAGGAGCGAACCGGGACAGACGATGGAGGAGCGCTGGATGATGACGGCAGAAGATTTTGGTTGTAATGGTTTGTAGGAGTATGAGGTAAGGTGGTGGTTGAGATAGGGTGTGTCTGTTGATGCAAGCAGGTTTAAAGATCTTCGGGGTCAAGAGCCCTGTTACGTGAGTTGAGGCGCAGTACGGGGCTATTACGCATCAGGGTTGGTGGAGGAATGCCAGAGTAAGACCACTCAGAGACTTCGCCTCCATGAGTTCGCCACCCCCCGAAGACATTAATCTTTCTCGTCAAATAAAAATATTTCAGCAAAAACCAGCTTCAATTCCCATTCTTATTATGCCTGCTTGTAGACTTGCTTGTAAGGTTGCTGCTACAGCTTTTTCAACCTCGTGTTCAGATTGCCTTTGTAATCTAATTTTTAAATTCTCTGCTCTTTTAAAAGCTTTCTTCATCTTCTCAATATCAGCAAACTTGATATTTGAAATCAATTGAACTTACTTCATCATTTTAGAGTCGTGAAAGAATTTCAATTAAAGAGAGCCCATTGTAAATTATAGTTAGCGTGCTTTATAGTTTATTAAGCATTTAGAGTTTTAATCAACCTACTAATCATGAACACAAAATTTTAATAATTTCAACTAAGAATTTTCATCTTATTTAGATATTAATTTGTATTATATATATATTGAAAGTTTTATAAATTGTTAAATTAAGTAAATAACTTAACATTATATCAAATAGAGAATCAATTTAAAAAGATTTTTAAATATTATATTATAATCTATAAAATTTAATTCTTTGGATAAAGTTTATAAAATTAATTTAATAACTTTTATTTATTTCTAATTTTTTGATAATTTAAAACTATTATATATACTTTTAAATAAGTTTAAATATTTTTTTCTTAACTAAGATTTTCTTAATTGAAAGCTGAACTTATAATAATTAAGTATTAATAAATTCTAATAAATAAAAATATAAAATATAAAAATAATAATTAAATATTGTATTAAAAAACTCAATAATTATATAATTATTATAATTATATATGATTAGTATTTTATATCTTTCATATTTAAAAACTGTTTCTGATCAAGTGATATTTTTAAGATTAATTAAGTTTTAAGCTTATTTAATATTTTCTTATTTCAAGATATGATATAAACTTAATCTAATATTTCTTTAACTTTAAATTTTAAGATTAATAAAGATTTATCTTGAAAAATTACTAGATGTTAAATATCTTTTATAATTAATAAATATTTATTATTTTCTGAAAACTTAATGTAGATTTTATTTTATTTAATTTTAATAAATACATAATCATTTTATATTTATTTATATTTTATATATTTTTAATAGAAGTATTGAATTTTATATAAATTTTTTTCAATATGTTGTAAAATTACTAAATTACTTAAACTGAATTTTTTTAATTTTTTAACACTAATACTTTTCTATAATAGAAAGATATTTTTTAAAAAATTTAATTATTTATGTTACAGCGCAGCTGCTTATAATATGAATTAAGATTGATCTGCTCTGCTCTGAAAGATTAATCTTCTCTGATCTCCAATCATTTATTTATATTCAGTTGCTCATTTATTTCACATTCTAGTCTTCAGTTTAGTATTCTCATCACAGTTATTTAATTAGATGAATTGAAGCTTTTGTCTTGTTATCATCTTGACCCTAGTCTGAGACATGACATAAGCTAACCGGTCTATATTTTGACCAGACCCTTTTTTGACCACTCTATCCAAAGCAACCCCTCTTCTTATTTGGGTAAATAGTTAAATACAAATTCAATCTAATTGCCATTAAAACATGCAGGCTTTCAGACGTGCTGCTAAAGCTGCTGCTGCTGCTTTTTTAGCCTCAATTTCCAGCTTCTGTAGTTGTTTCCTAGCCTCTAGAGCAGCAGCTTCCTCTTGAGCCTTCTTAATCCTTTCTATATTGATAAACCAGGTATTTGAATCAACTTTCACCTTCTTTAGTAACGGCGTAGAACGGGCTCCGTCCAGATTACTCGACAGCGTAAGGCCACTGGGTTGAAAAGGGTAATCACAACTGCCTAGCAACGGCATAACAACCACCCCACAATTACCCCGTAAACAAATACCCTGTAAACACGGGAACCGCCTAGCAACCACGCTAAGGAAAGGGGTATATAAACAGAGCCTCCCTGAACCCGTCTTTTAGGAACTATCTTAGTATTCGTCGAGATAATTTATCTAGTTGGCAATTGAACACCTGTTTACCTGCGCCTTGATTGAAGCCGTGACGTTAATTTTTAATCATTGCACATATTCTATAAGGCTGAGAAGACAAGATTTTTTTTTTTTTTGGAGTTTTCAAAATATATATTTTAACCTAAAAAATTTTTGTCATTCAAAACTTTTTCTAATATATCTGATAAATATGAAAAAGATACTCTCATCTGAATTAAATGAATTTACATTCATTCTCATAATTCTTAGAGCATAATTCATGCAAATTTTATCAAAGTCAATATCTGATGAAAGATTTGAAATTTCTATTTTCATAGCTCTAATAAAAGATGTTTTAGATACATCTAACAATTTTTTTAAAGCTTTGTTTTAAAGTGTTTGACAATAGTTCATATAGTTTTTCTGCTTTTTTTATCAAATCTCAATTGCATAATCAGACACAGAAGTTGTATAATCTATATATAATTGTTCTATAGCTTGAGAAGATAATTCTCTTTTAGTGTTAGAGAGTTGAACTATATTATTTATTATTCTTTTAGTCTGAGCTATTCTTTATTAATCATGAACTTTAAAATTAAGCTTAGATTCTGATCAAACTTCAAATCATTTTATAGAGTTTTTTGATCTTATAACTTTATTTTGAAAAGTAATAGTTTTATTTTTTTTATTTTTTTTTAAAATAAAAGTGAATTAATTTTAACAAGCTCTTATATAAAAATTTAAAGATTATATATATATGTTTGATTCAATTTAATAAAATACAGTCATGAAATATAAAAATTACTGAGAAAAATATTTATAATAGTATTAAATGTATTATAATTATGAATTTAAATAGTAAATAAAGTCTATATAAAAGATATTCAATGAAATAAATTATAGTTAAAGAAAAATTTTATAGAAATATAAAAAATATAAAGAAATTTTATTAATTTATAATTATTCACTGAAGAAAGATATACATATATATATATATTATTTAATAACAATAATAATAATATCATTTTATTTAGATTTTCAATTCAACATTTTAATAAAAATTGTATTTTTGTAAAAAGTGAATTATATTGATTTTACTTTTTTTATTAGTTACTACTTGATAGCTATTTGATAAGTTTTAGATAAGTTGTATATAATTAATGATTTTATAGTTTATTTATCATCTATTTGAAAGCTATCTTGACTGCTTAACATCAACTAATATGTTCTTTTATAAAATAGAGAACATAATGTAATTATACTTTACATCTAAAGAGTTATTTATTTAAAAGAATATTATTCTTCTTACAAATTGAATAATAATTAAATACAGAAATTCTGCATTTAGTAAGATCAAAATAAATATTTAAGTTCAAAAAACTCTGCTATGAATCTTCAATTATTTTCTCAAATTATTTATAAAATTTGAAACTTCATGAGATGAAGTGCTTGGTTGTTCCGGGGGACTTCATATTGACGTTGTGTTGGGCCATTGAAGCTATTCACCCTGAATCCCAGAAAGTTTCTTCACAGTGGATGGATATCATGGGGATAGTGCCAGAGTTCAGACAGGGGGAAACCTCTTCACTTCAATGGTTATTGTCAGTGGAAGTAAGGAGAATAGGAGTTGCTCAACGCGTGTCATGGCTGCTGGGCCACTGACCACTTACTATCCTTCCTTTTCTTGATCCAGTGGTGACCAGACAGCAATCAAGAGGACGGGAGGGAGGAGAGGCCGTACGTAACATTGCGGAATGGGAAGGCTGGCATGTTTCCTCCTTTCGTATTAGCCATTGAGAGTGCGAGGGGTTCGATCCATCGCGACATCATGTTCCTGATCTTTTTTCATCTTTCGCAAAGTTTCATCCTTACCCGATGTCTCCATACCAGAGAAGTCCAGGAATTCAATAGCAAAAGTTTGTACTTGATTGCTGGGTTGCTGCTGCGGGAACTACCGTTGCTTCTCTCTATCTGTTTTTTTGGGGGGAATATACTGTCACACCTGATTTGGTTCTTACATTCGGAAGACAATCCTGCTTCAGTTTCGATGTTGGGTTAAATACGGAAATGCACAGGCATCTCTCTGACGGTCCCGACACGATGGGCAAAAGAGTCATGGTAAGATATATGTATGCCTGGAGGTTGCCACGTTGAGGTTTCATTAATGCTGATATGTGTGACATATCTGTGATGTTCATATCATGCCTGAAACAATGAAATCTGCGACAACAAATCTTCCCATTCACGTTCCATCAATGACAAGTTGGCAGAAACCAACATGCCTTACGTACTCCGTACAACGATGCAGTGTCAAAAATACAAGGAAGCAATAGGAGTCGAGTAAATTACCACTCCAAAAGGAAAAATAAAAATCCGAATGCTCTCAGAAATAACCAACATCATCCGCAGCAGCAAGACGAACCAGCTACTTCAACAGTCAACACGCAATGGCTGCTATTCACGCCGCCAAAACAGACATCTGCCTTCCCCACATATAGCATGGTAGCAATGACAACGCCAATAACACATGATGCTTAAAAGAAACAAGAAAACCCTGAATTCTCTCAGAATGTATGTGCATGGATGTTTTGAGCTGTAATAACATACTTGCCAAGCGCAAGGTATGTTTCAAGTTAACCCCCTCATCATTTGATCTATTTCTACATATCCAGGTAGGTATCTACTTCGTCTGCAGTACTCCGTACATCGATTCCTAAAAAAAGCCCACTTTAACAATGTGAGATTCTCAGTCGACGAGCCCGCACAACTTCGAGTGGATTTGCCAATAATCTATAAAATAATAAATAACTAGCAGAAACAGCCGGTCAAGCCGCCCCCTCGCATTTTTTGTGCTCACGACTCGCCAGCGGGTCGTCAGTTCTGCATCGTGTGGGGCGAGTTCCTGAGCAGTAAGCGGTAAAAATCATGGGCTGCAAATATGGATAATGTGGTTGAATACTTCGAGTTGGTTGATTGTTCGTTATCATTATTAACTCGCGGTCCCCATATTTACTACATTGGTCTCTGGCCAGAACGGATGCGCTACGGTGAACGGAAAAGTAAAAATGACATCCGATGCCCTCGACTAACCCTCTTTCAGAGGCACTAATATCCCAAAATTAGAGGTGCCTATCAACCGCATCGTTGCAGCCTTGCTCTTGCAGGACATCAGTGGCTGCAACCGTCATCGAGACATACAGGAGCAAAAGCAAAGAGAAGGTTAAAGGAAATAAATGGAATGTCGATCTTGCACGCCTTGAGCTAAATCTTTGGTTGCCTTCTATGTAACTGAAGCGCTATGGATCCGAACATTCCTCCCTTGTGAGTCGGCAGGTGTGGGGTTTACATTTGGATGCCGATTGATCCTATGCGTCGGAACCCTTTTTAAATACCCCTCCCTGCAAGCCCCGCCAACACTATAAATTGTTGGTTGAGGTGTTGGTTCTTTGTTTCCGGTTTTATACCCCATGGAAATGCACTTTTTCTCGAGCTCGATCCATTAGCTCTCGCAATATCGACCTTATCCCATAGAACGGTTCTACGATTTGTCTTCCTTGTAAGTTTTGCTCTTGGTGAAAGCGTCGGTGTATAAGACACGATGGCCACCAACCTTGATCAAGGGGAAGCGCTGGACATTGACCAGGAAGATATCGATTCTACCTTTGGAGACGATGTGTGAGATATCCATTTTCCTTCACTCCAAGTCCGTTCTATATCATGCGTACGAGCCTGATATGCTATTCGGACTGGCTTTGATCTCTATGATCTCTGTGGATATGCGCTGTTCCTGCCATATCTCCCAAACGAGCATGTAGCTACTGGGGATACCTATGCTGACCAACATCCGCGGAAGACAACCCAAATAGCGAGAGCGACACCAAATCCCTTACATCGAGCATTCAAAGATACCGAATTGAGAACGGGAGAAGATACCAGAGTTACCGAGAAGGAGCATACTATGCCCCGAATGACGAGAAGGCGAATGAAACGCTTGATATTGCACACCATTCATATCTCCTCTTGCTGGACCAGAAGTTATACTTGGCGCCCCTTGAAAAACCTCAGGTATATACATAACTTCTATCTATTTCTAATCTTTACCAATATCGTCAAGCCTGATGTCCAATCGGGGTGGACGGTCGTCCAGCTAGGGCATATGCTGATCATGTCCTGTTTCGAATAGAAAGTCCTTGATATCGGCACTGGAACGGGTACGCCCAGTCAATTCTTTTCAATTTTCCATCTTATATGACCATGTAAACCTACTGAAAACCAGATCTAACTGTCGACCTACCCTTTGGAACATAACTGATGCCTAGCTGATTAGGTATTTGGGCCATTGATTTCGGCGAAGAGCAACCGCAAGCCAGCGTTATCGGCACCGATCTATCCCCCATCCAACCCACCTGGGTTCCCCCCAACGTCTGCTTCTTAATAGATGACTGCACCGAATATCCCTGGGCCTACGCGGACAACTCGATGGATTTCATCCACATCCGCGATCTCTTCGGCTGCATCCCCGACTGGTCTGAATTCCTCGACCAGTGCTACAAAACCACAAAGCCAGGCGGATACGTAGAGATCCTCAACCGGGCCGTGTGGCTGGAAGACGACGACGGTTCCATTCCCAAGGACGAAAACCATGTGTTGAATATCTGGAAGCGGGAGTTCCGCGAGGTGGGCGACCGGATGGGGAAAACGACAACAATCATTGAGAGGCAGAGGGAGGAGATGGAGAAGGCGGGGTTTTTGGATGTGACGGAGAGGATATTCAAGATGCCCCTGGGTTCATGGCCGAAGGACAAGGGTCTCAAGGAAGTGGGGCGGTTTTATTTTTTGGAGTGTACACAGGGATTGGAAGGATGGTCGTTGGCCCTATTGACGAGGGTGATGGGCTGGGGCCTGGCGGAGGTACACGTGCTTTTGGCTCAGTTCCGGCAAGCAATGAATGATCGGTCAATTCATAGTTATGTTCCCATTTCGGTGGTGTATGGACGCAAGCCGCTGTCATGACAGGCTTCGATTGTAATTTTCTTTTTGGCTTGTGGGAGCTTCTGTGGAAACATGTTATTGTTGGGGCCTATGCAGCTTGAGCAATGTAGACACGTCTGTCTGGCTGTCCGATTCCCCTTCACGATTTTCGGCCAGGGCATTATTTAACTTTATTTTAAGCAGGTAGTTTCTCGTCATGATTCAAGTATTGGTGATCTTTCTTGCTCCAATCCCGATTTATAAATTTGAGGGACTGAATTTCATTTAATCCGTCAGTCTATTGCAAGGTTGTTGCCATGATCCAATAATACCCATTAACAGCTTCCCAGGTGCTAGTTAGTATTAGTTAGGGATGTCAGGTGACCCCTCTGGAGTGCTCGTCTAACTGTATTTTGGCGTTTCCAACACTCTGATAATAGCTGGAACTCCTTATTCTCAATGTATCATAATCTAGTGGATGCTAACAACAATTTTCTGGAGATCCGGAACATCACAGTGCCAAAAATTGCGAGCCGCTGGCATATTTTCACGGGCCCCGCCTACTTACAGACTGGCTCAGCCGAAGAATTCGGAGGATTTGATCGATGCTTCATCTCAAGAGCGCTAAATACATACGGAAAAACTAGGCAAGGAGACAATGAACGTCTCAATTTGAGTGTCCCCGCCCGACGTTGGAGAAATAAGTCTATTGGATATCTTTGGAGTCAAAGAAACGAAGACGTTTTAGGTTGGTCGAAGGTTAACCGCCCAACGTCTCAAAGTTCCAGAACACTCCGAGCCAACCACGGATGTTTCGACCATATAGTTAGACTCTGGAAGTTTGGTTAGGGAGTGAATTAGGCATCCAGAAAAGGAACAGGGTTCTTGCACTGTCGCTGGACAATTAGCGCAGACTATTCTCTTTGCTTCTCTGTCCCGGGATCGCTGGTCTTTTCTCAGGTCTGTTATGAACACAGCTCTTGGGAGATAAAACCCTGAAGGGGTAACTAACAATAGTTACAGTAGTAGATCGTGGTTTTTCAGAAAGTTGAAGGTAGGTTTTACAACCAACTAAAATAAATAATCGCAGACTGCGGACAAAAGGGTGTACAGTTGAGAATGCTCAACTGATTTTTACATTAGTTTAATCATCCCTCATTTCAAATTGCAAACAAACAAACAAACAAACAAATAAATACATATCATTACCATCCTTTCAGCACCCAGGCAGTCCATAAGATATATTTCCTGCAAACTTATATTGATATTTTTGGAAACATAGTCTTTAATACGGAGTAAATAATAACGTTGTTAGTTAGTTGGTAACTAACACGGGACAACTAGTTAAACTAACTAATTAGTTAGTTAGTTAAATACGGTGCCTTACGTAAGGCGCGATTTCTGGAACGCTCCTTTGCACCTCTCTGGTCTGATCTCTACGGTCGTCAGCATCATTTCTATTTTTCCTCCACCATTGCCAACGCCGGTCAACAGCATCATAGACTCCCTGTGTACCATCCAAGCTATCTCCAGATACTTCAGAGAAGCTATATCGTTTTTACCCCAGTCCAGCCAGGCACAACAGCAGCAGCAGCATAACAAATCGATCTAGTTACTGATCCACCTCCCAGTTGTCCTTTTTATCGCTGCCACCTAACCCTCCACGTCTAACCATCTATCATCTGCCATCTACCATCAGCCATGGCTGACCACGAACAACCATACGATCCATATATTCCGTCTGGATCAAGCCAGCCTGCAACTACCGGAAATGGCAATCAAAGAACAGCAGCGCTCCAAGCGGTAGGCTTCTCCCCCCCTGGGCCTGGTGTGATCAACCTCTTCAGTCTACAATCGCAACGGTGTCTTCGCCTGTATCAAATGTCATCGCGCATTTATACTTTTCTTTCGTATTTGTGAAAAGGCCATGGAATTATTCTGTGTTTACTGACTTGCGAGAGGGAACTTGTTATCCAACCATTTATTGCATGCACATACTGATCTATCTGCCTGAACCCCCCCCCCCCCCCCCCCCCCCCAAAAAAAAAAACCTAAAACTCCATTTGTTAATGAAAGAGCCCACATAACTAACTATTTCCTCTCCCCTTCTAGCAAATCGACGATACCGTCGGTGTAATGCGCGAAAACATCAACAAAGTCTCCCAGCGCGGTGAAAACCTCGATTCGTTGCAAGACAAGACTGATAACCTTGCCGTTTCTGCCCAAGGATTCCGCCGCGGCGCAAACCGGGTGAGAAAGCAAATGTGGTGGAAGGACTTCAAAATGCGCATATGCATAATTGTTGGCATCATTATACTTCTTGTTGTCATTATTGTGCCTTCGGGTAAGTGACATCTTTTCTAGTCGCCGTGGCCACCAGATCATACAGAGTAGAGACTCATCACTGACTACCGCAGTTCTCGCGAATAAGTAATTTGGCGGTCTCCGCCTTGTTGCGTGCATAGATCATAAGTTCTTAAATTCGGTCCATCACAGTATTTCCGCCGATATCAGTTACGAAGTGTTCCTTTGTTTTTCCTTCTGGGGTAGACAGATTATTTCTGATCCTCTGATACTCCTTGCTTTTATAACTTTTATAATTTTCTTGTCACGTTTCCTTCAGGCGCAAGTTTGATTTTGATTTTGCTATCTTTCTTTTTTTCATGTTACTTCCCCACTACTTTTTCACCCCCGTCACATGCATGGGCTTTGGCTGAACGTTGCGACAACCATTCCTGAACGAAAACTTTGGCCAAAGCAGATGAAATGGATTGTATAAGATACTAGCGCTTTTCTCCCCCCTTCTTGCCCTCTCTGCCTCCTGTTTTACTCGTCTTGCTTAGCACTTACAGTAATGAATCGTGTTTCTCTCCCTCAAATTTTTAAGGATGCATACGTGGCTGATCCACTCACCTGTGTAATGTTGGAGAGACAGTCCTTTCCTGAGGGAAGACCTTGTAAGATCACGGGGATAGTCGTGGGAATATACGGAGTATGATAATCCAGAACCTCCCCGCGGGCGTAAAACAATATTAAAACAGCACATAGTTATTTTCATAATCTTATCAATCTCTGCACAGAAGTAGCCCCGAAAATAGAGTTATTCGCTTTGGTGGATGGCATATTCCCAATTTCCAGGGCCTGAAAATCTCACCGGAGTCCCTGGAAGACAAAACCCCCCAAAATATTAGGAGCACGAACTGAACATTTTCTAATTTTTCAGCTGAAGAAATATTGCGCGCGCTTCCTTTTTTTTTTTTATTTTCTTTTTAATTTCTTTTTGCTTTTTCTTCCCGCTCGAGCTGCAGGCTTGCTGTGAAGAGCCGAAGCTCAAGGAGCGGCGCGGCCCACTACGCCCAGCCATATTTCCTCTTCCACAGTTCAAAATTTGCCCTCCACAGTACCCAAACACCAACAACCCCCCCCTTCCCCTCCCCCGCCCCCCAATTAAAGCAAACAGGGTATATATATATACGAGCTATTCCGACAAGCAATAATTGGTAGTGACGTGGCTGGTATCGCCTCATTCCTGAAAGCTGCCGCATGTTCGTCAACAAGATGATATCACTCCGGCTCGGTGCGTCGGGAACTCTGGCACACTCCTTCATTTTCCGGTCTGCTAGACAACTCCTATCCTCAGCGACCACCAGACGACTCACCCCCGCATGTATAGGTGTTGCGTCAGCCTGGCTCCCCGTATCCTTCTCTCAACTTGAAAGACGCCATTACTCTCCTCAACCACCTCCGCATCTCTCTACCCGCTCCACTGTCGTCCAGCTGTTGAGCAACATTGGCTCCAAGCGGGAGGTCCAACAGTACCTCTCGCACTTCACCTCCGTCTCCTCGCAGCAGTTTGCCGTCATCAAGGTTGGCGGGGCTATTATTACAGAGCATTTGCAGACCTTATCCTCTGCTCTTGCATTCCTCAACCATGTCGGCCTCTATCCGATTGTTGTCCACGGCGCTGGGCCACAGTTGAATAAGATGCTTGAAGCTGCCGGTGTGGAACCTCAATTTGAAGATGGGATCAGAGTTACGGATGGAAAGACTCTGGCGCTTGCAAGGTCACTTTTCCTGGAGGAGAATCTGAAGTTGGTAGAGGAGCTGGAGAGTCTTGGTGTAAGGGCTAGGCCGATTACGACGGGTGTGTTTTCGGCGGACTACCTTGACAAGAAAAAGTATAACCTGGTTGGTAAGATTAATGGTGTCAACAAGGCTCCCATTGAAGCTGCGATTAGTGCTGGATGTCTTCCCATCTTGACCTCTATGGCTGAGACGCCCGAGGGTCAAATTCTGAACGTCAACGCTGATGTGGCTGCCGGTGAACTTGCGAGGGCATTGCAGCCTTTGAAGATTGTCTACCTTGCGGAGAAAGGAGGGCTGTTTAATGGTGATACGGGGGAGAAGATATCTGCCATTAACCTGGACGAGGAATATGACCATTTAATGAAGCAGTGGTGGGTGCGTCATGGCACCAGACTAAAAATTAAGGAAATGAAGGAGTTGCTTACGGACCTTCCTCGAACGTCCAGCGTGGCTATCATCCACCCTGCAGATCTACAGAAGGAATTATTTACGGATACGGGAGCGGGAACTTTGATCCGAAGGGGCAATAAGGTTCATATCAAATCTTCGCTTGATGAATTTGAAGACATTGAGCTGCTAAAGAACGCACTCGTCCGTGACCGTGAGGGGCTGGATGCGAAAGCGACTGTTGACAGATACGTTGAGTCATTGAAGAACCGCCCCTTCAAGGCCTACCTGGACGAGCCTATGGAGGCTCTTGCCGTGGTTTTGCCTCCCCAAGATGGATCGTCGATTGCTCAACTGACGACCCTCAGCATTACCAAAGCGGGATGGCTGAGGCAAGTTGCAGACAATGTCTTTGCCAGCATGCAGAAAGACTTTCCCAAGCTCGTCTGGACAGTTAATGAGGAGGACGAAAATCTGACGTGGTTCTTTGACAAAGCCCAAGGTAGCTTGAGCCGGGAGGGTCGAGTCCTCTTCTGGAGCGGCCTTGAAAGCGGTGACGAAATCAAGGATCTCATCGTCGAATTCGGCAAGCATGGAACCGACATGCTTGGAGGGAATGCCTTGGAGTCAGAGTTCCAGCGTACCGCACTGGCTGCTTCGAGCACTGCTGGTACCCCTGGCTCTGGCGTCCAGCAAAAGCGAACCTTTTCAACCTCAGCCACCTCTAGTATTCCCAGTGCCCAAAGACGCCGCCAATTTGGCGGCGGAAACTACCAGTCTTCTCGATCATACACCACCACCAACCCAAACCCCCCTTTTGGTGACAAGAACGTTTCCAACAGCAAACCTTCCAACGTAGCCCTGATTGGAGCACGTGGATATACCGGACAAGCTCTCGTCAATCTTATGAACAAGCACCCACATATGCATCTTCGTCACGTATCTTCCCGCGAACTCGCGGGCCAAAAATTACAAGGCTACAACAAAAGGGAGATCATCTACGAGAACCTCAGCGCCGATGACGTTCGCCGCATGGCTGAGAATGGCGACGTAGATTGCTGGGTTATGGCTCTACCCAATGGCGTTTGCAAGCCCTTCGTCGATGCTGTCGACCAAGTCGATCAGGATCAAGCCGTTATCGTCGACCTTAGTGCGGACTATCGATTCGACGATAAGTGGACCTACGGTTTACCCGAGCTGGTCAGCCGTGCCTCCATCGCTAAAGCCCTTCGCATTTCCAACCCTGGCTGCTACGCCACTGCTGCCCAAGTAGGAATCGCACCGCTCGTTCCGTATCTTGATGGACGACCTACCGTATTTGGTGTTTCAGGCTACTCGGGAGCCGGGACGAAGCCAAGCCCAAAAAATGATGTCAAACACCTTACCAACAATCTCATACCGTATAGCTTGACGGATCATATTCATGAAAGGGAGATTAGTACACAGCTTGGCGTAGAAGTTGCGTTTATCCCACATGTGGCGTCTTGGTTCCAAGGGATCCATGTATGTTTTTAATTCTATCTATATGTTCCCCATCCCTCTTACACTTGTCTAGATAAGCTAACGATTTTCATCTGGTACAAGCACACAATTAACATTCTTTTGAAGGAGATGATGTCGTCTCGTGATATCCGCAACTTGTATCAGGATAGATATGCCGGTGAGAAGCTTGTCAAAGTTGTTGGCGAAGCTCCGCTCGTCAAGAATATTGCTGGTCGTCACGGGGTTGAGGTTGGAGGCTTTGCAGTCCACTCCGGAGGCAAGAGAGTGGTTGTCTGCGCCACCATTGATAATCTACTCAAGGGGGCAGCGACTCAATGTCTTCGTAAGCTATTCCCAGTTATTTATTTCTTCATGAACCCGGTGACGTCCCCTTCACCACTGTGCTAACTGTTTCCGATTAGAAAATATGAATCTCGCTCTTGGATATTCGGAATACGAAGGCATCCCATTGGAGTAAAGGGTTCTGCGACACTCAACCTTAAAGTAACGGCAATAGTTTTGAACAAAAAAAGATATCCATGTTACAATATTTGCACAGATTCAGCTTATTTCTAGAATCAATTGCTTTGTGCTTGTTGAATTACTTCTTTATACTAGGTGCCATGACTACTATCTGTCATTCCTTTCTTTCTAGCTGTCTTGTATCTTTTGGAGTACTAAACCTGTGTAGATTTCCCGCACATACCCAACCCCAATCTGTGTTTTTCTTTTCTTTTCTTTCTTTCTTTCTTTTCTTTTTCTTTTTTTTGTTGCCGGGTGCCATGTCATTTTTGTATGCTTGCGATTCTGCTATTTTCCTTTCTTTGGTTTTAGAATTCCTCTTCCTCGGGAGCTTGATCTTTCTTCTTTCTTGATCTTTTTCATTTTCATGCGTCGTCCCCACACGGATAGGCGCTTTTGGTGATGCTATTCTCCCATCCATCAGTATTTGTTCTGCTTGGTCCGTTTCCGTCCATTTATTTCTGATACCAGCCGTAAATAAATGAGGCCGCGAAGAGGGAGAAAGGGGTATACCAGTGCTTAACGCATTATCCGATCAGTTTCTTACCCTGATTACGGGCCTACCCCGTTACATTCATATTGAAAGAGACATCACTTTTCTGCTATTATATCCAAGTTGCTACAAGTATTTCTGCTTCCAGGTATACAAAATATCCACAGCTATGCTGCTAATATTTTTCTCTCTGTTTCCTGGCTTCTGTCCTTTTACCTCTCGATGGCTCTGTAGCTTGTGAAATGGTCATTCCCAAGGCAAGATTTGAGTTATTGAACTTATGGGAGCTCCCTTGCCCATTTCTTCCAGTCGTTCCCCCGAATATAGCTCCTTGGTGTTGTTGGTGAATCGTATTCACATGGCTTGCGGAGGCAGACATAAATCTATTAACGTTTTCAATCTCCATCTATATACCTACCCCTCGTGACACCTATAGAGCCGAGAATATGAAGAAAAGGGGGAAATGAAGCCAAAACAGATATCTCCGCTCCCATTGCTCTTCATCCTGTGATCCCGTGACTCCTTTCCGCCTCTTGGGTTGTCTCCCCCCTTTTTGGGCGCGGGTGTTGCGCGTCTCACATGCTCTCCCCATTCCATAGCTCTTCTCCCACTTCCCATCTTCACCATCTATTTATTTCGACTTAACGGAAACACTCCCTTTGATCCTTAACCTTGCGTTGCATTTTACATCCCCCCCCCCCCCCTTGTGCTTATGTCATTTATGTACCCACCATCTACAATCGCGTTTACCCCCTTATCGTGCTTTGTTGTTATATGCTACAGACCCCTCCCAGTGGCCAGCAAATGAGAGGAGAAATAGAGAACGGGAAACGTTCGCGTCGCATTTTTAGCCGTTATTGCTAAGGTCTATCAACCAGTTTTAGGGGCGGACCGGTTTTCTCGAAGTGTACTCCTTAGTAAAGGCGGTAAGACGCGCCGTCTGGTTGGTGAATGGCAACATGTTCTACAGTCATGAGAGTGAGCTTCTTCCCCCTACATCAATGTTGGGTTTTTAAACGTGTCAATTTAAGCCCCTAGTGCTGGGTTGGAAACAACCCTCCGGCCAACTGGGGCCGAATAAGGGGGTGAAATGTCCATATATTTCATTCAATGAAATACCACACCTTACAAGAAGCATGGCGATATATAGCTGATATTCATGTGGTTGGCGCGCAGTTCTCACGTCCCGCGAGCATGGGGTTGCGACGGTGTGGTAGGTGTTGAAGCTGTCATGTTGCTTGTCGCCCCGTACTTTCCTATTCCTTTTTGATTTCGTTACCCTTTCTTTGATCTGAAGTCTAAAAACTGGATCGCGGCTATGCTTGTACCAGGCTTGTTGCGACTCTTGGTGCAAAATCCACCACCAAAAAGGTGAATCGCAAGGCCATTCTCGATGTCGATGTTCCCAAGGCGTGTGAAACAATCATACGCCCCGAGGCCCCAATGGCCTTGAGGCTACAGGGCAACTTACTGTGAGTAAAAGGGATGTAGAAACCCCCTTGATTTGATCGTTGTTGTCAGGGGAGACTTTTTGCTAAATTACTGGGCCTCTGGCTTGCAGATATGGTGTTTCGAGGGTGTATAATCAGCAATGCGGATACGCGCTTATAGACGCGCAAACAATGAGGGATAAGATGAGAGCGATGTTGAAAGAAATACGTTCCTCAGGATTGGATCCTGATGCTGGGAAGGCAAAGTATAGTTCCTCACCCTTATTCCGGAAATTCCCCCAATGTTGGCTTCATGCCCACCGCATTACCCTGACTGAGCAGCAATATAGACGTGTACATGTACGTATAAACAAACTGCTAAATTATCTCAATAGGCCGGACCAGCTAATTATCCCAGACGACCCTTCCTTCATCCCTTTTCTAATGCTCCCAGGGCTAAACGTGGATTTGTCTGCTCTCGATATTACCTCGAACATCGGATCCCCTCGCAAGTCCAGTTTGCTATCAAGCAAAATTTCTGAGTCAAACAAGTCTAGCCACTTTTCAGATGGTCAACTTCATTTGAACATCTCCTCGTCAGATATAAGCGGCCTTGGTGCAGGTGCCTTTGGATTACCAAGTGACATAGGCAGTATAGGTACGAAGGAAAACGAGTTTGAGCTGCCCGCAGTCTTCGCAGAAGAGACTGGTGTTTTGCTCCAACCAGATTTCGAATTTGACGGTGAGGGAAATATAATTGAACTACCAGTGAGGCAAACTACGCAGAAAAAACCTACAGGGCTCTCTGCGAGAAGTGAGACTAGAACGAATACTAGAGTGAGGCCAGAGGTTGAGGAAGATTTCCAAACTCTTCAAGATCAGGTGAGTTTTCCTATCATCAAGCTTGAAAAGGATAAATCATTAATGGTTTCCCACTACAGTTTGAGGACCAGATGGTTCTTCACAATGATGTGGAAATGAGGTATGCAGGGAATGATAATCTGCGCTCTGGAGACCCTGATTCAGGATTTGATTCCGCAGCAGATCCTAGCTACGAACCAGTGATTGGGGTATCGCCCGAAGCTGCTGAAGTACAGCAACGCCTAAGGAAAAGAAGAAACAAAATTCTGGGATTTGACGATCCTCCAGAACTGAAGAATTCAGATCTCGCCCAGTGGAACTCTGAGTACGCGCGTAACATGGCTCTTGCAGCAAAGCTCAAACAGAACAATAAAATCAATACACTGGCAAAGAGAAATGCTGGGCTCTGGGTAATGGGTGAAAGATTTGGTTCTGTTGACTTCGGTTTCGGTGTTTCCGACTTCAAACATCCACTGGGCATATTCTCAGGAGAGCAGATGTTGGCCACTTTGACTGGAAACAAGAATCGCACAAGTCGTAAACGTAGCCGTGAAGACGTTGGTGGCAATGATTCCGAATACGAGGTTAGGAGTGTGCGTATGAGAGAAGACGAAGATAATGAAATCGGCCGCGGAGGCGTCATTGAGCATGACGATGGCTATGGCATCGGGTTTGATGTATGTCATATAATCTCCCGAGCACCTAAATCTTTCTAGGTCACTAACAAGCCCTTTCCAAAATTCTCTAGCTCCAAGACATTGAAGTAGGCCGTCACGCACCCGTGCCTCTCTACGATGATGGCTCTTCACATATGCCATGGAATATTACCGCTTCCATCAGAGGTTCCCAGCCAGGTTCCTCCGTTCACTCTCGCCAATTCCTCCTCAGTGTAGGTGGGTTCTCCAGCATTGGTGGTCCTCGTTCCATTGCCAGTGGTGGGGTTCCAGATGGGAGCGCCGTTGGTGGGTCTTCTGCAGTGTTTGGAAGACGCATGGGGCGCATAACGAGCGCCAGTCCCCTCGCCGGCCGTGGAATAGCCAGACCAGGCATGAGCGATATTCCAATATCAGACGATGAGGAGTTCGATTTGTCTAATCTAGACAGCAATCTGGTTCTTGATCATTCCGTAGTTGAGGAAGGTGGTGGTAGCCCTCTTGGTCTTCGAAGGAGCCAACATCACGGTTCTTTTGATACGCAAATGGCAGCTGAGACTCAGTGGCCTGCTGCTACTCTGGATCAGGAGAGTGTGAATTTCCTAGACTTTGTCAGAACCAAGATTATGGAAGAAAGTGAGAGAGTGAAGGCAGATACTGTCATTGCTGCCGCGGATGGGGACCCTGATGATGCAGATGTGGTTGAGATTACATTTTCCTCCTTACTTCCACCGACAGACAACAGTCACGTCATCGCTACACAGGCATTCCTTCATACTCTCATGCTGGCTACGAGGGGCGCATTGTGCGTACGACAGGAAGATGGCATCCGCTATCCGGATAGGCAAGATGAGTTTGGAGAAATTTCCATGTGGTTGGTGTGATGGAACTGTCCAGAATCTCCCTTTTCTCCCCTTCTCCATTATTGTGATAGGGATAACGAATAACCCGTTTCCTTTTGTTCCCACTTAATCTCCAGAAAATAGGAGTGGTCCCTGGCGCCTAATTTCTCACCCTCTCTGCAATTGGCTGACACTTAACATCTTTCCACTTGTTGTCTCAAGGTGGATGTTGCTTTCCGGGGAATCCAGTGGGTCAAATACCACCAATAATACATCTCGCTTAATTCGGATCAACATCTCTATCTAGAGTTGCCTGCATGTTTTCTCTCTATATTTTTATGTTACCATTTGTTATGCTGTTATTTATCTGCAACATGCTTTCAGTGTCTCTCTTTTCAAGGTGCAATACAGAAGCAAATGGGCAGTCGCAGGTATGGTGATGGAAATTTTTCGAAGGCAAATTATTCTTCAGTTCTCGAGTTCTCATCTTTCTGCCTTTCGCAGGAGTGATTTTTGTTTTTTATCTTCATGCTTTATTTTTCGTTTGCTTTCTTATACCTTTAAGCTCGATGGTCCACACATAGCTAGTAGGCGTTATGCTTTTACATAGTTCTTCCTTTTAGTTTTTGTTCAGCAAGTTCTTTCTTGCTGTTTCTCCTCCTTTCGTAGATCCAATATGTGCAATGTGACATACTGAGATTTTTTTTTACCAAGGAATAACATTTTTTTCTTCCCTTGATAGAACAATGTAGTAGAGAGAGAAATGGTAATTTTGTGACTATATCTGCACAGTTATATCATTGTGTGCAAGAAAACGGGGCAGTCTAATTGTTATATTAGTTCGCTACCGGGTGTGACACCAGATCTGCATATGACAGGCTGCCAATATTTCATTTCAGCATCATACAGCCTTTTAGGCTGCTTTGCCCTTGCTATCAGAATATATTCAGTGAGGCTTGCATAGCACCTACTTATACCTTGATGAAAATATGAAACAAGCTCAGAAACAGCAAAGAAACTAGTAAGTATTGAACTATTTGCCTGAACGCTATTGATGACATTACTCAGCCCCTCTAGATTTCTTGACTCATGGCTGATAACATATAAATTCATGAAAACTTATTAGCATACTCTAAGCGTCTAATGAATATAGCGTTAGATAAATAATGTATATTTTGTCTAACTCCGTGTCAAATGGAAACCCAGCCCTAACAGCTAATTAGCTCGCAAAGTTTTTCGGTGCTTCTGTTGGCGGCCCTTCTGCGGTAACATATGCCTGTGTGATGATGGAACAATGTTAGATGAAAATTTCGTCAGGGTCCCCAAGACCTTGTGCATGCGCTGGGGGTTTGACGAACCTTGGTCATTCCACCATCAACAACGAAATCGGTCCCGTTGACGAAACTGCTCTCGTCACTAGCCAAGAAAAGAACGGCCTGAGCCTGTTCTACAGCTTCACCAAAACGGCCCGTGGGGAAATGGATCTCGCGCCTTTGGCGCTTAGCGACGTCATTACCCAGCCAGTCCTGCAGGAGAGGGGTGCTGGAGGTGTATGCTGTTAGCCTGGACGCCTCTTTTCGAAAAGAGGAATGATAAATACGTAAAGAAAGAAAGGGGGAGGGGAAGGATTCTACTTTAAAGGCGCAGGGCAGAGAGAATTGAATCTAAATCCCTCGCGGCCATGGACAATTGCCAGCTCCCTCGTCATGGCAAGAACTGCCCCTTTGCTTGCCGTATATGCCAACTGGGGAACTGCGCTTCCCGTCAAAGCCACAACACTAGCCGTATTGATGATGCTGCCTTTTATCTTCTTGTGTCTGCGCAGGCTAAGAATTGCATGTTTAGATCCATACCATACTCCCTTCACATTGATATTCTGAGTCATGTCCCAAATATGCTCGGGGGTTCCGATTGCATCCGCATCGTCTTCATGCATTATGCCTGCATTGTTGAATATGACGTCACATCCGCCCCAGGAATCCTGCGCTTCGACCATGGCTTTGACATCGGCCTCCTTAGAGACGTCACACTTGATAGTTTCGAGTCTGACGGCGTTGGGGACGACGAGCTTTACCTTGGCAAGGGCCCTTTCGAGTGCAGACTCCGAAATGTCAGCCATCAAAACGGAGGCACCTTCACGAGCGAAAAGGATGCAGGTCTCTAGACCGATGCCACTATATTCATTCTCATTTTTAGCAGGTTTTTTTTTTTTTTTTTTTTTTTTTTTTTTTTTTTTTTTTTGTGAAACAATTATCATCTAATCTTCTGGACTTAAAAGAGTCATACCCCGCAGCACCAGTAATGATGGCATTTTTCCCTTCAAGTCGTCCCATGATGGCAGAGATTTCTTGTAACCAGAGAAACCAAATAAAGACTACAGGGCGATTCGCGAATGTGAAAAAGTGACGGTTCAATGTCTAGAGGTGACTCAATCCCTGAATTTCAGCATGGATCCTGCTGCAGCCACTTGCCTCCGGGTACTGATAAACCAAAAGAGCAGGAATGAAAAGTCTCACCCAGAGATTGGATTCTCAGAGATTCCCTCAATTCCCTTATTATGGATCCCTTCGAAGAATCCTCGAGGCGATCTGCGCCATCAGAGCGAGTGCTCATTTTTTTATTTTTAGTTTTTTTGTGGATTAGTAAGACACCAAGCTCCGGAGTTGAGATGCGGCTAGGACAAAAGCGGTTGGGCACATGTGGTGCCTGAAACCTTAATGAGGGCAGATCACATGATGTCCCAGGTGGCTTGCCGATTGCGGCTGAGAACGTTTTGGCGACGTCCGTTCGGTGGTTCGATCCCGGTGAAGGGAAAAAACAGGGCTGTTGGTTGTGTGTGTGTGTGTGTGTGTGCTCTACGCGACTGCTACGCTACGCCACGCCACGGCAGACCCCCAAGGGCCCCACAAAGTTTACCTCATTCCCGGTAACCTTGTTGTAACTAGTTAACCGCTTGGAAGCCGACCCGGATAACTTATTTAAAGCATATCCCACGTAACAAGCGGTGGATGACCTGGCTGACCTTGCGATTCCGTGATTCCGGAGCGGAGTAGACCTCGTTTGTGCTTCCCCCAGGCCGACAGAAGAATCGCTGTTGCTGTGTTGTATACCCCCAATACCCCCATTATTAGGCATTTAGCTGCTAAAAAAAAAAATAAAAATTCTCTAATCCAGCAATCCCGTTCTCCGTGCGCCCTTTTTGCCGCCTTCGTCCATCCGAGTCGTCGAGCAAGATGCCGATGGAAACAGAAGTCACTTTAGAGAATCTTCCTGCGGTTTTGGAACGGGATACGCGGGTGAAACTCGCCGGAATCGATGCAGATGGCATCCTTCGCGGCAAGCTCGTGTCAAAGAAGAAGTTTCTCTCAGTCGCGCAAAGTGGATTCGGATTCTGCTCTGTTATATTTGGGTGGGACATGCATGACCAGACATATTTCAAAAACCTGGGAATTAGCAACAAGGAGAACGGATACAGGGATATGGTAGCAGTTCCGGATCTGAGCAGTTTCCGAAGAATACCATGGGAAGATAATGTGCCGTTCTTTCTAGTTAGCTTTTTCGACCCCGATACTCACGCTCCAATATCGGCTTGCCCACGAGGGTTACTGAGGACAGCTGCTGAGAAAATAGAGAAACTGGGCTATAGAGCCATGGCTGGCGGTGTGTCTTTTGCACGTTGATTATCTACCAGCAGAAATGATTCACGCTGCTAATTTAGTCCTTCGTAGCGGAATATGAATTTCACCAATATCGCGCTCCGTCGGCCTCCCCTGGGGGTGTCGAACGAAACTCCTCAGCAACCGCAGCGTTTCTCAAGGAGAACCCTGTCACTGCGCTCCAACCATTGACAGAAGGAATGTTCGGTTATAGTCTTACAAGGACCGTGCATAATCAGGAGTATTTCTATGGAATTTTCAACATGTGTCAGGCCTTCAAGTGTGACGTCGAAAGCTGGCATACTGAAAGTGGCCCGGGAGTCTTTGAAGCCGTATGTTTACAGTGAACGTGTTCCCTTCTTGTTTACGGCACCTAACCTTCAACAGGCCCTTGAGTTTGGTGAAATCAAGGAAATAGCTGATCGGGCTGGATTATTCAAGTGAGCCTCAAATGCTGCAATCCCGTTCTAGTTTCAGAGATTTTATCATATACCTAGAGAGACCTACGTGGAAGGTTACGGCCGATGTCACTAATACTCCAAAAATTCCTAGATACGTCGTGAAATCTATCGGCAGCAAGTACGGGATCACGCCAGTTTTCATGGCTAAACCACGAGAAGGAATACCGGGAAACAGTGGACACATGCATTTCTCCATTGTTTCAAAGACAGGGGAGAATATATTTAGCCGTGAAACGCCCGATCCATCACCCCCATATCCAGATGTGGCCTACCTCTCCGACGTTGGAAGGCACTTCCTCGCCGGTATCCTCGATGGACTTCCCGATGTCATGCCCATCTTCGCCCCAACCATAAATTCCTACAAGCGTCTAGTCGAAAACTTCTGGGCCCCCGTCACCGTTTCATGGGGTCTAGAGCACCGAGCAGCATCCATCCGTGTCATCACGCCGCCAACATCGAAGCCCAAGGCAACCCGTCTGGAGGTACGGGTCCCCGGCGCAGACGCGAACCCGCATTACGTCCTCGCCGCGATTCTGGAGCTGGGATGGAGGGGAGTGGTAAAGAAGCTTGCCTTACCTGTTCCGCCGCTGTCTAAGGGTGAGGATGTAGGCGGCTCAACAGACCAGGGAATACGGTTGGCGAAAACTCTCAAGGAAGCAGTGGCTGCTTTCATGCGAGAGGGCAGTGTGGCGAGGGAGGTGTTTGGGGATGCATTTGTAGACCATTTTGGGGGAACGAGAGAGCATGAGATTCGCTTGTGGGAGGAGGCTGTAACAGATTGGTGAGTTTTCTCTTCCTCTTTTCTGTTCTTTTTCGTTCTGTGATCCCTTTACCGCTGCCGTGTACTAGAAAGCTAATCGTAGTCGGGGACACTCACGTGTAGGGAAGTTAAAAGGTACATCGAAACTGTGTAACGGGGCGGGGATGTTGCAAGCGCGGAGGAGAGGCGGGAAATATTGCTGTGCACTTTAGTTATATACCCATCTAGATGCTGTTAATGTATATGTTCAATATAAGTAACCTATCCTTCTCTGTAGATCCGGCAGTCCCAGACCGTAAATCTCTCTGGAGATTATATCAATCTATTGAGTGTATGACTAGACAATACTCATTCCAAAGTTCACTTTCTCTTCTCCTCTTGGATGGGGCAGCATTTTGCTTGAACAACTAGGCGCGGAAAAAAAAAAAAAAAAAAAAAAAAAAAAAAAAAGGGAAAATGGAACCTCTCCTATGATATTCGACCCGACTCTGGGGGTTGAGAATGTCCGAGAATATGCGTCTCTACACAAACGCTCCCTGCACGCCGGCAAATCATAGAATAAAACTGCTCCAACCGTCCCGGTTACTCCTTTTGCGCTCAGTATACTTAACTATTCTTTACGTTATCATTCATTGTACAATAGTACCCACATAACTAGATCCGGGATCTTTCTGCCATCAGAAGATCCACCAAACCTCCCATGGATATACTAGACTACTCCACAGCGCACTGACGTTATATTAATACAGAGTTGGTGACCTGAATTTTATGTGTGAAATTTATAGTAATACTGTACATCTCTGTACAGTATTGTCATGTGTTTATTGAAGGTCAGTCTACAATACGCGATGAGACAAGTGTATCGATCGGCTCTTAATTTCTGTTCAGATAAACGAAGAGCATCAGTTCACTCTCCAAGTGCTGCGAATAGCATTCCCTAAATCCATTTCAACTGATTTCCTTCGGCTAAACATGTAGTAAATTAAAATTATTTCCTTAAATATAAGTTCTATTTTTTCTTCAAATGTGGTATGATGCAAATACAGAGAAGTTCTGTACCAAACAGTCCCGAAACACGAAATCAAACAGGTCTCTCATACCATACTTACAGAAAAAAAACCTCGTATGGGCTTCGGTTAGCTATCTCGACTTTCGGACCATGATATGTGAAGGCATACGTCTAAACAATACATCTGAGCCGGTAGAAAATCTTACTTTCTTTCCAGCTGCTGAATCGATATATATATATAAAGCCAACCCCTTTCAAAAGCGCCAGCTATCACTTGCGCATCATTCATCAACCACCCAGCTTCAAATGGATGCATTCATCAACAACCACGTCATCCCCCGCAGTTGCACAGGTTGCACAGCGGCGCAGCCCGTGACCCAAACCTTGGGCCAAGAGCCAACTGGGGCCCGTTAAGCTCTCTCAGAACAAATATTTTAAAATACTCAGCCCTACCAGCCCTAAACTAATTGCCATAGATCAACCAACTCCAAAAACCCTCGTAAAATAAGTTAATACGCGATTAATAACAAATCAATCTAGATAATGCATGCTAGGGGTCCCCCCCTTTCGCCGTTCGTATGTATAT